>NC_064893.1:949375-1265833 GCF_929443795.1 Astur gentilis | reverse complement strand
TTTTCCACATATTTTAAATCAACAGGAGAAAACATACTTGCAAATTGAAAATGAAACAGAACACTGGTCTTTGTTGGCCCATTTATTTGTGCTTAGGCAATTTTCTCAACTGCTGAGATAATACAGCAATGTACACAGGATCACTAGCTACTTTGACCCAAGATTAAAACATTTTTCTTCACTTAAAACGTGCTATTGGTTCAATGCATCAGCAGCCTAGTTTTACTATATAGCAAAACAGTGTGCCTATGTAACAATGAAACAGGTTTTGTTCTGTGTACACTATTCAAAAAAAGTTTTCAATACTGAGTGCAAAACTGTTTTAGTGCTCAGATGACTCGAAATGAGAGTCATTACAGACTCATTCTTCTCCATCAAGCAAAATCATTATTTTGCTTATTCTGGCATCACACCTGTGTTATCACTGATCATAAACAGATACCTGTTAAAGCTATTTTAAGTCAATTTTCATTGAGTTTATTTTCGACAGCCCAAACATCCTGTCGGTAGGGAAACATCTGTAGGCACGAATGCAAATTATCAATTTTGTCTGGGAAGGCATAAAAGTAAAACCATGAGAATTTGCCTTTGTTTTTCAAAAACTCTACAATTAAAATATTTCTGGAAAAAAAAAACCAAACTTGTTCCACAGTTCTGCTAGACTGAAACAGGTTGGGGTTTTTATTTTGTGGTGGGGGGCATTTTTTTCCCTATTTAGTGTGTTCTATAAAACCCTTCAAAAATTATCCTTTATCAGAATTCAAATACATTTTCCAATTTAGTGCTGACCCAGACTAAAATCCCTACCTCCCAAACAATACTAAGGAACTTCCAAAACCCATCTAGTTCCTGAATACGGTTAAAATGCTAACGCAGACAGAATTTAAAGCTCTAAGACTAAACAAGCAGAAACTGTTTTGAGTTCTGAGTACCTTGGTAAATCATCAGGGAGAAAGGGCAACTTCCAAAACAATGGAATGCATATTATAAATACTTAGAGCTTGCCTAATCAAGATGTGACACCAATATGGGGTAACGCATATATTCATACTACTAGGGTTATTTCAGTATAATTCCTTGCAGATATTTTTATTCTAGTGCAAGAGCAGATCATGTCACTTTAGAGACCTGTTAAGAGTTTTTAGTTCATGCAGTACACTGGTATAATTAATGCACCAAGTAATTATACTGGTATCATTTTAACTTCCTCAGACTAAAACTCAGGAAAAAACCCACACCAGATCATCAAAAAGAAAAATGAAACAGCTGTCTAAATTTTGAGGAAACAGTAATTGTCCAGTCAAACTTTATCTCTCTCTCTCATATGTCAAGATTCTTCTTGGAGCTACAGATATACATAACATTTGGATTTATTCAGTATTAGAAGCTATTTAAAAAGAAGCATTGTAACAAACTTAATCCTACAAGCTCCTTTCACTTAACCGTATATTTTTACATATCCTGCATTTCAAAGGTATTTTGGAGAAAGAGCTACAAGGTAACTAGCTGAAAGAAAAAAATAACCCTCTACTGAGCAAAGATGATGAACAATCCTGTGCAGTGTAAAATGGCAAGTGAAGATAATATTGTATTCCTGGATGTACCCTAACAAACTGTATAACTAAACCCAAGTCACTAACTTCTTGATAGATATTGTAGCTATCTAATGAGGATCACAGTTGCAAGCATATACAGTTATTCAGAAAGAACCAAAGTTATCCCAGGCAGAAGTCAGAGTTCCTCATACAAGAGAAACAGTTAACAATTGCTACAACAAAATAACATACATGAAAATACATTTAATAAAGTATGTGAAGAGCCCCATTCAAACAAAATCTGACTCATTTTTTCATGTGGTAACACATGTTAGAAGTTATCAATGTGAAATGACAGACTAGAACTCAATAACTTGTTAAAAAACTTCTTTTGAATTATCCCTGTTTAGAATCCCCCAAAAGAACATGCTGCTACTGAGAATGCATTAACTTTTTTTCTTTTAACCCTATTGAAGATAATGTCCCGTGCTTGTGCAGGCAATCACCACTCAGCACAACAGTGTTAAAAGCAGTAATGGATGTGCATTATTCACTTAGAAAATTTTAAGTAAAAAAAAATAAAAATAAAAAAATCTACTGTGCCAACACATTCAGAAAATAAAAGATTAAAGATACAGTTAAAAAAATACTGCCAATTTATATCTTAGGGAAGTAACTCACATAGGGACTATAAAATTATCTTTCCCATTATAAACTCCATTTTTATAATTAGCTCTGTCCCATAAAGTGGCTTGTCAATCCCACTTGCTATATTTTCACTTTGCTAACAGGCTGTAAACATACTACCTCTCCTTTTTATTAACCTTGGCTAATTAACCATCAGCTTGAAAATACATACATCTGTCTTACAGATTTTTTTTTTTGCAGTTTAAACAAACCAACATTAATATGCTACTTTGGAATAACATTGTTATGCAACTGAGTTAGCCAGAGTCTTAACATAATGCTCACAATTTTAATGGGAAATGAAAGCTTATCAGTTAGGGAAAAAATATTTTGAAAAACCACTAATATACAAAAATGTATGAACTTTTTTTTTTCTACTTTGTTCACCACAAACATAATCCTGTTCTGTCTGCATAGAACTTTTCACAAACAGATTTTTATCAATGTTGATATCATCATGATATTGAAAGTGGAACTACAGAATGCTTTAGTGATTGAGTATTAATTTGAACCAATATTTGAAATATTTTGCAGTGACTGCATGAAGGTTTCACTTCAACATACATGATCAAACTGCATCTCTAATAAATACATTGTCAAAGTACTACATGTGAAGATCTGATGCAAAGTTACAAAATAAGTGTTACATATGAAAGTGTATTTTAATAAATTATTTCCATACAACAACAAACTCTCAGGATTAGTTTAAAAGATACATCGGCTAGCTAAATTCACTATACTGCTTCTGTTCAGCAACCCCTACAGTCATTATCACACAAATTACCTGGATCATGCACTGCACAGTGCCTCATTTGATGATAACTATAGATTTTCCTATGTATTTCAGCATTGTAGCCTTTGCCAACTTTTTTCTTATAGTAATTTCCTAAGAGTACTGGGATATTTGTAAGCTAGTGATTCCAAGATGACCTTTACAGATTCTGAAGGTCATGGGCCCCTGATCCATTTCAAGTTAGATAAGCAAGTACATATGATTTACTTCTTTTGACTGTTACGGATATAGGAGTACTCTCACAAGAGATTAGCAGGGATGTTGCCTGTGACAAAGGAGTGGAAAACACGAGTGGAAACATGAAGCTAGATCCAGAAAAAGAAATCTGCCTATAGACTTATTCCTAGGGGAAGCGAGCATGAACTACAACTCAATAACATTGATCACTTTGGGCAGATGTTCCGTTCAATGGGAAGAAGATAGCATTAGCTGCAGTAAACTGACCAAATCCCAGATAAGATATTTATACTTATTCCATTATGTAAGTTAGATAAATGAGGAATTTCAATTCCTCATTTTCCTCCTACCAATGCAAAGACTAATGCTTAGCTCTGGTAAAAATAACCCCATCCCTCAACTCCAGTTTCCTAACTCACAGATAGGAAATTTAATCTTGGTTTAAACCAATTTTAAGAATACATATCATATATCAATTGATCATTTTTGGATAAAACAGACATCCTTATAGTGATCATTCTTTGTATGCACACAAGAAAACATATTGTAATTAATTATCAAACTTTGCGATTATCAAATTCACAAAGTCTTTGCATTAATTTTTTTCCTTCAGTTGATTCAAGGCATCTGCAGCTAATATTCTAAAATAAACCAGTTTTACCAAGCAACATGGCAATTCACCAGGAAACAAGAATATCACACAGGGACAAGGCAAATCACTACCTTCATTTACAATGTGTGAATCCCTCAAGCAAGAAAACCAATTATCAGATAAAACTAGACCAGTACACAGCCAGGATGGCTTCAAGCTCACTGAGGGCTTGAATGAGCACTGACCAAAAAAAACTCCAAAAAACCACACACAGAGTGGCAGAAAAGATTATATAAAGTTAGGAAAGCATACATTTGGAAGTGGTTCCCAATGCTCTCTGGTAGGCAGCAGGAGGCACTAACACTGGGATGAAAAAGCACAAATAGAAGAAAATCCTTTAAGCAAAGTAACATTCCCCTCATATCTCAGATACAAAAGAAGTCTTCAAAGTATGCCCAGCATTCATGGCATCCAACATTAAAAAGGCCTCTCCTGTGCAAAACAAAGGCAGTGTTCTGCTACGTGTCTTCATAGACAGAGCTGAAACCTAAATTCAAATATGCACCAACACAAATATTCAAAACCTGAAACCACATTAAAAGATTTCCAAAAGTCAGAGGATGAAGCCTTAGGCTATTAATGGAACATCTTGGATCTTGAGGTGGGTCTGGACAGAATTTTAATTTGGGAACATATATTTCTAACTGGCTAATGAAAACTATCAATGTGTTAGAAGTTAACACTCACAGTCTCACAAAACTATATACTCATTAAGAGACACAAATCAGTAACACTAAATCAGCTGCAGATTTACTTTGCACTTACGAGTAAAATCTTGGCATTCACATTTACAATATTGAAATTACTCTTATTTTTGTTACTAATGTTTAAACTGTAAATGGTAAAAATTAAAAAGTGGCTACAGTATGGAATTAATTTACTTGTGTAAATTACAATGCATATTTCTGGAAAGATTTAGAAAGTTAATATATACCTTAAAAAGTATGGCAAATTAACTGATATGCAAATATGTTTTAATATTTCCAACCAGAAGAGCTTTGATCTAGGCCTTTCTTTCTCCTACCCTTTGTACAGTTATGTACCTGATGTTCCCTATCTACAAAAAACTCCCAAGTATTGAAATGACTCATATGCACATTTCATCTTGAACTTTTTTTAAACTCTCTCTCTCTCCCCCCACCCCCCACCCGCCCCAAACAGCTGTGGTTGAGAGCATAACAAGGTCTGTCTCTCTCCAGTTCATGGAAGCAAGCAGTATTAACTAAGTATACAGTAGTGTCAGGAACTATTGTGAGAATGAAAACCCCAACTAAGCAGATTCTGTTTCTTCCTCGGCTAGTATTTCTGCAGACTGGAGCTGGTTTGGATTCTTACCCATTCCTACAGTTCTACATTTTCTCTTGCACACCACTATGGCACTATTCTACTAATTTTCTTCTCTCAGACAAATAGATAAGCTTGCAGATGGGGCAACTCTCCTCAGGAATCAAATCAGGTTCATAAACAACAGTGGCCAAACCTGTGGGATGCAAGGTGGCAGCAAGACAGAAGGATGTGGCATTTTACATCTTTTGGTGGATGCAATCAATCCCTGACCTCAAAACACTGTGAGCCACTAAAACACATGACCATATGGAATTTCCCAAATCCAGCTTGTAATCTGTGGCCAAACTGTCATTTATGTGAATGATCCTTGATACAAGGAATATCCGTTCTTTCCATTTCCTCCAGCAGGATGGGATATTGGCTCTTCTGAATCTCTCTGTTTATTTCACAGCTATTTTGGAGTGGTTTGAGGAAAAATGTTTATGTTCTAATACACTGTGAGTAGTTAGGATAAAACCTGGGTTTTTTCCCCCCATCATCTTTTTTATTGAAATGCTCAGAAACAGTTTACATTCCTCTAGTCAGTATTTTTAACTGTCTCTTCTGCTCTGAAATACAACCACAGGCATTGTGATAAACATACCAAGAGGTTATCTAGTTACAGCAGCTTTTCTTAAAACCCTGCACATCCTCTGCCACTGTGCAACCATGTAATCCTCACTGAAGGGCTGATTTTGGTCTTGCTCTATCGTTTTGCTGTAGAAATGGATAATGCTTCACCTCTAACATCATTAGTCATTTATTTGTGTTTTCACACTATAAGTTGGACTTCAATGATACTACATTTTAATAGACAGGTTTTTAGGGCATTAAAGCCTCACTTTTTGCTGAGATAAAAGAGGATACTGTAATTGTTTCCTCTTCATAAATTCCAGTTGTCTAAAACAAGGTTTAGACACACCACCCAGCCCCGTACTCTGTATTCACACATTTGCTTCTCCCCTTCCCTCTAATAAATCTACTGAACCTCTTTCAAACCAGATTAGACTCTCTTCATACCTAGCTACTGATATTAAATGTGCGAATAGGTAACAAACATTCAATACATGCTGGTCTTCAAATTATAAGCACATCCCTTTTAAGCCATTTTAACCATGTCTCAGACATACTTGCTGTTTACAAAGTTGCTGAAATATTTCATACAATGAAAGCACTGTTATTCTTTTTATCCAGAAAGTTAGTGCCAAACAAAAATGTCAGGGATGGAGGATTACTGTTCTTTGTCCCATGTATTTATATTCAGACTGGTTTTACTTCCAAGTAAAATAGAACCACTTTCTATTTACAGTAAGAAAATTTTAAAAAACTCAATATTTATAATCACAGCAATTTGAGAATTTTAAGAATTCTCACTCTTAGAATATATTAAAAACATACGGATAATCTAACTGTACTAAGTCTAAGAGAAGTGGCATCACCAAGAATAAAGCAGCATCTGAACAAGCTAGGTTTGCATCAATCAGCCCCAGAGATGATTCCACAGCTGCCACAGTAACAAGCAGAGGAGCCAGCCAAGAGACCAGAAAAGAAGCCAAAGAAGAGGTCAAGGCTTGGGAGCAAGAACTTGGCATCCGGGTCTTACAGCTGTCAGGGACACTCATGAGAGAAGTCACTGTTGTCTAGTTTTGGTAACAACAGCTGGGAAACAGGAAGAGGAAAAAAAACCCCAAATCTTTATCTACAACTATTAAGAGCCAAGTTAGTGCGGACAGGCAATACATGCCACCATTTGTTTCATCACAGCATTCTGACACCAAGCCACTACACCAAATGAGAAAAGTATTATCTGCACAGAAATACAGTTTTGTAGTGGCGTGGAACAGTAGACTTCCAAAAGGACAGTTTCTTCTGGAGAAGAAATATCAGTGAACAAGATGGAAATAAAAACTAGACAACTACATTTTTGTTTCAAAATACAAAATTTTGCCTTTTTTTTTTTTTTTTTAAAGGGAGATATTCTGTCAAACTTTCCTTTAAATGTCCTATTGTGCAATTACTACCAGCAAGAACTCTGGTATATAATCAACAGTTTTGTTGCCAAGTTGTATGTACTTTTTATAAAGAAAAAAACAAACAAAGAACCAAAAAAACCCAAATGCAAACCAAAGCGACATATCTAGACACTATTGAGAAAAGATGAAGCTGCACTGTCTACATTAGGGATTTCATATTTGCTAATGACAGACACAAAACCCAGAATGATAACTGCACGTTTTAAGACTCATTAAATAGAATTTGCAGGATCTCTAAACAAAAGAACAGAATCAGACCAACAACTACAGTTTTGCAAAAATTAATTTTAAGTGCTTATAAATGCAAAAACCCAAAGCTAGTAGCAGTTTTCGGGAAAGCTGTCTTCACAGATTCTGTGCTGACAAGCCAAGCAACTGCCAAAAATGTTTCAAAACAAGAGAGGCTCTTGGAAAGTGCCAAAAGAGATGTTACATTCTGCCATTATGAACAGGAAAGAGAGGACACTTGCACCAGGATTCTCATTGGTGCTGTGAATGAGGCATATTCCATACTAAACAGATTCCCAAGGAAATATCTTGCATGCTAGTGTGGACCATAAAAATGAAGAAATGCTCACCTGTGATGAAAAGCAAAAGAGAAGTAGAAACCAAGATAATGCAACTGATGTCAAAAAAATGCATGACTGTCAAAGAGGTGCTTTAAGCACAGGTCAAATAAACAGCAAAACTCTTAAAAACAGAATTGGATGGGATATTCTAATTTCTCTTTTCCAATCTTTTCTTACTCCTAATCAGGCTCTATGTCTAGTTGTACACTGAGACACAAACTCTTATTTCATTTTCTGAGTTTAGAAGAAATAACTAGTTCATAACATTCTTAACTTTGTAGTCTGATATTGATCTCCTCAATATCACACTTCCATATGTGGTGCTTTTTCTCTTTTTTCTTGGAGCGTATGAAGCATCAGAAAGCCGTCTCAAGGCAACCTTCTCAAGCACACTTTTCACTGTTACACAAATCGGCCCTCTAGTGGCAAAATAATCGTGAGACCTACCATATTCAGAGATTCTATGCACCTCCTCTCCAGCATAAAAATCTTACTCTCCTATCTCCTAACCAAGGTTGAGCCACTGATGGCGTATCTACAACCTCTTTTGGAAGCTGTTCATTGAAGATGACAAGCTTACTTTATCTTAAGCATAAGTGCATGGCTTGCTTATTAAATCCAGGGATAAAAACATAATAATCAACAAAGAATAAAACTGTCAACGAAGGTACAAAACTAATTTAGCATAAGGTCACAGAATTCTCCAGATTTTATTATTTTTTAAGTATACTAATACATAGATAATAAACTCCACCATGCACTAGCACTTAAATTCCTTGATTACCAGAATCATAAATGAATGCTTGTCTTCTTTCCATTCAAAGCTACTGCATTTCCCTTCCCTAAATATATTTATTCTCTACTTTTATATACTAGGCAGTGAACTGAAAACAGAAACGCCACCAACTCTGACCTATGTTTGTGGCATTATGATTGGCAAAATGTTGCCAATATTTTATCTGTAGCAACTCAGCTTCAAACACTGCCAGACTTAACACTGTCAAATTTTCCTAAATATTATGTTACCATTTCTTAACAGAAGACTAGCATGCTAGCTAGTTTTAAAATAAAATAGCCTAGATTTTAGATTAGCAAGTATGGGTAAAAACCTCCCATCCACATACTTGTCCTCCTCCTTTAATGCAGCAATCCAGCAAATCGTTATTACATTAACAACGGTCCAAAGGGACAGTAATTCTGAACTGGTACATATTTGCACATATTCAGCAGTTTAATAAAACAGAATTATCTGGTGTTTGGCAAGATCACAACTTTCACTATATTTTTAACGACTCAAGAGTTCACTGACAGCACCTTGGTGTATTTGCAATCTCACATGCTGTTATAATGGAGACTACGCTGGGAGAGGTCGCTAATCACCCTCCACAAAACACTGCTTACCTAAGAACACCAGACCTCCTTTCTGTTCTGAGTAGATGTGAGCATAGGAAACCGCAGCACACCATAGGGTCACAGAACAGACCCCTGTCTTTTCTTACCGGGACAAACCTGCAGTCTATCAGATAGATTCTAAAACAAAGACTTTGGAAACGCAAGCACCAACAAAATTCTATCAACACAAAGAACAATTAACTTTTTCGCCTACATAAACCTTTTTTTGTGTGATTTTTGCCTATCATGCACGTTTTAATACAGACACGTCCATGCCTTGATATAACACTAATTAGTTACAATTCAGAGAACAGTGGCAGACGATAAGACATTTTGTTATAATTTGTTTGATAGCTAGAAACCAATTTCTAAAAATCAATGTATATTTCTGAATTTCCTTGCAAAACCATTCACCAATGAAACCATAGTGCAGAAATGCATATAACCTCAAATTTGGGTTCAGAAGCAACAATAAAAGTAAATGTAACTACTCTGACAAGATTTACAGTAGTTGTGTTACTCTCAAAACACTCTAAATCAAGTAACGGAATAGGGAAGCACACAACTGACTGCAAAAGAAAAGCCCTCCAACAGTAATCATTGGCAACTGTCAAGCTGGAAGGACTATCCCATGGGGGCCTACAAAGACTTGTAGTGGATCAGACCCTAGTTCAGTAGTTTCATTAACAATTTCGGTGATAGAACAGGAAAATCAGCTTAAGAACTGCACATATGATATCAAGCAAGGAGAAATCCAAGTGCTCTGAAGAGCTGGATTAGAACTCAGTGATCCTGAAAAACTGAAGAAATAGTCCTAATGAACAAGATGAGATTCAGTGAATACAAACAGCTACACACTGAAAGAGGAATAGCACCAATTCAGAAAAAAAGAAATATTCAGTACAAGGTCATTGCAGAAAAGACAGAAAAACCTTCTGACATGCTAAAAAGAGCATCACATACAACATAGGATGCACGTGAACTTTTTTTATATACTCAGAAGCATAGTAAAACTTATGCACTTATATCTGGTTTCAGGTATCATCATTTAAAAAATAGAGACAATCCTGGTAAGAACAAAGTCAAATATTTTGAAATAATTGACCTGCGAGGAAGAGCTGAAAGATCTGAGTTCATGCAGTTTAGGAAACAGAAGTCGGGAACACCACAGCAGTTAGAAAGTCATCAGGAATGGAACAGTGACCAATTACTTTTCTGTACTACAAGTAGTATATCAGCTTAACCTGCACTTGGGAGATTTTTGTTAAAAGCTTTCTAACTACAAGAATAGAAAGTACATGAATAGGTTACTTGAGAACAATGAAAATCCTCATCCTAGGAACCTCACATCTTAGTTAAGGTTACATGATCCTTGTTCAGAGCAGGGAGAGGAAAGTTATATAAGCTAAACTTAAGGGCAGGGTCCACAAAACATTCTGAATCTTCACTCCCCAATCAGCCAGACTGGGTGAGCTGTTACCGGTGTAACAGTGCAGCTCCTCCACTTTCAAACAGCCATCCGTGTTTTCTCCTGATGAAAAATAGGATAGATGGGAACAGAGGAAGAACAACACACACTTGAGTCCCATTCTGACAAAGTCAAGCTTTGCCTGAGGTAGACACCACAACACTAAGTAGCCCTCTCAGGCTCTCCACAGTTTCGACTGATTTTCCAAATGTAGCTATAATTCTATAATATAAAGCACATTAGAAAGGTACATATGAGAAAGGGACAGTTTTTAGCTATAGATGGCAGTATGCACAAAGAATCTAACAGAAATTTATCTTTAAGTCTTGACTTTTTGCCAAAAAATGTTATAAAATGTATACACATGCATAAGAACACATTTGCACTAGCAGAAATGCATCAGTATTATTGTACCAAGGCAGTATCTCTAGACAACGCACCAACAGAAAATGACAAGACAGGAAGCTTCTTTTGTTTGAAATAGAGTCAGCAAAGTTCTAAGTCTTCTCCCAAACTTTAAAAAGAAGCCACAATACAGCTTTTTAGGTATTAGCCACAATTACTTTGTAGGATCCAAAGAAGCATCTGCCTCTTTTTATGGCTTCTAAGATTATGCTCTTATCACTTGCAGTATCTCTGCAGTTCAGATGTCTTCAGAGGGAAGCTGAGCAAACCAAGATGCAGCTGCAATTATTAATATAATTTGACATTGCAAAGGAAGCTGGATTCCCTCCCCCTTTTTGTTCAGTGTTTCTATTAGAAAGGCAGTTCTTGCATGTAGCTTCCCTAGCTAGAATTTGAAAAATGTGTCATACAGCTGTATGTACTCTTACACTTCAGCTTCAGAAGACATTTTACAATGTCCAGCTTTTAATCCATTGCTATACCAATTATTTTGTAATTAAACTGCGTAACTATAGATCTCAAAGTTTAATCTACATTGAGGGGGTGGGATGGAAGAGCAAGCTGCCACTACTGTTATTCCCTCCACCTTCAGAAACAGGGAGGGAGGGAAGGAGACATGAAAAACAGACTAAAAACTCAGTGGATTTAGAACCTCTTATTTTGAAGATTTATACCAGAATAAAATTATTACAATACTATAACAGAGCATCCACATGAGGAGGTGCACCCCTAACATGTCTTTTTCAGTAACTCTCTTTGTTAACATCTCGGGGTAGTTAAGGTCTTAGTGTAACCACCACAGCACCTGAGGTTGCTTGGAAAGCCTGAGCAACTTGAAAGATTCATAAAAACAGAAAAACAAAATGGTAGAAGGCTCTACCTATACTCAGCAAGTGCAGAACTTGCAATTCCAATCGCACTGATACAAAGACCATGCAGTTGTGAAAGAACTACAGTCTCCATACTACCTAGGAAATCAGCAGTTGTTTTGTGTTACATATGTCTTTCAAGATATGCACCAAAATAATCCAAGCTGGAAGTCCTGAAGAGGCAGATCGACTCATTCCTTCTGACATATCCAAAGTCAGTTTTATTTGGCCATGAAAGGACCATCCAAGTTTAGGGAAGACCAACTAATGAACCTATTAACCTAATGGTATCAGTGTCACTTTTCAACCTGCTGTCTCCACAGGAAGGAATATGGCCACATCCCATTCTCACTATAAGCTGTGCTTTTGATTCTTAAAGGACAGTTTGCAGTAAGAATTTAAAAGTAATTTTAGTCTCTAGTAACTATAGGGAGTGGAACAGAAACAGAAACACTTGCAGAAACGCTCTACAGTCTGGGTTGTGGACTCCTTATTCACATGTAAGGAGTTATCCCTCAAATCCTTCCTATGTACACATCTTATACTTTTAAAAAAGTGTAATACACTTTCCCCAGTATTATTTTGTTAAACTGGCATGAAAGCCACTGGAAAGATGTCACACTAATACTCATCATATTTCTCCTGCTTGCTCCCGCACTTCCTCTAATTAAACAGGAAATAAAGCAGAACTACCAAGTGCAACCAGTGTTAGAATAAACTAATACTTCAATTTTCTCCAACATGCTATTCTTCAAGATGCATTAATAATTTATGTTACAAGCTATTCCTAGTATAGACATCTTTTTTTAAAGTGAAGCCTTTTAGAAGCTAGAAGAACAAGAAAGTACGTGAATTCAATAACTTCATTTGCTAAGCTATAACAGTAAAAATTTAAACATTTCCTTTAATAAACTGTTTATTCCCATGTCACTGGATTTTAAACCAAGTTTCACTCAGAATTTGCAATGGTTATGAACTTCTGAAAAAACACACAGAGATGCAGATAAACTCAAGTATTGCAAATTCTATATTTCAAGTTTAATAAAAGATACCCTTATATTTGATATTGGTTTATCTGTAATCCCTATACCACGCACACACATACTTTTTGTCTTATGAAAAATCCTCTGACTAAAACTAACCTTGATCAAACATATTATGGTTTATGAATTCCCAGCAGCTTCAAACTGTATCTCCTTTGTATTATTCATTGTAGAGATTTAGCAGATTATAGGCATGCATTAGAATCTCCCATGACTTCAAAAGGACTGTTCAAGGTATTAGAATAGAAAGCAGCAGCATACCAGGCAGCTTGCACACTGCCACAGTTAATGAAAAATCCCTTTGAAAATTATACATCATTCCACTAATTTCTTCTGATCAGAAGAGTGAAATACTGGATTGACACTTCCTTCCAGTGCAAAAATGAAGTAATTAAGCCCACTTCTTTTGACATTTACTTTACAGTATGACTCATGACCATCTTCAGCTAGCATTTAATAAAAAGTTTTCACAGAGACTATTAGAAAAAAATTAATTCTATACTACAGCCTTTCAATATAATACTGCATTTTCTTGTACAATTTGAGTTCCAAAATCAGTTTTCAGTTAAGTGTGCCAGGTGGCTCTCGCACTTAAAAAATAAAATAAAGCAAGCAAACAAAAAACAAAGGGAAAATTTTTTAATAAACCTATATTTTAAAAAGCAAATGATGCTTTGGAACTTTTTCTGAAGAGGGTCAGGAGGGGAGAAACTATAGCAACAAATTTAGCTAATTTTTAAAGAAGAGAAGTTTCCAAAAAATGACTACTAATTACAATACTAAGCAGGTGTGTAACAAAGTCAACAACATAAATACAAAAGTCAATCCAGAAGGCTTAACGCTCCAAACCAGAGTGTTAGAAGTTATTGCAAAGAAAATTTAATAAAAGATAAGCAAATTTTTCTGCAATTTTATAACTGGATGTCCTGATTTCAGCTGGGATAGAGTTAACTGTCTTCCTAGTAGCTGGTACAGTGCTATGTTTTGAGTTCAGTATGCAAAGAATGTTGATAACACACTGATGTTTTCAGTTGTTGCTCAGTAGTGTTTAGACTATAGTCAAGGATGTTTCAGCTTCTCATGCCCAGCCAGGGCACAAGAAGTTGGCACAGGACACAGCCAGGGCACCTGACCCAAACTGGCCAACGGGGTATTCCATACCATGTGGCGTCCCATCTAGTTTAGGAACTGGGAAGTGGGGGCAGGGAATTGCCGCTCGAGGACTAGCTGGGTGTCTGTCAGCGGGTGGTAAGCAATTGCCCTGTGCATCATTTGTACATTCCAATCCTTTTATTACTAATCTTGTCATTTTATTAGTGTTATCATTACCATTATTAGTTTCTTCTTTTCTGTTCTATTAAACCGTTCTTATCTCAACCCACGAGTTGAGTGAATGGCTGCGTGGTGCTTAGTTGCTGGCTGGGGTTAAACCACAACACAGGAAAACACACAAGCAACAACATTACATCACTAAGACTCTGAAAACAGGTGTTTTAATCTAATCGACAATACAGAGGCTCCAATAAATCTATGACTGGCTTTCTCCTGCTATTTGGAGACACTTTTACTGACCTCCTGATCTCCACATCTTTTCCAACTGCAGCTGCAAACCCCACATTTTCTACCTTTGGATTCCCTTACCTGCTAAGAGCCACTGATTTTCATTCTCAATCATCTGAGGATACAAATGGCAAATCGGATTTATCCTCCAATGCTACACACAGTTTTAAAACCAACCCAACCAACCAAACCATACCACCTTAGACAAAGAAGTTATATAAAACTTCGGAGACAGAAAGAACATCACAGTCCCTGAAAACGAAGGCTTCTAGTCAGAACGATACAAAGAAATGCTGCTGCAAACTGCATCAAAGATGTATGGAAATATGGTATCTGAATCCTATAGCCCTACATTCTCTAGGAAATGCCATTATTCAGGCTTGTGCTGGCAGCTATGGATATCACATTTGCAGAAAATTATTTAAATAATTTAACTTAATAAACTAATATGTTATCTACAGAACAAAACAATTCAGTTCCATGAAATGCTAAGCCAACCTTGGAATGGTTGCGAAGCCAGGAGGCTTTGAACATTCATACTCTACCTTGTCATTAAACAATTACTAATCTTAATCAAGTGGAAGGTAAACAATGAATATTAATAGGTATTAACTTGGCTTTTGTCTGGCCATTCAACTTCCAACTGCCAGCAAGGAAGCTGTACATCCTGATCAGGTTTGAGTTGAAAATACCATAATTTATACATTAAAGGAAACTTCTTTGTGGGAAATATTAAGCTAAGTGGGTTTTAAAGAGATCTGAAAGTCTGATTCTTATAAAGTTCTTTAAAATGTCTTGTAATTATCCCCAAAGATCCATTCTCTATTCATCTTCGCTTTTGAAGTTCTGTCATTTTGGCAGTCTTGCACAATCCCAGAAGGAACAGAAAAAAATATTCTTACTCAGTCGTCTTCTGCTGTTTTTCCAGGTTGACACTTCTGAAGCACTTACTAGCATAGTTAAGGAATATGCTCTCTTCCAGGAAGAATTCCTAAGGTATCTCCCCCATCCATCCTTCCTAGTATACTCATGGTTTAAAAATACAGTAGTATCTACCAGATAATGTTAATTTCATGAGGAATGGCATAATCCCAGAAGACGCACCCATTTCTGCTTCTTACTGAAGGGACCCCAACATGAGCTAAAGCATTACTGTGATCTTTCTTGAAAGTTCAGGTCTTCCACCTAACTAGCACCTGATACCTTTGTAGCTCCCTGTTCCTACCACCACCTGGCTGATGGCAAGAAGAGAGTATTCCCTTTCTGCTATCATTGTTTCTACTGAGATACCTCCCAGCTTTTCTTTCCCACTGAGAGGGCTTCCTGTGCCACCAACTTCTTAACCTCCCACTATAATGTCACACCGACACTGGCAGTATCCAATTTAGAATTAAAAGTCCTTACACAGAAAAGACAACTGAAAAAACAGCAGAGAAAAGCTAGAAAAATCCAGGGTAGAACCAATACACATGATGAAGCTAACAGTATATTAGTGTTAGTTGCTTAACTATCTTTTTACTATAAAATAATTCAGGTCCTGTTGAAAAAGTGGATATGCCATTGTATGAAAGCATTGCACACTTTCATGTAAAGCTCTGGCCAGCTCATTTTCAGTAACGAGACAGGTCCTTAAAAAGGTTTACACTGCAAATTACCAGATCCTGGGAATACATTTTGAGGAAGCATGACTCCATAGTTGGCTATACTAATATACTCTTCCCTTGGCCTCTGCTGCAGAAAGAATTGTGGCCTAGATAGACCCATGATCTGACCCAGTTCAGCCACTCCTTTGTACATACTCCTAGTTCAACTGCATCAAAATAATCTGTTTTAAAAAAAAAAAAAGTAAAGCTGTATTTCATACACCAAGTCTGACCTTTACAACCAAGACATGTACTTATTTAAAGATGAAAATCACATTCTGAATTGTGTCATCCTAAAGCAAGAAAAGACAATTACAAAATACAATGCTTCAGTTGGGGTAGACACAGTAGTAAAACGCATCAACATATTTCAGTTATCAGGGTTTAAAAACCTGATGCAATACAGTGGTTTCTTGCTGTTCTACATATTACTACACATACCCCCATATTTAACACATTTCAGTGGTTTTTTGTGGTTTGAACAGAACAATTCATTCATCTGTGTGATTATTTTTCAACTTCCAACATAGCAATTTGAGAATCTGAAAAAGGAAGTGTTTAAGAACAGAAAATAAGGACGAACAAATTAAAATGACTCACAAATAGGAAAATCCACAAATACTGTTTTAAATTCTGAGACTTTCAAAAAGCCATTGGACTGTAAGAATAGATAGATGTTAATATTCATTTTAATTTCTATACTAGCAAAAAGTCTCAGAATACAACCAGCAACTACAAACTTACTTAGCTCTGAATATTTTAATGTTTGCTTTCATTCTGATAAGCTTCTGCCATTAATCTTTAAGATTCAAAGTGACCAAAAATCTACACTAGATCAGAATGAATATCTCAAAAGAACCAGTAGATGGCAATAAAAAGATCTGTGATAAATTTTTATTTTAGAAATAAGCATAATCCATATTAATGTACAACCAGCAAAACTCTTGTATTTTTTAACCTTTTTGATATGGTCCCAGGAGTCTGGTTCAGCGGCAATCATTTATAAAATTTTATGCAGAGAAATCCATAAATCCTTCTCCCATCTGAAAGGTTAAAATTTTCACTAAGGTGAGAAAAAAATCCCTGAGAGCAATCTGTTCCCCTGTTACTCAGAAGAATAACTGATCTAAAATATTTCATAACTTCATATTCAAACTAAACCTACAGTTTCAAGAACCTTTTGCAAAGTACAATCTATAAAATGCACAGAAATTTGAGTTCATTTTTATTCTTAAAATGTTGTCAAACAGTAAACTAAAGAATCAGTAAACTTTGTTAAGTCTTTATACTCCAGTAACCTTTAGAAACTTCCACTAGGTGTTATACCAACACTATTCAGCATCTTCTGGTAATTTTTGCCAGGGTTTCAGCTTTAAATTAAAATATCAAACTATTTTTATGGCTCACAACTGCAAATCTAGAAATAAACCAAACTGCAGTGGCTTACCTGTCCAGGCTAGAATATAAAAATCAAATTACTATTTTGTATATCAAAAATTAAAATATACACATCAGATTTTTAAAAGAGGACTTTTATATATGATTGCGTATATGTTTGCAGCTGAGGTAGAGGTATTATTGAACAAAACCAGTATGTTAACTGAAATCACCAGTGGCTTGGATTAATCTTTTTTAACATTCAGAATTAGTAATGCTGCAGAATTATTTTATGTATATATACATCAGTGAACCAAATAATTACACAATTTACATGAAGTGCATTTTTCCATTTATCTTTCTGTATTTTTCTATTTTTGGCACAAGTGCAAGCATAGATAGGTCTTGGCTAGGTTATCTGTTTCACTAAAATATAACACCTGATGAATAAGCTTGCTAAATATTTTCTCAAAAAGGAACTGTCAGTAAGGCTTGTACCTTACCATGAAACATTACAGAAAAAGCCTTATGTGTAACTTCCTCATTAATATTTATTCATTATACCTAAATAATCATTTTTTTCCTATACACTTAACTATTAGACAGAAAATTAAACAAAAAATCAAATATTTACCAGTAATTACTCCTCATTACATTTATACCTGAAAACTGACAAACTACTTGGGTTATAAATGAAACACCCTCATGTGGTATATATGCATGCATATAAGTATGCATCTTAGTATGGAAGAAACACACTGACACAGAAAAGAATTAGTGCATGGGAAGACAGATACCTGGAGACTGTCGCCAAAAAAATTTCAGGAGTAAGAGAGTTAAGAGTTGTACAACTGCTTCCAGAAATTATCTTCTCTGATTAAAGAGCAAATAGATTGAGGACAAAGAAAGAATACACACTGCAACTAGCAGAAAGATACAAAGGGACAAGCCCACATGGAAAGCACTTCTTATTTCTTTAAAAGTGGCACTGGCAACTTGGAGAACATACATTGAAAATCTGGAGGGGGCCTGCTGGAGGGCCGCCAAGACCACAGGGCTGAAGAACCTGACATATGAAGAAAGGCTGAAGGAACTCAGTTTGCTCCACTTAGAAAAGAAAAGGCTCGGGAGGGTGGGGAGGATCTAACCATGGTCTTCCAATGCCTAACGGGTAATTCTAGAGAAGACAGAGGTGCCCTTTTCACAAGGATGCACAGTGAAAGGACAAGATGCCATGAGCCACAAGTTGCTTCAGGGAAATTTTTTCTTGCCGTAAGAAAAAAAACCACAAAAACAAACCCACAATTCTTTGCCATGAGAACAATTAAACAATGCAATAGTTTGCCCAGAGAAGCGGTGGACTTTCTCTCACTGGAAGTATTCAAGCCTTAGCTTAGCTTGACAAGAACATGGACAACCTAATCTAGGGTTCTGCTTTCAGCAGAAGGCTGGACCAAGTAATCTCCAGAGGTCCCTTCCAACCTAGACTGCTCTCCAATTCTGTATATGAAACTCTGCGGCTACCATATTTTAAATTAGTACCTGTCACAAACACAGAAATAATTTAGAAAAAAATTGCTTTATACACAGCTGTTTTGCTTCAACTTTGCACTGTTACAACTCCATTAGTGTCAATGGATTTATATATGCATGTATGCTGATGCAGCCTCTTTTTCTGCATTTTTTCCAGTTTCTCTACTGTAAAGATGGCCAATGTGTAAGTGTACTTTGCATATCTGCTAAATCCCAAATTTCTCAATTCTACACGAATAAAGCTGTTTGCTCCACACATACAGAACACTATACCGAACAGAAGCACGCCTCACTTCAACCCTGCCAGAATGGAGTCACGTATGTTATTGCTAAGAAAAGAGGCAACTAGAGCTGTTTCTTAAAAAATAAAACTACAAAATGCCAGCTTTATCAGGAAAAAACACATAACACTGAAATCTCTTGCAAAGCATTTAAGGATTTTTTTTTAAAAGGAAATAAAGGGAAAAGACATTCATTTTGACATAACAAGCCACCTAACATTGCTTTTGGTCAGGAATTGGATTCAAAAGACCTTCAGCTGCACTCAGGATGCAATGCTTACTAATTTTGAAGTTTATCTAGAAAGCAAAGTATGATGATGCCTAGAACCAGATGATAAGTATACCTTCTCATCTACTAGAATCCAAACTGCTCAACTCTGGTAGTGTTTCCCAGTAATGTTGGGACCATTACATTAAGAGTGCTCAGCAGAAGCTCAAAGAACTTCTACTGTATACCAGGAGACATCTGATGAAGAAATACACTTAATAAAATGGAACACTAGAGAAAAGCAGATGTACCAGGCAACTCTCAACCACTTTGATTTTGGATCAGCTAACACTTCTAAACATAATACCACTAACTATTCAGCTTTATTAACAAGCTATGATTCCTGTTTTCCAGCCTTTGATAAGTGGACTGTCAGCTTGTCCTCACCCAGAAAAAACAAAGCTTAAGAAAGGGTTACTTCCCTTATTCCACTCCATACCTCTTACAGAGCTTTTAAACATATATATATATATATATTTTATGAAGCTCATGAAGATCTATTTCAAATCATTGAGGACTCCATGAAATCAAATCCACATGGCCCAGCTGTTTATTAAGCCATGTTTACTACAAATATGCTAGTGTTGTCCTTACACTAAGGTCCTCATATTCATCTATACAGAGCTTATAACTACATTCTTCCCCAAATTATATTTGTAGACTGTAAGGTCAGGTTTTATATTACAGCTGTCAAGTGGGCCCTCCATTATTAATTTAGTATTACCAAGCTAATCCCCAAATGCCTCAATGCGACATAAGACATCCAGGCTACGCGCACCTCTGCATAAAAGCTTTCCATTAGTTTACTTATTTGAGTGCTGGATACACAATGAGTTACTTATGGAGATTAGGATACATTCATGTTAAGTTATATTTTACAGCTATTGCTTCATAAAACCCCTACCGATGTACTGTTAAAAAAAACAACTCATCACTACTAAGAGTTGTACATGCAACTGATTTCCTGGACTCAACTTTCAGAGTAGTCCTGACACTGATTTGATTAGCATTCTTTGAATTTATGAGAGTCCACATGAACAAAATTTTTCAACAATTTTCAAAGAAAAGTTAAGAAAGCACTGCAGAATTAAGGTTACACCTTGTTTTAACCCACTCCCACAACTATTCACCAAACTTCTTCAGAGTAATATCCTTTCTTTTTCAAATCAGTGTAAGAAGTCAGAGGTGACTGAACGGTTTCACACAAGCACAGATGCTTGTTTGGAATGTCCTACTTTGCAGCTGTAGTTCATACCAAAAGTATGTGTCTATGGTAAAGCCTGAATAACTAAACACACTATTTTTAAATTATGTTAATAAGGGCTTACTGTTTCCTGCTTTAAGGACATCCACCTACTTCTTTCTGTTTGAAAACTACACTTGCTGCACTCGGTTAGCATCCATCCATAAGTAAAGGAAGGGAGTTTCATGATTCTGCTCCTGGTTCAAAGCGTGTTGCTATGGAAGCAGATGTTGGATTGATGAAAATAGGTCAACTGTTCAAACAAATTTGCTGTTTTAATACTTCAAAAATTATTAAATATTATTTTAATATTTACCATTATTCTGAAATGCTTAATATTTTATTCTATTTAATTAGCATTTACTTTGCTGATACAATATATATTCCCACCAAAAGTGTAGACAGCAGTAGAGTTAGTGTTGTTAATGAAAAAAATTATTTTGCATAAATCTGTAGGGGCTGGGTACCGAACGCTTATAAGAACACCACACAGTGCTTCATTACTTCTGTACTGAGTGATGTCAACTGTTGCCGTATAAACACGTTTCCATTTGAAGAGTATTAGTATTACTGTTATTAAAAAGCACTAACTTTTTTTTTTTTAATAAAAGAAAAAAAAGGACATTGCTAATACCTATGCTTTGGTAAGAACAGTGCTTCTTCTATTTAGCTTTGCATCAAACAGATATCTAAATATTCAACTGGAGTCTCAATTACTTAAACCTGATAAAAATATTTAATGACAGCTAAGATTTAAGTAGGTTACATCAATTGAACACGTGAAAGCATACATAGCCTACTAAAAAGAAATTTCTTATGTTCCTTAACATTTTCACACTGCCTGCCAAGCTGCTCAAAATAGCATAAACACACCATAAAATTCTCATCTTCATCTGCACCAAACACCAGAAAGTAAAATAACTTACCTGTATCATGTGTTTCTGAATCTCTACTAGGTGATCTAAAATGCTTTTCTATCAACACCCTGACACATCCAACAGAATTTTTTCCTACCTTGACACTGATGTATTTTAGATGCACCAGGTTTGTCCTAGAGGTTTAATGTGATACGGTCTGATCCTGAATTTTTCCTTACAACTGAAATGCACAGTTTAATCATTAATAAATATAGTAAAGGTGCATGGCAATATTGCCAATACAGGAGATTTGTGCTCCTCTCAGTTTACGGATCTTCCTGTTAGATGAAGTAATACTTACAGCATAAAGACAGTGGTGCAGAAGTCCCACAAATTTAATGCAGCACAAACCTACAGCATTATTGTGTGTTTTCCACACACAGTTACTTCCGTCCTGCTCCCTTTCACCAGTGAACTGGGTCAGACAGCTTCCCCCAAATCAATTCCCTCATCTGATTCATCACGCACCAGATAAAAGAAAGTGTCAGTGTAACAAATAAGATAGGAATAAATACCCAGGAAGCAAAGGCAAAAAAAGCCCCATCTCTAAGTTTATATAAATTCATACTGTTTACATTTAGTCATACTGTTTTCATAATATGATCTCTCTGGATATGTTGTCCAGTAATGAACTACAGCATTACATTTAAATTGCCAAATTAGTTTCATATTAAAATACCTCACTGAGGTTAATACAAATGTTCACACACACATAATAGAATGCATCAGGCTGTCTGCAGATGTGAACTTCAGTAAACCAGTTGACACAATTCATGATTAGAGTTAACTCTGCAAACCTTGAGGCTTGGAAAATAAAACTCAAAGCAAGCTTGTAATTCATTGCATAATGCTTAACATCTGTAAAAAAAAACAACAAAGAAGTATGTGCTCCTGCTGTACCTCTGTAAGGCAATGCAGTTTAACAACTACACATAGACAACCCAGACTTTTTGCCACAAGAAAAGTAATCCAGTTCCTAAAAACTAAAATTGCATAATGATGAAAGTCAAGGCAATGTAATACAAGAAAGCTCCAAAAGAAAGATATATAAGGACAAATTCCTACAATCTCAATTACATACAATGCCCATCGACATCCCTCCTTGTATGAAAAGGAATGACACTCAAGTGTTTACTACACAGAATTAGAAAAATATGAAACCCAAATGCTGTTAAAATCACTAGTATTTACAGTCATCATACATAATTGTTTCAGATAAGCCTTATAGGAAACATCCATAAAGATTATGTAGGAGGCCTTTATAAGATATGCTGGAGCCACAAACCAAGTAGAGAAATAACCAGTTCACAAAAGTGTGGTTATTTTGCTTCTTTAAATAGCACTATTAAATTCTTGAAATACATGAAGCAACAAATACATGGTATCTTGGGAATGTATGTAAAAGTATGGCAACAACATTCACAGTACATGAAAAAAACAGAAAAGAAAGAAATCATAAAGCAAGACTTTGAAACACTACTTTGATTGAGAAATTGACATTTCCTTTTAATATTGGCAGGTGGAGGGGGGAGTCTACTTCCTGGTATAACTTCCACTGTTCATGTTATTTGCTACTAAAACACACACAATGTTTTGAAGGCAGACTTACCTCAACCAATGCCACAGTCAGAATAAGGTCCATTTTTGAATCTGGGAAAAGGGCATTCACTTGTGGAGACATTCCAATCAGTATGCAATTAGTAACAACTGATATTACACTCATAGTTTCAAAAGCCAACTGAAATAAAACACAAATATATAGTTACAACCATTACCTCTAATTTACTAGTCCCTGAATTGCTCTGGACAATACCTCTCTCCGTTAAATCCTCAGAAGACCCATTATTTTAACTTTTTATTTTCCTTCGTCTTTTGAATTCTGTGGCATAAGACTTGTTTGGCAAGCAGTCTAGACTTCATCAGCTTTAAGAACAGGCAATGACAAGACCACAACAAGGTTTGCAACACCACAAAGACCACCTGGCAACCCTGAATTTTTCTCAAATTTGATTTCTCTATGTGCCTGTATGTGTGTTTGCTGTGAAGAAGTTAAAGAGTATTCTTCCACAATTCCATAGTACTGTAAAGACCTTGAGAAGTTATTTAGAGATCACTAACATTCTAGATGTAAGTAATGTCAGATCACCTCCTGAAAAACTCTGAATAATCCTACAGGAAAAAAGTGGACAGGAAAGCAGCCTTATCCCTGCTATCTTCAAGACTCATAACCTCAACACATAAAAGAGTATGCACTCATCTACAGTCATACTCCTGAACATAAATCTCTTTCAGGATAAAGGAAAAAATGCAAAATTCCTAGAGGAACTAATAGTCCAAACATTCTGGGTTTGGAGGGTTTTGTCTGAATGTTAAGTAACAGGAAAATGTAAGGATGGTTCAGAATGCCTTTTTTAAATCACTACCAGTTATACAAGCTGAAATTTGTTGAAAGAAAGATTTACATTTAAACGCATGCAATTGTAGAAGTCTAAGAAGCTTTTGCCTACAGAGCTCCCACAAAATGTCTGAAAATATTACTACAGTGTGACAATTACTTTTGCAATATAATGTTTACTTATCCCAAAGTCCTCTCTGGAATGAGAAAGACTGATGTTGAATTATAACAACTGTCACAACGAATTAGCAGAAGTAATCTTCTTGACAACAATCTGGTGACTCAGCTCACCTGATAAAGTAACTCCAGTATTCCTTTAACAGACATCTTTCAGCCAATATTCTAACTTCCCACATGAAACAGATAACTACATTTTTGAGTCACTATTTTTAATTCACAAAGCAAATGCATTTCTACTATTAGTTAAAAACATACACTATAAAAACAAACATGACTGTACCATTAGTGTTATAGTTTTCCAACCTACTCCCTAGATTGAAACAAACTATTCTAGCAAAAGCAAATGCTATTAATATACCTGCAGTTATGCTTGGGACTCATGACCACAGATTCATTTACCTGGTGGTCACACCACTGGTCAATGCAGCTGTGCCATCAAGATGTTGGCAGCATAGATTAGGACCAAGAAAATGAATTAAATGTTAAAACTTAATCAGATTATAATTTACACATTTTTAATGATCTAATAGTAAGACTTCTCCTATAAGTTCCTTTCATTAATACCTACGTACATGTCTAATGAACACTGCCCAGAATACTTGGTTTGCATGTTTTTACAGGATGTTTCATTTGAGGTTTCCTGATTTCATTTCTCATCTCCCATTTGTTTCATTTGGTACCAACATTTACAATCCCTCCAAATTAAACAATCCACTATCTTATTGTGCCCTTTGCCTCCATTAAATATCATTAGAAATGTTAAATAAAACTAGAATATGGGTCATCCCACAGAAATTTTCTCTAACCTACCTCACATTCCTTATCAGGCTACTGCTGTTACAGATGCTACTTAACAGCCTTCCTTCTTTTCAGAAAACACTCTGGTTTTGGAAGGGTTTTACAGGGCTTATTTTTGGTCAGAATCGGTTCACTGATGCAGCATACTCAGCACACTCCGAACTAGCTGATGCTAGCATGGTTGCATTGGCAAACAACTGAGGACACAAAATCTTTAACCCAGTACAACTAGCATGAAATTGTTTAGACAGACCGCAATGTTCAGGCTGTGCAGACAGGTCCAGCTCCTGCTCACAGATCCAGGTTATTTTAAAATTAGTCAGCTTGAGTACCAGTAATCTGTTCTGGAAGGTGGCAAAGATGAGCTACATGAACACGTGGACCACACTTAAATGAGACTCAAACAGCACGTCACAATAACAGCATAAGATTGTGAGGCTATAATACCACAGCAATGTATATAAATTATAGAGGCTGTTAATATGTTTTGGAGGGCTTTAAGGACTTTGTTTAGCTGCTTAAATGCAGACCTTCACGATAAAGCAAAACTCCCAGCTTGCTTAAGGCTTTTGCTTAAGGTTGGCCTATTCTCCGATTGGAGGAATAAGAAGATTCGGAAAGCCTCAGACATAGTAACTACTAGCCTAAAAAACAGGAAAGAGAAAGAACCTGCCTAGAGGAAAGAAAAAGGACCCAATGAGAGAAGACAACCCCAGACCCGAATATTACTACTGGATCAGACTATGGTGTGAGGGGCAGCAACTTAGATTGTAAGGGCGTAATTGCCCAGGCATTTTAGTGTTTGGGGCCTCTCTACAGAGGCACCCAGCTTGAGCTGTCTAAATCTGTGCACCATAGAATAAATTACACTTTTTATTTTGAAGGCCTTGATTAGATTCTGCTTTGGGAAACCTAGGGTTGAGCCTGAGGGAAGAAGCAGCACCCAAGGGTGAACGTGTGTGTGTGAGGGATCAAAAGGGGCACCCGTTGGCTCACTGGAGTTGCCCACTGCAAAGGGACTCTGGTCCTAGCAGGTAAAGTCTCATTTAGTGTGTGTGCAACTCCTTGATTGGTGTGTGAATGCTGGGGCAGCAGCTTCTCCCTTAACAAATCACAAGGGGATACAGCCAAGCATGTCCTGGGAATCCAAGTACTTACCTATCACTCTTCAATTTTTTTTAAACCCTTGCTGAGCTCCACGCTTCTGAGATTGCATCAGATACTACCATTTCTAAAATACACTGGCTGTACAGAGTACCGGGCAGTATCTGGCAGCTTTGCTTTGTTGCAGTTGGAAAAGGACTACAATACATACATATAAAAGAACTATAGGAAGGATTTGTTTTCTTTTTAAAGGCAACTGAAAGATGCAGTCAAAAACTCCACAAGAAAATCACTTGGATATACAGTTGGATAGACACTATCCTAAGGCATTGAAGAGAAAAAAGTACCTACTAAACTTCAAAGTGCCCGGTGGGTCAAACACACAGCTTGCTTAAATTTGTTGAAAGCTCTTTTAAAACAAACAAATAGAGACACAAAAATTACCTGCCAAACTCCAATATTTGCTGTGGGTTCTGCAAATGGACGCTTGTAAACTCTACACATCTTTAAGGCATCAGAATATATCTCTGTGATGTTGTTCAACACTGCAAAGACAGCTGCCAATGGATAAACACATGAGAAAAGACTCACATAGCCAAACTGTAAGAACAACTCCAGGTAATCATCAAAAGTACCCTGAAAGAGCAAAAATAAGAACAACTTCAACGCACACAAAAAAATATATATGAAGAAACACAGAATTAACAATACAGTTGTAACTAAGCTTCCTCATCCCATATCAGTTGCTTGGGAATGACTGGTGATAGAAAACAACAACAACAACAAAACCATAGCTAGTTAATTTGGAATTATTCAATTACTCAAAACTTCTTAATAACAGGAGGCCAAGGTTTTTCCTTTTGCCTAATGCATTTTCTGCAAGTCACACTTCTTATCCTTATTACATGAAGTAATTGTATAAACACATTCATCCCATTTAAGTTCCTGACTATCTCAGTGAAACAACTGCAGAAGGAACAGTGGGGGACAAGAAAACAGCACCATGCATTTTAACTGGCAGAACATTCTCCTAAGAGCATTGTGACAAGAAAAATCCTCATATTTCAGACTGTCCATGAAAGACCTAACCAGAAAGGTAGGTTGGTAAATAGGCAACTCTTTCCTGGTATTTCTGCTAGTTTATTTCATAACAGGTAAGGCAGAATTAGTGGCCCACTTGAAGGCTGAAATCACAAAATGCAGCACTGACACTTGAAAGGAACAATTAACGCAAACAAAAAGCCCTGTTTTGGCAAATCCACAACGAATCTATCGCCTGATCTTCAAATGAAGAACGTGGATACTTAAATGCTGATTAACTATTCACATGTAGGTTATCATATATATTTGCATATTAGTTTTGTAGTATTAGTAAGTCTTCTATGATTGAAGCAATAATTTATGAAATTAAACACCACCACCAACCATTTTTAAAGAAAAACTGTTCACTAGAAGTATGGTGAAATACCACCACCAAGTTAAACTCTGATCTAGCTATCTTGTATTCGCCAGACCCACATATTGCCCCTCTCTCAAAAATTAAATAATAAAGACTTGACAGTAACTGAGATTATCACAGGAACCACATAAAATTGGTTTTGGCTCCATGCATCGGACACGTGGTTCTCTAATCTTTTTTACTGATTGTAACTGTTAAACTGACTGCCCTCTCCAGCTCCTAGTGCTTTTCTTTCTAGCCAACAGAGAGAGACAGTGGAAGTCTGCAAGCTCAAAAATCAACCTGGGGTGGTCATTAGCTGCATTTTTCACTTAAGCTCATTATAAAGTTGTGCAGTATAGCTGGGTGCGACAAACTGATCTCCAGGCCAGATCATGAGGAGCTACTCAACTTTTAAAACCACTGAGGTTTTTCCATAGAAACATTTTGTATGAACTCTGAATTTCAGTAAAGTCTTTGTTGGGGACATTCATGCAGGATCACTCACTGGACTGGCAGTCACATATTTGTCCCTGCTATCACTTTCTCAGACAACTGTTGCAGGCAGGGAGCAATGTTTCCCTTTATGCTCTCGCTTCCAGTAACTGCATAGTATTCCCATCGCTTCCTCACACCTTCCTTCTCATTTCCTTGCCCAGTACCTATTGACTTTTAGAATAGCAGAGTATGGAAAGAAAAGGAGTATTTATTTTTCTCCTACTCAATTTGTGACACTTTGTGCAGGAAAACAGGAGTCTGATACAATGTTAAAGAAATTTCAAAGTGTGCCATTGTCACCCACAAGAGCAGCACATGAACTATGGCATCAAAGAAACAGAATCAACAAAGAAATTCAGGGAGAAAATGAACTAAAAGAGACAAGCAGAAATTTAAAAGAAAAAAAACAAACCAATTATTGCAGGATGTTTTTTCATCTTAAACCGGTTTAAGGGCTGGAGATTTGAAAAGTGAGAGAGAAAAAAGACAAACAAAAAAGATAATTAAATGTTAAAGAGTAAGTGAAGGAAGGAAAACAAAAGAGTCTCAAATGCAGAATTCTGTCAAGACTCCTGCTAAACTCCTCAGTTACTAAACATAGTCAAATGCTTCCCCCTTGTGACAGATTTAATTTTAGAAATACTCTTCCCTGCTGACAGCTTACTGCTTGCGAACAAATCAGTGGTCTAATATCACTTATTAACCAATACAGTACATTTAAAATCTTCAGAGTGAAAATAAAATTAAGGCCTTGAGTAGACAGTACCTGGAACTGAAACTGAGGCTAGCAGTGGACACCTCCCAAGGCAAAGTCCTAACTCTGTAATTAACCTGTTGGGTCCCCATGGAAAATTATTCAGGGCAGAACAGTAGAATAGGTGCAGATACATTTGATCCAGCTCTGCACAAGAAGCACTGGGCAATGTGACTCAAAGACACCACAATGGCTTTTTATGTGCCAGCTGAGAATCAGAAGTCAGCTCAGGTCTAAAAGGTAGAGCTTATTTGGTCAGGTATATCAATGCCTGATGATATACAGCTTTTGGAACTGTGCTGGCCTATTTGCAGGCACAGTGCTGGACTGTGCTGATATACCAGTTCAAACACTAACTTGGGGATTTCTGTGTTCTCCACTGTACATAGACATGCTCGCTAAATCTATCTCCCTCCATATAAAACGTGAGAAATACCAACCTTCCCAGAGGAACACAAGTATTAACATTTGTACAGTTTCTCAACTGCAAAGGCAGCATTTCTTTTTCCTCTTCCCATTTCATGGCACTTTATGCAGGAAGAGAGGAATCCGATACATTATTAGTATCAAATCTCAAACTGCTATCCTCTACCTTTTACATAAGAGGTACACTGTCTACATATAATTCTTATTCTGTAAAAGTATAAATCATACACTATTAAAACTCTTGTGACTATGCTTGCAGCATCTGATCAAGTTGTCAGCCAGTCTGTAAGGCCTTAACATACACACTGATGTCTGCTTTGTCAATTCATTTGGAGCTGCAAGTAATGAATTGCATGAAGTCTGTTAAATACAATTAGAAATTATACTGGGTAGGAGGTGGTCAGGAATGGAACTAGGAAGACAGCAAATGCCAAAGCTGTAGTTTCAAGAAGCAAGAGCTTCCAACAGTAGTATTGGTTTGAAGAGTTGGTCTCTTCTGCCCTCTCAATTTCTGGCCCCACCCAGACATGAGCACACTCTCTCAGGCTATAGTTTGACAGTTTAAACTAGCATCACTGCAAAAACAAACTAAAACAGAAACAGCCTCCACCTTCCCTATGCGAGGCTCCTCATCCTGACAGCCTTCAGGTTACCCTTGGAGATTAAGGGCATATCACAAGTACTTCTTCCAGTCATACAGGGTTAGGTAGCTCCAGATTCCGCTGTTCATTCCTACCCCTTTGTTCTGGTGTAACTGGGATCCTGCACTGTACCAGTTTCTTGACCCAGTGCACCATATAGCTGTATAAACACTACCAACATAACTGACGAAGCCAGAAATAAGCTGCCAGGCCAGAGAGCCAGAAATATTTTCGGTTGCACTGGCTCATATCTCTGTCAACTGCAGCCCAAAAAACTTTTTAACTCTTTTACAGTAGTAAAACGTACAAAATAGGTGCCCATTTCTTTCTCCAAGTTGACTTGTTCGACTAACGACAGGTCCGTATCTGTTTTCAGAGAACATATGTGTTTCTTCATCCTCTTCTTATGTCTTTTTTGGAGCCAGTAAGGAAGCAAGGATTCTGCAAACTGATTAAGGATCTGCGAAGTTATCAGCAAAGTGGCCAAGCTCTTAAGTTTAAAAAAAAAAAAAAAAAAAAAAAATTAATAGAACTGTGGTAAACCTAAGATCATTTCCAATTTTGTGCATTCTAGTAACACTGTAAGTTGTTATACTATGACAAAAGAACGCCAGCCTAACAAAACTAGCAATAGCGTATGAAAAGTATAGGTGCTCTAGTTCCCATTCTTTGCTATGTGCTGAAAAGGACAAAAGAGGAGTCAGATGTCCAAATATGTTGTGAATCTGGATGTATCTTGGAGACAATACACAAAGTCCAGTGAAGGGTAAAGATACAAACTTAACATATGCCAACACCAACCACAGAGCTAAACAATGAACTTTTTTCTGGTTTTTTTCTTCTTACTTTTACCTTAAAGTATACAAAATGTCACAAATGTCCTAAATGGTATAGGTATGTCAAGTGTTTCACTAGAGATCTCTCTAGAACAGAGACCTTGAGCTGAAGTTCTTGATATTTTGTTCGTTATATTTAAAGCAAAAATATTTTCCTTATACCCAATTTTCATGCATTTGAGTGCAAAAGATGTTAACAACAGAAAGCTGATTTAAAATACCAACTACAAATTATTTTTGCTTTCATTTATTCTCAGCTCCTCATTGTAGTCATAAACTTAATCATGCTCCTATCCTCAAGAGCCTCTCAAGAATACTACAGAGAAAACCATTTTCTTACAAAAAGGGAAAGGAGGAAAAGAATTTTCCAGTCTCATCTCTGGGAGGCAATAATCAATTTATTTGAAAACAGTTCCTCATTTATACGGAGGGAAAGAATTGTTCCACTCTTGTCATGATTCTGCAGCTGTGCTATAGGAACTGAAATACAGAAGCTGGATTTCCAAGAAAATTTATTAAATACATTCATTGTCAATTTAATATTTCAGAAAAATTATTAAAAACTAAAGTCCTGTTTCAATCAATCCTTTGTTTTCCTAGATTCATCAACATTAAGATGTCCTTGCAACTCACCTGCCTCAAAAGCTTCATATCGAACAGCACAAAGGCAATGTAGAAGAGAGATGCAAAACAATTTAAGAAGTTGAACTGCAAATAAAAATATTTGTTATTAGTACTCAAGCAAGTGTTCAAATGCAGAATATCATCTAACTTAACAGTTACATTGACCCACACAGATGTAAACTGTTCATTAAAATTTTCTTTACCATGTTTAAAACTTAGGTCAGAAAAACCTCATTTTTAATATTGGTCTCATTCAGATTTTCATTTGACAAGCTTAATACTTTCCTAAAGCATGTTATACAAAGCAAACTACAATTCAGTTATGAAATGTGGACATGAAAAACACATCGCCTTCTACTTAACTTTCATCTTTTGGCAGTTTCCCCACAGGTAATGCAATAAAAGGAACATATTGATTTTAATTTAGGGTAATGATTTTTTTTTTTTTTTCAAAGAAATACTTTATCAAAATATATGTGTTGGATGACAACTCTCTCAATATGTACCACTGTTCCTCAGTAGTAGTTGAGCTTTAGGTTTAATCAATTCAAGAGGTTTTATGACCAAGAGAAATATTCCCTACTTCTAAAATGAGACATAATGACAGTCTTCTACCTGAAAAAATGTAATCAAGCTCTGAAGCTTCCTACTTGCTGTCAGTGCTGAAGCTCCTTTTTTGGAGCTCATAAACAACATAATACTGGGAGTGCAGAGAGCCACTCATAGGGTAAAAGTGAAAATGGGGGGGGGGGAGGGGGGGAACGGACGACGGACGACACTTACATTTGACATTTTATAATTTTTTTTAATTATTTTATTGTCCTGATGTCAGCTGGGATAGAGTTAACTGTCTTCCTAGTAGCTGGTACAGTGCTATGTTTTGAGTTCAGTATGCAAAGAATGTTGATAACACACTGATGTTTTCAGTTGTTGCTCAGTAGTGTTTATAGTCAAGGATGTTTCAGCTTCTCATGCCCAGCCAGGGCACAAGAAGTTGGCACAGGACACAACCAGGGCACCTGACCCAAACCGGCCAACAGGATATTCCATACCATGTGACGTCCCATCTAGTTTAGGAACTGGGAAGTGGGGGGGCAGGGAATCGCCGCTCGGGGACTGGTGGGGTGTCGGTTGGCGAGTGGTGAGCAATTGCCCTGCGCATCATTTGTACATTCCAATCATTTTATTACTAATCTTGTCATTTTATTAGTGTTATTATCATTATCAGTTTCTTCTTTTCTGTTCTATTAAACCGTTCTTATCTCAACCCACGAGTTTTACTTCTTTTTCCCGATTTTCTCCCCCATCCCACTGGATAGGGGGAGTGAGTGAGCAGCTGCGTGGTGCTTAGCTGCTGGCTGGGGTTAAACCACGACATTTATATGAATTTCCTATGGAGAAAAAGAGATGGCGGTATTTTTTGAGAAAGGCAGAGACAAATCTATAAATGATACGTATAAGAGTTTTAGCTCTAGAGGTTACCAGTAACAGAAGAATAACAAGCAGATTAAAGAAAAAAACATATGCTGAGAAAAATAAATAAAAAAACCCAAACTCTGGAAGAAACTTAAACAATCTTTTCAAAAAGGAAACAAGATTAAGTCTCAAAATCAGCCAATCGTTAAAACTGCTTTTACTGAAGATCTTATATGGGAACTTAGGATTTACAGTACAGTTCCTTAGAATCAGTGTTGCATCTGGATATACACCTGAAAGAGCAACCAAACATACATGCACACACAAAACTACTTGTTCAGAGCCACAAAGTAAATAGATCAGTATATACTAGAAACAGCATAGGAGCATATTGATGGACATGTATCTCCAGCCTCCTGACTGGTTGTCTGAATATTAGTACAGGCAGAAGTTAATACAAGAACTTTTTAAAATACAGTTTACCATAAAGTCTTGCAAAAAAGTGAAAGCAATAGTTCACAGCTAAAGACAGGACATCAATTTTAACAAAAAAATTTACATATACAGAATCCTAATGAAAGAACAAATCAATACAAACAAAACCCAACTCTCCACTATAAAAAAAGGCATCTAAAACAGTCTAGCAGTTACTGGAACCACAACAGAAACACTGTTTACTCTGATATTTGTGCACGTATTTGGCCTTGAACAAAACTGTAGGTCAGCAAGGTAATGCTACTAAAGCAGCAATAAAACACATGACAAGTTCTCTTTTTAAATAATCTTAAAAGCTGCTTATAGTACATACTTACCACTAAAACCTTCAGAATTAAATGATTCTGATAAGAAGATTCCAGCCTGTGATTTTCTAAAATACCAACAGAATTATTGATTAGTAAATAGCAGAACCACTTACCATAAAACAGACATTGTTATACAAAGAGTAAACAGACATTTGTCCTCCACTTAAAAATTATTTAACTAATAGCTTATGGGGAACAGTTCCTCCAACGCTTTATGGCAAAAAGAATTTATACTGTGCCAGTACCTCACTTAACCTATGAGGCTAATCTGATGCACAATACTGACAAACATATTTTTTGGCTACAAGTCCAGTATTTTTTCTACTGCAGAGGTTTTTCCTTTTACATCATTCTTTCTCAGAAGAGCTGTTTTATAACAGAAAAACCATCCATCATTCTTAACACTTAATAAAACATGCTTAGTTATTGATTTTTCTTTGGCTGAAAACAAATGCAAAACTAGTTGGAATACATTATGAAAAATAACAATACCAGATTTGATTCAAAACCAGTAAATGCTCACAGAAATATTCCCATTCATCTCCAAGAAATTTAGATCAGACCCTAAGCTCTAAAGCAAGACTAGAGTACATTAAGTTCAACAGATGCATTACTCATTCTATAATTAAGATTTTCATTTCATTCAAAGATAAACTGTCAGAAGCTGATGTATGAGGAATGTTGGTTACTAGGGAGGAAAAAAGGGAAGTGAATGGGTGATTTCCCATTTCTTTTTGCTATTTTGTCAGATTGTACCTTTAAAGCTCTGGCTAAGCAGTAACTGAGAAGGCAGCACACTAGCATGAGCTGCATCAACAAGGCTGAAAGGAGACACCATCACCTATGGACCTTGCTCACGACAAAACAGCAGAGTTCTACTCTGACAGGGACATGAAGTTGGGCCTGACACATGGAAGGTGCACTCAAGCAACTGAAATTTTTACTTTCAGCTTTCACTAAATGATCAGTTCTCATGATAAATGGGTGCAAAAGCTGTGCTTAAAAACGCCCCAGATTGTTTCCTATGTTTTGTCAGTTTAGCTGTTTAAGTCAGATATTAGCTGAAAATATGCCAGGTGGGAGGTGATATAGGACAGCCAGCTGAGCTCTTCATCCTGTTCACAGCATGGCAGCATAATCACATCGGATAGCACAGAAAAGGCACAAGCTATCAGTGTGAGTTACATAAATGCCTTTGCTCCTGAATATGAAACACCAGCTTAAAACAAGCAAACAAAAAAACTGGATTAAAAAAAATTGGGTTACCTGTTAAAGACATTTTAGTCTACCTGATCAATACAACTGGGCATTTTGCATAAAGGCTTTTTCTTGCAATACAGTGAAAAAAAATGAAACAAAACAGTCAATTGAAACCTAGATGTGAATTTAAAAGTCATTATTTAATTAAAATCCTTGAACAGTCATAAACAAATCAAGAAATTGCTTGCTTTTACTATTGCTGCTGTCAAGTTGAATTTGCTGAGCAAATCATTTTGGCATGCATAACCAATCCTCACTTCAACACATCTTTTTATTCTGTCTTCTGCATCAATCTCCCTTTTGCTTAGTCTTTCTTAGTTAATTTTCTGGGTCTCCAGCTTTAGTAACCTGGATTCTGTCCTGTAAATGTATGCCATATTGAGCTACACAAACCAGTTAACTCCCCATTAGCTTCATCTATTAACTCTGTCTGAAAGCAACTGCACATGTCTGTAGAAATGCTAAAATTCAAAATAAATACTGACATTTCAATATCCTTATGTTAGGTTACAAAACATAAGGCCCAATCTGTTAAGTCACACACACAAGGGAAAAAAAGGCAATCTACTGTAACATCCTTCCTCTTCTGTGAGTGCCCACAGGAAAATATTTTTATAAGGATGTGAAATCTCAGTCTTTCTTACATATATAGCATACACAAACACTCTCATATGACATTTAGCTGGTGTTTTTCAATTTTGTCCTTATCTCAGTGCCTCCGTCCTCTGCATAGATACATCAGCAGACCAAGATGTACCCAGCAAACCCAGGTTGTGGGTGCAACCAGCCAGGACAGTCCCTCCTGCCATCCACCTCTGAGGTCCCATCCTGATAATCTCACCTCATCCTTTTTGCCAGCACTATGGCTGATATAGCCAAACAAAGAGCTAAATCAGGGAAGGGGGACTGCACCAAAGGCGTAGAGAGGCTGAGGAGGAAGGCAGGATCACCCCTTCTGATGGCATGCTAGACCAAATTAAACCAAATGTGAAATTGCAGTCTGAGAACACTCAAAATAAATGTAAGAAGTCAAAATGGCCATCTCTTTTACCGCACAGTAAAAAATCTACTTCAGGAAATTTCTTTAGCATTCCATTCCATTGAACAAGAACTTACAGTAACATATTGTACAAATAAACAAATTCTAAACATCTGCAATTCTAACTTTAAAAAGGAAGAATAAACAACTTTCTTACCCCATGATGTTAAGAATTCAGCAGCATACCGATAGATACGGTTCATAATTTCAATCACAACAGCATATATGATACTAGGCACAAACAGCATCAAGTTGCTGAAGTTAGACTCATTCTCTTCATGATAATCCAGAGCCCACTGTTCCAAGTCAAAGTAAATCATCATCACATACAGTGAGAAGTAGAGGCAAAGGCACACAAATGGCAAGGACACCAGATAAATCCGTATCTGCCTCTTAATACTTGAGTACACTGGTTCCTCCCTCCCAGTGACAGGATTGATACCCAGGACACCATGGAAGCCTGATCTCGGTTCTTCAAACTGTCGTTTCATCAATAGCGTCCCCCAACGGTATGTCATGATGGCACAAATCCGCTTCCAAACTTCCAGTATCACAGTGGACCAGAGCAGATTAAATGAGGCAAACATCACATATTTGTCATAGTCTTCCCATGCAAACACATAATAAGGAATCCCAATGACAGCCATAGGAATCAAAGCAAATGTGAAGTACTCTAAGAAGCCAAAGTAGAGAGCAATGGTTTCACCAAAGTAGCAGCGTATCTCATCTGCAGAGAAAAAAGAATCAATTAAGACTACACTTAACATAGATGTCAGTATAATATCAAACTTGACTTTACATGAATCTCTTGGCCCCAATTTTTTTTCTAAATAACACAATGAACATTATTGCTTTTTTGTTCTTCCCTCTCCAATGTTCCAAAAACTCAGAAGGCTATTTGAATTTTTTTGTTGTTTTTTATATATATATATATATATATACACACACACACACAAACATATATACATATATTCAGATGGTAGGGAAGTCAAATATCTCAATACTTACCATATCAACATCAGATATCGGGGGCGGGCAGGGGAGACAAACACAAACACACTAGCATTCTTGAAAACAGAATCTATTGTATCAATGAATGGCTAGGATAGCACAGAAAACATTTGGTATAATAAAAAACAAACTTTAACAGCAAGTGACACCTAACTTCTGAAGCTTCTCACTGGCATATGTACACCTGGGAAACAAAGTTGTTTCAGCCTGCTCAGGGCCAAAAAGGACTAGTTGTGCTTTGCCAGCCCTCAAGGAACTAAAGGAATAGATGGAAAGGTATATTGAAATCTTAAATCTTAAACATGTCAGGCAGCACACCCAGACTGAGACATTCCCTTCAGCAGACAACTGATACATGAAATACACACCTACTGTATTCACCAATGTTGTCTGCTCAGGTGTTATGAGGACTTAAAAATGCACTACTAATGGATATATTTCATGACAGATGTATTACCTCCAAGGAATACAAGATCTCACTTATCTTACTACTAACAAAAAAATGTAGGACTATTATTCAACATTATCTAGAAATGGCACCACATAATAAGGTATAGAAATGCCTAGCAAACCTGAGTTTAGAATGCTGAAATCTGCTTTATCTTTGCCTGCTTGGAAGACCAGATTGCTTGTATGCCACTGTTATGTATTCACCAGCTTAACAAAACAGTCACGACATCACGACATCATGACCTCTAAACTGACACTGTAAATGTACTGCCCATAATAGACTAGAACATCAAAACCTCATGTACAATACCATAATATTCTTACAGCTTATGGTTTACAAAACACTACAACAGAAGATCACAATTGCCAATTAGGTAAGTTTCTGAAAGCAAGAAGAAAAGGCAAACAGAAGAATCGGCATTCCAACATACCTCTCAATCAAAAATTTATTAACAAGTAAGTTCAAGTGTAGGACATTAGCAACATTTCACACTCCAAACAGACAATGTGAAAGACAACCCTAAATACATACATAACAGGGTTCCTGGGATTTACTTTGAAATTTTATGTGCATTCAATCTCAGTCAAAAAAACTCCCTCTCCTGCGTAAAAAAAAAAAAAAAAAAAAGACAAGCACAAAGGAAGACCCGCAATACAATACTCTGGAGGCAAGCATTACTGAGCCAGATCTTTAACTTCCTGTAGCTCAGGAAGGAATCTGAAGACCCAGAGATTAATAATCAGGCAAGCTTCCAAATGTCTCTTATTTTTAAGTAAAGTTTACCAGTTTAGAATCCAGAAATTAACTTTCCACATTGCCAGACTAAAAATTATTTTCATTTTAAGCTTATTCAGTGTGTAAAATGTACTCAAGTGACCCTGGCATGCAACAACATACAGTCTTCATACAGACAATGAATTTAAAACAAACAGTTGTAAACACACTTTTGACATGCCTACAACTCAAAACAGCTTTCGGAATTCCAGACATTGAGGAACTTCCCTGTCAAGAGTCAGTTTGAGAAAACAGTCTTGGCTTGGTCCATTACTGCTTCATTGATGCATAGGGAGAAATTGTGATGTCCAGACTGTTGTTACATGGAAGTTTGCAGACACTGAATCTGCAGACTCTAAGCCACCAATTTCTCAAGTCTTGAACCATTTCAGGAGGTTACACAGGAAATGCTGGAATAGGTAAAACTTGCCCAGCTGGTAGAACAGCAATGGTCTAATTTCAAGACTCCATGCTAGATCATCACAGTGCAGATGCTGAGCCTCTGAACTGCCCCCTAGCTCCAACTTGGAAACTATGACCAAAGGCCTATATACAGAACTCCCGCAGCCACAAGGAAGAAAATCAAGAAACAGCAGCCTGCACATCCAACACTTCACTTCAGAACAGTTGTATTGCTAGTCATTATAGCAAAAGATTACCCTACAGCCATCTTAGAACCAAAGAGAATTCAATGAAGAGACCTCAGCTGTGCCTATCAGGTAGTCTAGAAATGTGGATGCTTCCTTAGCCAGAGCCTAAGCCACTCTTGATTCCAAGACCACTAAAAGCAAGGCTGGGTAAAACAAGGACTTTGGTTCACAGTGGCCAACAAAGCAACTTGGGCAGAAAGGTAATGTTAGAGGACGTGAACTGCAATGGATAATTGGGGATGTGAAAAGGTAAACTCTTAGTGAAACCACAGATTGCTTGGTACAATACTTACCTTCCACACAGGAGTTTCACTTCTACAGAGGCTAAATGCTGGAGTAGAAGTTAGGAAGCACCCTTGGTCTTCTCACACAAACCAAAAAGAAAACTTCTCCAGAAGAAACCCTGCACTTTATTTGTAGTAGAGTTAAGTGTTCACATACCTAAAGGTTGATAGCCAACTTTCACTCGGCCATACCAACTCTGACGGAGCTTTTTCAACTCTTCTCTATCATGCAGTGGGAAAATCTGAACTAGAATACCACTGGTCAATAATCTTCTCACTAGAAGAAAAAAAAAGTACCCAGTACTCCTCCAAAGGACAGTAAAGTTGATATAAACAAATAGGTTACTACTTAGCAAGCCTACAGTTCCCTTCAAATAAATCTAGCATTTAAAACCTAAAAATAGATACATTGTCTGCATGTTAGTTAAAAATTACTCATTATAGAGAGCAGTTCTACCTATTCCTACAAAGACTACGCTGTCCAGTGGAAAAGAAAGGAGTAACCTTTTTACATCTATTAACTATTCCATAGGTTTGCTATATAATCATTTGCAGCTTCAGTAACAAAAAGTGCTACAGGTCAGAAACTGAAATGCCATGTGTAGCTTTGTGGGAAAAGTTACAACCATGGAAATATTAAAAAAGAAAATAAATTCAAAAACAGGAGAGGGGAGGCATTGGAAGTTTTTTACCATTTCCCACTAGCATCAACTTGACATAACTAGAAAATACCTTAGCTATATAAAAAATTACTGGTGTAAACTCATCTGACATCTACATTTATTTACATTTCTTGAACCACTAATATGCACAGATCTCTTTCTTTGATGACCAACACTAATGAATAAAGACACTGCTATTAAAAGGACATACAAATATTAAGATAAATTCTCCTAAGAAACTGTAGCATCTCTGTGAATGTACTAGTTCCAGCTACCATAAAAATAGCACTAACTCTCATTGCTTCTTCCTCCCATGAAAAGAAGAGCTCTTGAAGCAGAGGAGGAAAAATGAAATCAAATGAATGAAATAAAACTTCCTTTCTTCATATTGTGAAATTTATAGCTCTGCAACACTGTTACTCATTCCAGTATTTTTATACAGAGACAATCCAAGTATATAATTATGTAATTTTTTTAAACCAAATATTTTTTGGTACTAATTATAAAAATAATGGATTACATCAATATACATGAAAATTATCCAGCTGAAAACATAAGGCCACAGTCTCAGCATCGCAGAAAGACTCAGGATGGAAGGCCCTCTGGAATTCATCTGGTCCAACTTCCTCCTCAAAGTAGGTCCAGCTTAAATTGGGCTGCTCAGGGCTTTGTCTAGTGAAGACCTCAAAGTCTCCCAGCACAGAGTTACCACAATCTCTGTAAAACCCTGTTCCAATGTTTGATTACCCTCATTGTGAAAAACATTTTCTTGATATCTATTCAGAATTTCACTTGTTACACTGTGCATCCATTGCCTCTTGTCCTATCACTGTGCAGCAAAGAGAAATCGAAGTTGATTAAAAATAGTGGGACTTTAATGCCTGAAGGATTCCTCTTCATTTCAGGAATATTAAGTCTTTTTCACCATGAACACCATCCTATATCAATGCAGTGAGTGACAGGCAACAAGCTACACTGCTTACCAATTGATTTTCCTGGATACAGCTTTGCCTGAGGATATCCAGGGATCATTTTTTCATCTTTAGCTCTCAAATTTTCAAGTTCATGTTTGATGATATACTGACATTCTGCCATTGTAAGGAAATTGTGATTGTCATCTAAATCAAAAAGAAGGTATTATAAAATTGTGCAGCATAGGAAGACAACCCTGGCAGCAAACAACTATCCAAAATGACCAGAATCAGCAGGAAGTGACAATTACTGCCAACAAACATCCATTAGCAAAACCACCACTTTTTAAAGTAAATGTCTTGGGAAGAAGATTTCTCTAACTAGCTAACTGGCACATGTTGGCCACTGCATTTTTGACTACCCAGATGAACTAAGAGAACAAATCACTAGAGACAAAGACACCCTGAAGTACTAATTGCTGGAGGCTGGGATAGTATAACAGCAAGTACTACATATTCTTGCCCTGTTGAAACTCTTAGGCATCCACTATTTGCCAATCTCAGAATCTCCATACCCTTTCTGCCATACAGTTCCTGAAGTATTTTTATAACAAAGAACAGTAAGATGTCAGGACAGAACTCCTTTTCAATAAGCATTTCACACCAAATATCACAGTATCTTACTCTTTATTGCTCATACATCATAATAAGCCATTGGAGACAATTAGTTCTGATAAAAATACAGAAACAAGGTAAAACAATAAGAAACCCTTTAAAAAAATCCCAAATTTTGAAGAGCTACAGCAACAAACCTATTGTCAAACCCATCAGTTTACCATCAAGGAAATAGACTCTGATTTCCTTGACATAACCAATTGATTATTTTTTTTTTCCCCCCTTAGGAATAAGAAACTATAGGGATGGCCCTAAATACACTAAGAAAGAAGCTAAAACAGCAACAGGGCTCTAATACAAAGAATGAGAATATAATATCAGTTAAATTGGGGAACTAGAAATATTAGTAAGACAACATAGGCTGCAGGGTTTCTTTTGTAGATGACACATTTTTCACCTCATCTAAGCATGGTCAACTATTTTATCCTCTGATCAGATCTGGACAAAATTAAAGTTATATTAATATTTTAAAAAAGAAAAAAGACCAGGAGATACAGCAGAAATTATTTTTTAGATTTACAGTCGTTGGACTTCCAGCTGCTGCTACAGAATCTGTTAGCAATGACAGTCAGATTAGCATTAAGAATGTAAACACATGAAAGAAACATAAATGGCACCTTTGCAACTGACAATTCTTCTGAAGGCTTCCTAATTTCAGGAAAGCAAAGTCACAAAAGAAGACACTGCAGCAGCTATTGCACACAGCATCTACTGCACACAGCATCAGTGTTGAATAAACTAGCATAAAACAAACAACAAAACTCAACTTTATTATTGTTTCAGGCAGACCCAAAAACCTTTATATTGAAAATGTGGTGAAAGGCATCACCAAAAAAGACACATGAAAAGTATTAGCAAGACTAAGCTGGAACTGCAATATTTAACCTGGAGAGCAAAATGAGTTCTGCCACTGTAAGGGGGTTGAATACCTTACAGGTAGTACATTCAAAAGAAAATGTTAATGTGTTGGCACCCTCTCAAAATAGAAGAGGAAAAGGAATGATTTTGCTAATCATGCCCAAATTTCATTGAATACTCTGTAGTGTTATTTAATTATTTAATTCTGTTTGATGTATAAATATAATAGAGAAAAATGTTTCTGTTTTCTCCAGCTAATTATGAGAGAATAAGCCTCAAAACTGGCTCACATAACATTAAATTATGTTAATTCATCATATTGATTTTTAATCCTGCACTCATGTTTTTCAAATATTTTTTCTTACTTTAACAAAAATATTCCATAAAAATAAGAGACTATTTGGAGCATACAAAAGAATAAAATAAAACACAAGCAAAAAGTGAAAGCCATGTGCAAGAAAAAAAAAATTAATTTCATTATATGATCTGAATTTCCATACGTAAAAATGAGAATTTTTTCATGGCTTGTTCTTCCTATTTTTGTTCACTGTTACCATTCCAAGGAATAGAAAGACCATGAAAGATTTAGCAGTATAATTACTTCTGTCTTTAGCCACTACTTTGCAATGACAAAGACCCCTAAATTTGCTTACCTGCAAAATCTTTGAAAGTTTTTCTACTGCTGTATGTAAAAGTTCTCATTGAGTTATCATTACATTCCTTCACCAAACCCACAGTTTCAGCTCCCAGCAACAGCCTTAAGTGGGAAGCTCCAACTAGATAAATATTTTCATCTCCACTTTCTGTGACCAATGGTTTAACCAGCAGTTGTGCACCTTCAAAGTAAAGAAAGGCAAAATAAGGAAGAAAATACATAAAAATTACATCTCAAACCCCTAGTATTTTAGCATCCATCATACTGGACCTAGTTATCAGGAGCACTGAAGCTGTATCTTTTTAAGGGCACAAAGAATTAAGGCTTCAACAGCACTGATGTGTGGTGTTTAGAATCTTGCAGGGTCAACCCGATTCAGACCTGTTTCTGTGGAAGCACTCACAGACAATGAACTGGAACAACAGGGACAGTTAGGATCTACTCCCCTAATGCTCACATCACACAAGCAACCAGTGCTTCTGCAAACAGTCCCACTCACTTTAAGAAGACTAGACTTTAGAAACAGAAACTTCTGATTTATCTAACAGAGGCCTGAAAGCAAGTTTGTAGTCACAAATCCAATAGCCACGGAAATACTACTGACCATAAGATATAAGCTAAAACAGCCATAAATAATGGCTTTCTAAAAAAAAAAGTAAAAAAAAGTCGAAGGAATTACAAATTAATTTGCCTGACTTCAACTCCTGGAAGTATACTAAAACAAGTAATGAAATATTGTCTTCGTAAGAGCCTACAAGCTAGCAAAAAGATAAATTAATGTTGGATTTCAGTTATCAAGTTAAATCGCTTCCTGACAACTTAACTTCGTTCTACAACGTGGTACCAAGTCTTGTGGACAGGATAGTAGATGCCATGCATCTTCATTTTGGCAAGGCTTACAACATTCCATAAGCAACAAGAGAAACATGCTCTAGACAATTAATATAAAAACTGATATCAAAGCTATGTTGAAAGACAGGTTATCAGGGTTTCACAAGAATGGAAGGATTCTAGAGTTCAACAGGCATGTGACCTTAAGCCAGTAAGGTTAAAAGGGTTCAGCTGTTATATTTTCATGACACCAGCACGAAGCTCTACTCTTACAAAAAATTAAGCTACTTCAAAAATGCAAAATGGAGTGGGATTGGCTAAACAAGAGTTAAACCACAAATTACCTGAAAACTAATTTTCTCTATGCCTTCTTATTACGGTAACAGCCAATTTGATTTAAAAGTGTTACAGAAGGTCATACTGTACTCACCTCCGTTTGATTTCTTGTCCACAATTCGTTTAGTGAACCATTTTAAGGTTTCTTCTTTGGTGCCTTTTGCAAGCTCAATTACTACCAGAGGTCTGAAGTTAGGCTCAAAAGCATCCAAGAAAGACCAGCTTTCTGCCATCTTTTGAGAGCTTTCTAAGTACAAAAGCAAAACAAAAATGCCAGTGTTAAAAAAAAGTTTGATATCAATCTAAAAAACACAAAACCTTACTATAGTGAGTTATACATGTCTGTCCTTAGCGAAGTAACAGGTGCCCATTTCTGTGGACCTACTGAAAACAGCAGTACAAGTAACATCTCCAATTGTCACTTGGCAAGATGCTACCAATCTTTGGTAGCATTTATGTGCTACTGTCTAAGTATGAAAATTGTTGTTGCTATGTATAGCAAAGTAGTAGTGATGAGAAAGAAAATAAATAAATTAAAACAAGTAATAAGGAGAAACTATCAACAAAAACAACAGCTTGCAATGTCCTACTGTGTATCTGTCAGCAAACGAAAATATTAACAGAAGAGACTATTAGTCAAACACATCTCTAAAACCTATAAGCTTCTCCTGTGTGCAAACACATTATACATTTAAGGAGGAACATTCACCTTCACAGTTAATCTTGTGAAGCTTCAACCATACCAAGGAAACTTACACCACCTTGGGTAGGTGAGTAGGACATCTATCATATAGATAGGCAAATTATGCACAAAGCACTTAAGTGACTTGTTGATATAAACCAAGTGTTCTGTGACAAAGTCCAGCTGCAAAGTGTTGAGCATCAGCATACCTTTATATGTAAATAATCCAAATGATCTAGAGTGAACCTTTACAGAATCATAGAATCATTTAGGCTGGAAAAAACCTTTAAGATCATAAAGACTAACTGTTAACCCAACACTGCCAAGTCCACCACTAAACCCTGTCCCCAGGTGCCACATCTACACATCTTGTAAATACCTCCAGGGATGGTGACTCAACCACTTCCCTGGGCAGCCTGTTCCAATGCTTGACAACCCTTTTGGTGAAGAAATTTTTCCTGATATCCAGTCTAAACCTACCCTGGCACAACTTGAGGCTGTTTCCTCTCATCCTATTGCTTGTTACTTGGGAAAAGAGACTGACACCCACCTCGCTACAACCTCCTTTCAGGTGGCTGTAGAGAGCGATAAGGTCGCCCCTCAGCCTCCTTTTCTCCAGGCTAAACAACCTCAGTTTCCTCAGCTGCTCCCCTTAAGTCTTGTTGACATTGTGCTTTCAACTTTTATATAAATGATTCTACAGAATCATTATATGATGCTTCATAAAGCAACTTAGAGGTGTTGATATAAAAAGATAAATCTGATAACTAACCTATGCAGTTAAAAAAACACACCACAAAACCTATCACAGGCTGAATTTACAACTGAGGGGAAGGTTTGGGGGTTTGTTGGGGTTTTTTTCTATTCACTGAAGAAAGGATTTTACCCACTGTCTGTAAGCAGTTTTCCCCCACCTGTTCAAAGACTGAAACTACTTAATTTCTAAGTAAGTTGCTCTAAGGATGCAGTTCAGCTTTTTACCCACTGTCTGTAAGCAGTTTTCCCCCACCTGTTCAAAGACTGAAACTACTTAATTTCTAAGTAAGTTGCTCTAAGGATGCAGTTCAGCTTTCATGACAGTTACACTTCTGTGATTCAGAGAAACCACAATCTCTAGTATTTCCTATAAATTATCCTACAAAATACAGTAATACTATAAACATATGCATAACATAATAAACGCGCCTATTTGCTTTTGACTGGCAAAAAAACCTTTCAAGCCAAATTTCAATTTCAGTTAGTTTCACTTGCCCCTTCACATGCACACAATTCTGCAGCATTCGGATTTACAGCTCTGAACCCAAGTATGTATGTCTTTAAAAGAAATACACTAGATTAATAAAGTATTTAAAAACATTTTAGATGCAAATCGGTACAAGCAGAATGACTCAAAGGAAAATGTGATCAGGGATAAGGCACGGCGTCAATGATTGACTACACTGTCTTGACTAGTCACTCCACCTAATTGCATAACTTTCCATAATCAGTTTTATCTTTTTAAAGAAGATAATGCCTGCCACATTGTGCGTACCGCAATTCCTAAAGAATTTAAAAAAAAACAAAAAGCACTAGATAATTATTAAATATTACTAGTTAACAGTATCGTTTCACAGAACAGTTATCTTCCCAAAACGGGCTTTGTATAAACAGCATGCTACTCAGTAAACTTGGCTCCTACCATTTATTCAGAATTATCGTGCTTGGCGTGGTGACTAAGTAAGATTCGTTATTTTTAGGCATATTACCACGGAAAACCAGAACCGGGCTGAAGCACCCTTCCAACCTGCGTTTGTGATTTCCTGTACTGCAGAGCAGCCAGTTCGGTGCCTAGCACAGACCCTATAGGGTGTAACTTGGCCTCTACTTGCACACTTACGGACACGGTAACTTACGACAGACCCCGAAGCGTGGGGAGGAGAGACAAAAGGACTTCCAGGCCCCGCAGCCACCTCCCAGTCAAGAAGCCGCTGGGTGGCCGCCCAGGGCGGTCTCCAAGCCAGCGCACCCCTCAGGGCAGAGAAGGCCGCAGCCCCCTTCCAAGGGGCGGCCCACACGACGGCGGCCGTGCGGCGCAGCGGCAGGCTCGCTGCCCGGCTGCCCTGCCCCCGGCCCGGCCTCCCCGGGCAGCCAGAAGTGGCAGGGCCCCTCGCCGCGTCCGCTATGAGGCGCCCACGACAGCGGCCTCCCGCTGCACGGCCGCGCCCCTCGCTCTCCTTTCCGAGGAACCGGAGGACCGGGGAGGAGAGAGAGAGGCCCGGCCGCCACCGCCCCGCCGACACGGCCGGTGACTCGGCTCCCTCACGCCAGGCCGCGCTCCGCCAGCGGGCGCCGCCCGCCCAGCTCCCTACACCCCCGCCGCCGCCCGGAGCCCACCGCGGCAGCACGGGGCGGGCAGGAGCCCGAGCGCAGCCAGCGTCTGCGGGGGGGAGGGGGGGCGGGGAAGAAGTGCCCATAGCTGCAGCGGGCACCGCGCCGAGAACGGGCCGGCTCCAGGCTCGGCAGCCTCCCCGTCCTCGGGAACGCCGCCGGGGGAGCGTGCCTGGGCGATGAGGGTGCGGGAGCGACTCGGCGCCACAGCGGGGAAGGCCGGGATAGGCGGGAAGGAGGAAGGCTCCTCCCCTCACGACGGCGGCGGCGGCGCAGGCAGCGAGAGCCCCTTCCCGCTGGGTGACAGCCGCCCACTCCCCACTCACCGCCGGCTGCCGGCTCCACATCCGCGGGGCGGGGCGGGGCGGGAGGCATGAGGGAGAGGCGCCGGGGCGGCCCAACATGCCACCGGCTGCCGCTGGCCACGCCTCTCCGCCCCGTGGCCCCGCCCGCCGCGTCTGGCTCTCCTCCTCCCATTGGCCGGAGGCGGGGCTGCCCCGTCCTGCCCCGCCCCGCCCCGCTCGCGCACTCACGGGGCGCGGCCGCGGACCGTTGGTGGGGGTAGGGGGCCCGGCGTCTGTCTGTCTGTCCCTTGTGCCATAATGCTTTCAAAATACTTTCATTACGGTGTTTTATCGGCACTCGTATGGACCCTGAGCTCTCACTTAATCCTTTTTCTTTTTTTTTTCTACACCTTTCCCTTCCTGTGCTGTCTCCTGTGAGGCCAAATCTCCTTCTGAAGCTTGAGCTAAAACCCCTGCGCTTCAGTGGGGTTAGTTTTATTTCCAGATGTCGTTTCCTACAGGCAAAAGAGGACGTTTTTGCATTTTGATAGGCGAGGTTTTTGTACAGAGTCTTAATTCCACACGTCTCAGCTTTGTAGCTGAGAAGAGCGAAGTGTGACTGCAGAGCAGGGGTGGCACACGAAGAAGCTGGCTAGCAAAGCACGCTCCCCTGCTGGGCTTGTGGACGTTCTTTGTGTTCGTTCTCCGAATATTTTTTGTTTCGGACAATATTGGGGCCTTGAGCGTTTCTTGCAAGTTAGGTCAACCTACGCATGTGAACAGTGCATACAGATGTAGAATGACTACAGAAACTCTCCCTCACAGCTTGAAAGGCACCGGCTGGGAGTTGCACAGTGTTTGCCTCTGTGGTTTGTGCCAAGTAGGTGCACACCGCATGGCTTAACAGCAAATGGCTCTGAGCTACTGAGTGGATTCATAACAGCTTACCAGGTAAGATGAGACTGGTGTAAACCAGTTGGCCTCAAGGCAACTTCGTTTTGGCTTATCCACTGGAACTGGGGAGTGGCCACAGGAAAAAGCCCCCATTGGTAGAGGTTTTATAGAGCCAATGTGTAGACCCCATACAGAACACAACTGCCAGAGGGTAAGCTTTATCCTTTCTCTAGCATCTGGCTATTATTCAACATGCACTTTTCAGCATATTTGGAAATACATACAGATTTAAAATTTGTAAATTTTACAGTGAAAAGTTTGGTTTGTATTCTGTAGCCAGTATAAAGTACCAGTTTCTGGTGACAAGTATTTCTATTATTTATAGCTAATGAAGCAGTGAGGGACTAGGGCAACCCAGAAATGGAGATATGTGAATACTTGAAATTCAGGTACTACAGACTGCAGGGGGCGTAGCAGACAGACACAGTCTCTATCAGCTAGTTTGGGCAGAATGTGTTAGGCTTCTCAAACTGTGTCTCAGTCTTGTCCAGCTCCCGCTGGCCTAACCGTATAGTTATTCACCACTGAGTGTCTCTGTGAAAACTCTCACTTCCTGAAGAGATAACATGGCAATAACAGAGACATGGGTTTAACAAAAGGGGTTTTTTTAGACATACTTTATTCCTGTCTTTTGCACGTTGGAAGTCTCCAGTTATGATGCATCTCATGAGTATCCACAATGTCTTCATGGGCTTTGGTCTCCGTCTTTTAGAAGCCCTCTGGCCTTCTTGGCCTGACATCTTCATTCTGCTAGTGGTTTACAAAAAATCCTTTTAAAAACAATCTCTGACACCTTCTTCACTTCTGAGCTATCAGTGGGGACTTGCTATTATCCAATTACTTTGGCCCAGTGCAAAGAGTCATTCAATATCAATGTCTTTTCTGGTATCAAATTCATTGTTCTACTGGACAGGGTCATTTAATGTCAATATTCCTTGATGGGACCATCACATTTACTCAATGTCGTCTATCCACTAGGTGTCACATTCTTGCTATGCAATGAATTCTTAACTGCTACACTCTCCATTTTCTTCTAAAAGGTTTGCATTTTGCTAGTCATGCATAAAGATTAGCACATAATCCCATGTTCACAAAAGAAAAATAGGATTCATAAGTAGATGGTGGATGTGTCTAGAAAGTAATCTGCATACATATACACTGCTGGCACAGTGGAAACAGTCTCACCATGATGGCAAAAAGTAAATTACCTTGTGCCAAGCACAGTGTTGTAGTGACTAGAAATTTTCCAGTAGGAGGATTAGCTAATTTAAAGATGGATCAGGTATGCTCACCCTAAACTGCACACTGCACTATCACTATAGCTAAATATAAAGCCCAAGCTTGTATCCATTTGTGACTGTAGTCCAGTCTTGTGATTCTGTTAGCTTATTATAGCATTTTCATGGTTTGTCTCTGTCAGTCATAATGCAGACTGTAGCCAGAGTATAATGGATGAGCAGTAGTAAGGCAGAAAAAAGAGAGACAGAAAAGAATCCATCAAAATTTCAAGAGCAGAGGACTTTTTTATTCTGTGGTTAACCCTCTTCTCCCTGGACTAGTATCTACCACAGTACTTAACTAAATTAAGAAGCCAGTAACCTACTGCGAAGTGAAATTCTCTTTTACACCTTGTTGAAATTGCTCACATTTTGGGTATAGTTCAATGGCTAGCTGAGCCCATCCAGCATCTCACTGCTACTAAAAAGGTGAGATCTCACTCCCAGTCCACCATTACCATTTCCTTCTCCTTGTGCCCTCATTGCCAGCTTTAAGGCTCTGCTCTTGCACCAACTCTGGCACTTATCAGATCCTCCTCTGAGCCCATTGAATTTACCAGCTCCACAGAAAACTACGCCCTTTTGGCTGGTTTTGCTTTGTTCTATTTAGTGATTTAAATAAACTCAGAGAAAGGCTAGATAAGATCAAGAGTTGGCACAAGGTAAGTACCTTTCCATACAACAAACCTTATTGATTCAAATGCACATAGACATATATATGGTATGACAACCATATTTTATATAGTCACATAAATGAAGTTAATATTGGCTCTTATCTGAAGTCACACATGATAGCAATCATTTTCTTAAGGTTTACCTTTACCTAGGTTTTGAGTCATACTGGAACATTGTGGTATTGTAAAAGTAAGGAGCAATTAACAGTAAAATATGCTTTTCACTCACAAGCTAATGACATATTGGTTTGAGTGTAAAATGGATGATGGAACGCCTAAAGTTTAAGGCTAACATGGTAATTACATTAAAATTTTAGTAATTAAATTTAAATTAATGTATTTGTCAGAGTAAGCTATACTGACATTTTACCAATCTATCTTCAGCGGTGGTTCTGATCGGATTACACAGGATCTTTCCAATAGTGTAATAAACATTACTAAAATGCTTTTACCTTCCTGCAAATGCAGGGGAAATTATTTTTTGAGTCACACCTGGTGCAATTTTTACATCCTGCCAGGAATTTTCACATAAGTGTGTTCAGGCAGTCCCAGCATCCTTGGGGTCAAAGTGTGAAAGCTTTAATTCATAAACACTGAGCACCAAATCTGATCAATTTTAATCTGTAAAGCACAAGGAAGATGCATCTTTTCCATTTCACACTGCGTCTAGCTGATTAGAAACATCTGGTTTTATCTGAGGTATCTATTTCCATATTAGGTCATCAAAGAGCAAAAACCCCTGTCCAGTCAAAATAGAAACAGCATGAAAAGAGGAGGATCAGCCTGCCTAAGCCTGGAAGAGGTGAGAGAAACCACTCTCAAACTCCCAGAAGGAGCAGGTAAAAGGTAAAACATCTGCATAAGATGTTAATCATCATTTATACGTGAATTGAAGGAAAGTGAATTAAAAGTCCTCAAGGCCAATAGCATCCTGGCTTGTATCAGAAATAGTGTGGCCAGCAGGACCAGGAAAGTGATAATCTCCCCTGTGCTCGGCACTGATGAGGCTGCACCTTGAATACTGTGTTCAGTTTTGTGCCCCTCACTACAAGGAAGACATTGAGGTGCTGGAGCGTGTCCAAAGAAGGGCAACGAAGCTGGTGAAGGGTCTAGAGAACAAGTCTTATGAGGAGCGGCTGAGGGAACTGGGGTTGTTTAGCCTGGAGAAAAGGAGGCTGAGGGGCGACCTTATCGCTCTCTACAGCCACCTGAAAGGAGGTTGTAGCAAGGTGGGTGTCAGTCTCTTTTCCCAAGTAACAAGCAATAGGATGAGAGGAAACAGCCTCAAGTTGTGCCAGGGTAGGTTTAGACTGGATATCAGGAAAAATTTCTTCACCAAAAGGGTTGTCAAGCATTGGAACAGGCTGCCCAGGGAAGTGGTTGAGTCACCGTCCCTGGAGGTATTTACAAGACGTGTAGATGTGGCACCTGGGGACAGGGTTTAGTGGTGGACTTGGCAGTGTTGGGTTAACAGTTAGTCTCGATGATCTTAAAGGTTTTTTCCAACCTAAATGATTCTATGATTCAAAGTTCATTCCACCTGGGCAGAAGATACTTGGTTTATTTGTTAGTCCACGGCTAAAAACAGTACTGTGTAGTCAATTTATTAATTACTATGAGTTATTAGATAGCAGAATTTAACGTTCTAACACAACATGCAGAGACTGGATTCATCAGTAGCCATGATGCTATGACTGAGGCTGTGCCTCACAGAGGTCCCTGACTGCACCATCTGGTGCAGCCTTTCAGTAGAATGTTTTTCAAATAGCTGTTTTAATAGTATCTCTGCCTGAATTTAGGAACTGAAGAAAGACTATGCTAACTCTTAACTAGCCTGCTAAATTATGATCATAGCAGAAAGAGCTTAACCAAGGTTTGGGAGAGGCAAGTTCAGGAATTTAGTGTTCAGTAAAAGTCCTTCCAGCCACTACCTTCAAAGTAACACTCACCACAGATAACGATGTGATAAATCCCCTTGCAGTCCTACTCTGAGGGCTTTGAGTCAGGAATGGCAATGGCCATAGGAGGGCTGAAGAAGTTAGTGATTCCAGCTGTCTTTCACCCCTTGTGCCTGAATTCAGCTGCTATTCAGCTGCTGGACAACCACAACATGAGGCTTTAAGACAAACCAAAATCAGAGAGCAGGAATACCATCAGCCATCCCAAACTACATCAGATGTGCACGATGGTTTTTATTGTGCTTCATGAAATATTTCATGTGTTCTTACAGACAACTTCATGAAAGCACCTATATAAAAGGCAGATACCACATCTTTACTTTATATGGTCCATTTTACTCTAACTTTTAAGTAACTTGAAGCATAACTTGGGAACTGGTCTTTTATGGAGCTCTTGACTATGAAAAGATGAGTTGTGTAAGTTTTTCTAGCTGATTCTTCAAACTGTCGTAAATTGATTTCTCTAGGGCTTACACAGTTAGGCAAGGGCTGTAGCACTGGCATACTGCTGGCAAAACAATCATAGATTTGACAGCTGTCCCACAGTTTTAAATCTAAAGACTCTGAGATCTGTTTTCCTTTCATACAGTATACACTGCTGCGTTGTATGATACATTTGCAAGACTGCATAGAATTTCTTTGTTTACTTACTGTCCCCTGGTATGAACTGTACATCGGTTCATTTGACTGTTCTCACCATTGCTTGGAAAAATGACAAAACTAGTTAAATCAGTTAAACTAGGTATCCTATCTCTATTAATTGCTATTTCTAAGGGCCCAAGCTTGTCATTATTACTGTTGTCAGACTAGTTTACATACTACATCTACATACTCAGAAACATAGCTTCCTCTTCATTTTCAGATGACCCCCAATTGGATGAGATGACTCATCCAAGACTCCAAAACAGAAGTAAAAATCACAAGCCTTGAATAAATCACTCTTAATTTTTTGACCAAAATATAAATGTGATCACTGGACCTTGCAAAATTATGGCGCTTGTCCCTTTAGAAACCAACAACACGAAGAACAAAATATTGAACTAATGAAAATAGTACCATTTGAAATAATCAATGAAACACTGCAAAGCCATCACTAAAGTAATACTAGCTATTAAAGAAAAAATTGGATGAGTCAAAAGAGAAAGTCTTTTGCTGTATCTGCTCTACAGGGCCAGCAAGCAAAGCACTGACAGAACAAGGAGGTGTGCATATGCTATTGTTAAAAGACTGCATGTGTTGATCTAGTTCAACATGTATTTTTGCTATCTAGTTAGTTCCTTGAATGCTAAGTCTGGTACAGTTTTTCACCAGAGTCCGCGTGGGTCCCAGTGCTGTTATCAAATGTTCAGGGCATGGGGTAATAAAGATACATGGTTTCTGTCAGTTCAGGGGAACACCAGGCGCTCTGAGTGAAACTGAAAAAAATGTTTAAACTGACCTGCCTGCTATAGTCATACATTCAGAAATACCAGAGACATAATGTTTGTAAATGTAAAGAAATTTTCTATAAATTCTAACTAATTAGAGACTAGTATATTATCTTTATTAGTATCAAGTGGCCCACTTAAAATTTAGTACTATAAGTCTGTACAGAAAAACCTTGATTTTATCAAGGTCATTAAATTTGTCTTTTATTTCTGTAGTGTATAACTCTATAATCTGATTTGAAGCACACTCAGATGTGTCAAACCTAATTTTAAAAAGTCTTTATTTTAGTGAAAATCATCTCCAATCAGCAATTAGAAATGCAGTGTGGTAGAAAACAGGAATCCTATTTCTGTTCTCCTCATTTAGTTCCTTCTGAAGCAAATGTCTAGTGTTTGTTAAGATGGAAGAGCAGAAGAGTGTAGTATTTACTCCATTTTAAGCATCAGAAGGGACTGCTCCTTCGTGCTAGTACTACAGTGAAATAAGCTAAGCAAAACATTAAATTAAAAAAAGGATTCTCCATTCTTAATATCAAATGTCAAGTCAAGTGAAAGTCAAGAAAAGATTAACAATTAATATTGCCCTTAAAAATCTTTTTTCCTGAGGGATCTAAGTCATGTATTGAAAACAGTATGGAATGCAAGTTCCATTTGGGGTTTCTTTCTTTTTCAGGAAAAATAAAATAGTATTTTGGTATTGTGTTATATAACCAAGAGTCTGTGTTCACTTCAGATTTAATGAGAGTGACAGGTGTCTGGGTACAGACAAACTCAGTTAGTCCAGGCTGGGTGTGAGTGGGTGTATTTAAAGCTGCGCGTGAGTCACAGTGAGTCCCATTAGTATTGCATGTAAGGCCCTAGAACTCATGGGAACATAATGCTTTATGTGTTACTGCAGTATTGGGGTGGATGGAGGCTCTACATGAAGATGACAGATGAAGGCTTCTCTCTTCTGTGTAGGGCCATGCTTTGGAGGTGCACACTATGGCCATATCGAGCTACGTGGCAAGAACACACTCCCTCAGAGGTCACATAAGGTAGGCAGGTGCCCTGGGCTTGGACACACAAAGATGTGGACCAGCAGTGCAGGCAGAGAGACGTACTTTTCTTGGCCGTTAGAGACAGCCACAGCTTCTTCCCAGGCACATGGGACTGAAGACTGAGAAAAGCTGCAGTGCTATACTAATAGCACCAGTTTCCTGTACACTAGGTGGTGTGGGCTAATGTTGAGGTGTGGGAGGATTAAATCCTCTATTGCTTTTTTAAATCCACACCTGCAACAGTATCTATGATGATTCTTTCTCACTTAACTGTGAGACAACTTGTCTGCTCTTCTGGACACTGGAAATGCTGGGAAATACTGTGTGACTGTCAGCACTCATTCATGTTGTTACTCTGAAGCTGGCTGCTTACTAACAAAAGTGAGAGTAAGAAGCAGGGCTGGTCCTGTGTCCCAGCTGAGCCAGCTTGTCTGAATTGAAATCCCACCTCCAGACTAAGTGAGATGGTTTCAGGTGTCCACAAGTAGTCACCACACCTATGTAAGCGCACAAGTAACACACACAGTCAAGACACTCCCTCAGGCACTCACAAATAGCTGGTGGTAAGGGAATGAAAGGCTGCCCTTAGTGGTATATGACAACAGTGTTTAGAGAGATTGTTCTCCACGTGCCAGATAGGTAGGACCTACTGGACATGAAGATCTTTGTGTGTCTGGAAATATGGATCTGTGCAACAACTGGCAGCACAGGCTACTCGGGGCCTGTTCCTGCTTAACATGGTTGGGTACCCTGAAACCACTGAGAATGTATGCAGCTGCAGAGCTTTATCAATTCAGAGAAGTTTGAAACTCATGCTAATCTAGGTTTGAAACACTCAAATCTAAAACATTCTGGGCATTTAACATTCTTAAAAGCAGGGAGATTGGCAGAATTAGGATAAGTATTGGCAATATTAGATGGTGTAATTACAGTACCTCACGCTGAAGGTAATGATCCACTTGGCAACACTGACATAGCATGCTGTAAGACTGTAGATACCAGCATCATCTAGCCAGAAGAAAGATGTGTTGTCCATATACTTAGGTTTTCTATATCCCTTCCTTAGGCAACTGTTAATAAGAAGCAATACTGAGTTATCAGATACTTTGGATTTTTCCTTAATCATTAGCAAAATAATCAAACACACATCCCTTTCTGACATTTTTAAAGAGGACTTTAAGATTCAAAGATGAAAGACATTTTGCCTTCAATGGACAACATTTGTGCCTCATTTAGTTAAGTGGCCTTTCAGGAGGTCTCAGTATACTCCTGGCATTTTGTTGTATGACAAAGTAATGTTGTGTGATAAATACTAAGAAAAACAACATGATAAGTTTGCTAAAAATGTTAACGTTGATTAAAAAAATGCAGAGCTATTATGGTAAGATGTAGTATTATTTGTATAATATTATTTTAATGATTTTTTGATTGATGGACATTTTGCAGATTACTCTAGATATTAATATCTTCCTGGATTTTGTTATCTAGATCTGTAATGGTTGTTTTGTTATTTTTTTATTATTATTTGTTTGTCATGGGGTAGTTACATTTAATTGTTGATTTATTCACTATGAGTCATTATTCAACTCTCTGAGGGATGCAGTGGATATTAAAGTTAGTTCACCAATTTGGTTTTTTTAATTTCAAAAGCCATATACATTTATTTGCTATTTTAAATGTACATGCTTGGTACAGGACCATTTCAACAGCATCTGAACATATTTGAATAAGGAGGAAATGGTAAAGAAATTATAGTTCCTTAGAAAACCAGAAGAAACAATACCTTAGCATTTAACTGACCTTTATTAAAGTTTCTTCCACACTAGATACCAAAATCAAGTAAAAATTTAATCAAAGTAGTGTATCTAGTACTGTACTGTATACAGTGTGGAATCTGCTCTTGCATAACTCACACATACATGATTTTTTAATGTGATTTATTTGTATTGACTCCACTAAGTTCAGCCCATGTAACTGAAGTATAAACTTTTATATTTTGGGGGCTGTACATCAATGCTCTGACACATCTAGGTGAGGAACTGGTTCCCCAGATAGGTCCCTCCACAATTCTGTTACCTGAAGGAGTGTCAGCAAGAGCCCCCCCAGGTGACTTTTCAGCTGCCACTCACAGAGATCATCTGCATCATCTAGTGCCATCTGACACACCCTTGGGTATCAAAGATATCTGCAAAGGGCTGGCAGATACACCACAAGACTGATGATAGATCTGCAGCTTTCTGAAGCAACAGCTGGAGGACAGGAGAGATATACCACATAGCAAGTAAAATGGTACTAGACAGCTATGTTTAAGCAGCTTATTTAGCTTTTTGCTTCTCTAATTAGGTGGGCACTTTATTATTTTTCTTGAGAGAGCAGCATTCTGCATGAGCCTCAAAAGCCAACAGTTCTTTACACAAGAAGTTACCCATCAAGAACATGATTATATACGTTGTTCTCATTTTGATTGTTAAAAAGCGTATGATTAATTTTCTTTCACACAGCCTACAGTAACGTCTTCATACAAGTAACATTTGGTAATACTGTTAATAAAGGGAAAGTCCAAGTACTTAACTCATTTCAGGCATGTGCTTCCACAACACATCACCATCAATTACTGCTCTATTCACAGAATTCTAACTCCTTGATTTCTATTATTTCTCCAGCAGTACAAACCATAATGAAACTTTGGGTGCGCCTACAAAGAAAATATACAGTATTAAATACTCACGGCAGTGTGACTGCGTAGCCACATACCAGTAAGCATATGGAACGTTTTGATAAGGTAAACTTTAAAAGTTTTCCTGTTCTTCTCAGAATTGCTCTACATGTCCAAAACACCCTACACAGCACAATCAATAGGTACCTGTAGCACAGGGAGGTATATGTATGCTATCTTTAATCCAGTTAGCACAGGTACAAGTAGCAGTGAAGATGCAGCAGCATAGGCCAGACAGCACATTACATATATCAGAATGTAACCCATACAAAAATCTAGCAACATGCTCTGAACCTTCCTGTTGCACATTTTTTCAGCTTCCAGCAATCAGTGGCCAAAGGATTAAGATGGGGTTTGTATCTGGCCACTATCTTCAATGGCAACAGACACCTTCCATTTCCTTGCCTACTCACTTTTTTTATAGTACTGGCTCCTCAGTCTCCAACAGCATCATATTCCACTATTTCTGTCACATAAAAAAGTACTTCCATCTGATTTTTTTTCATCTGTTATATGATTCACAGGATGGTCCTAATTCTTGCATTGTGAGATTATGTGAATGCTTGCTTCTTGTTTACCTTTCCACACCATTCATTGCTTTGAAGATTTTTCCTGTGCTGCTTTCCATCATCACTCTTCTAGGCCAAGAATTCTAACCTATTTACCATCTCCACCCATGGTAGTTATTCTCTACCTCTGAAAGTCTCTGCCAGCCTTCCTTCAACTTTTTCTTGTGCTAGTCTACTATACCTTTTTCAAAAGACTTTTTTTTGTTTTGGTATAAGCAAAACTCTGTACAGGAGTAAGAATACTTCAGCCCAAATTAAAGTGCTTTAGTTTATTCCTGTTGTATACTTTAATAGCCCAGGACTAAAACAAAAAGATTAATTCATGTAAGGTGCTTCAGAAATTAACTTGCAGCTACAGTACACATACAAAAAGGAAACTGAATATATCTCCCTGTTTATCTGTAAATATTTGTATTCCCATAAGTTATATAGTGATTGGCCTTTACTCAATATAACAGTGTCATTTTTGTAACTGATTGTGAAGAAAAGCAATAGCAAGCTATTCAACATTACACAGGATATACTATACATAAAAAGACAGATCTGCAAAGACAAAAGTTCTCCTGAAACCAAGGTGCCAGACAAACCAAATACATTTAAAAACCTGAAAAAATATTCAATAACAATCCATTTGTATTGCCCAAAGCACAGAAAAAAGCAAGAAGAAACCAAGTGCCTCACTTAGAAGAGAGAAGCGTATCCAAGCAACAGCATTAAGACTCAAAAGAAATAGGTCATGTGAAGAGAAGCACTAAATTTAGTAATCAAATGTATATTCAGCAGCAAAGATAAAGAAGGGTTAGTGAAACAACTTCAGCATCAAGAAGAATGAAATACATTAAAAGATTCCTGATCAGAACATTTTCTGAAGCTGGGAGACATTTGAGGCAAAAGCTCTGCACTTGGTTGCAACAGTGCAACTGAAGAGAAATTCCATGACAATTAATAGAGTTAAATTTGTGTGAAACATAAAATAACTCAAAGCAGATTTTGTTCCAGGATTTTATTTTTGATCAGCTTTATCCCAGAAGCTTGATAAGAGCTCTAGTTGATTGGGTCTCTGTCCACATGGAGATGGAAGTCATGATGTGTTAAGAAATTGGTACAAAAGTACAATGGCGAAACTTTTACTGACATCACAGGGTCTTGCAGGCAGCCATTAGGATTTGCTTTTGATCCTAATTAGGTCAATGACAAAACCCTACATCACACAGAATCATATGCTTGATTTCATGAAAAGGTGTGACCACAGCTGCCGTTGGCATCCCATCTGGATCTAGTCAGTTCAGCTGAAGAACTTGTTCACCAAGGAGCTTATCGGGAGGTGTGAGTGACAGCGAGCTGTCTTTAGGCGCAGATGTGGTAACACTGAAAGAATAACTCTGTTCCTCAACCAGTTAGGAAAAAAATTATACTCTCTTCCTCCCCGAAAGATTTTTACTCCATTTCAGGGACTGTCTTGTTAAATCCTTGAATGCTCATGGATGGCATTTGTCGCAATAGTGGAGTTTCTGCCACTTCCGATGCTGTTCACAGGAACCTTTTCTTCCACTGCTGAACTGCAGGATTTCCTACTTTTGGACAAGTTCTGAATTCCATGAGCACTCCCTGCCCAACATGGAGGCAGATCATGCAGCTGTGATAGATTGTAGCTGCAGGACAGCTGAATTAGGACCTCAGCTGGAACTAAGAGACTCACAACGTCCAGGAAAGGAAAGGGCTGCCTCTGTGAGCAGCAGGGTCACTTGTCCTTTCCTCCTACTTAGCTCAAGACTCAACTGGAGCTGTGCTTCGGGGGTTCCTGCCTCTCACAACAACAGTTCAGCACCATTCTGTTGCTATGAGAAGCAGCAGTTCCAAAGCCAGCCCTCTCCTGAAGTCCTGTGGGAAACACCAGTGGGAGAAAGAGCCTTTTTCCCCCAGAAGTGATAGCATATTTTCATCTGGAAGGAAAAAAAGACACAAATGCAGCATACATGTTGTCATTTACTGCAGCACTTTGAACACTGAGATTACATAAATACATATTTAATTTTTAAAATAAATTCATCCTGTAGATTTGCTGTCTCTGGGAGTAGCCATTGACTTTGCTCTGTGAGCACTGCTGAAAACAGTGGGCAGAACAGACTTAAGAAATCATGCTAAATTTGCCTTTAGTTATCAATAACTGACACAGTAAAAAATGCTGGCTGAAATCCGGACAAGTGTGACAAGGCTGGGGTAGGAACTAATATGCGGTATAAAGGGTAGCACTGTGGTTTCAATGCAAATGCAAAGGTTGAGTGTGGTTTGGAAGGACAGTGTGTATCTGTGTATCATCTGCACCCAGCAAGCAAACAGCAAAAAAGCCACAGAGAGCAAGAGAAGCAACAGTTGTGTTTCACCAAGAGAAAATCAAAAGAACAAACTGTAAGCAAAGTGCCTCATGTTGTTTGCTTCCCCCTCTTTTCAGGGAAATAGCACTTTGTGTACAATTTCTTGCAAATAAAAACTGCACCATAGACATAACTGGGTTCTCTGTCACTGCATTCCCTAATTTAAAAAAAAAAGCTCGCAAGGCTGAATCTGGCCAGTGACAGAGGCTACAAAGTGGGGGAAAAAAAGAAGTACTTTTAAACTGAGTTTAAGCAGTTACTCATCTTGACATTGCCTTACAAAAGTGATCTTTATGTCAAAAAGGCCAAACTCCAAGGACAGAAGTATTTTCCACTCTACTACTTACTACTACTACTTTCTACCAGCCTAAGATCAGTACAAATAAGAAATATTTCTTTTTGCTTTATTGAACCTTAAAGATTATTAAAAGAGAACAAAAGAACAATTTCTCTCAAAAGAATAAACAATTAAAAAATTGTAACCAAACATGTTTACTGACTTTAAATAATACTTTCAATATTGTCTTCACACACACAAAGCAAAAGATTTTACTAGTAAAGGTAATTATTTTTTACACACGTTGTATACATAAATAACTGGGACTTAACATGGCTGGAAAAATATCAGTTATTTTTATGAATCTGGTTCAAAACATTAAGAATTTATTATTTTATTTCAAGTATAGAGGAGTATTAAAAAGAATATTTTTAACAAAAAAAGCCTGCAGTAGGAAATTATTTCTCAAGAGTAATGACTGGAAATTCTCAGGTTTGGCGCTTACCAGACATCAAGTACAACAGCCACAAGACATTTCCTGTATTTACCCATGGCAGATGTTTGGAGACTGTTGACCAGCTGTGTATTACAACATAAGTTTTAAGGTTAAAAAAAGAGATGTAGTTTTATGTAAAAAGAAAACTCCAAAACATTGCACAAGTTTTTATTTACAACCAACAGGGTTAGGATGAGGTCAGGATTACACCAGAGAAGTTGCACTGTGTTTCATAGGTAAATTAACTTAACTAGGAGCAGGATTATGAATAGGATTTTGGGAGTTGAAACCTTCAACTAGTATCAAGTGGAATGGCATAGACTCCAGGACATGGGAGGGGACAATGTGTGTACTGGTGGACAGGATCCACTTTTTACCAAGGCCTGTAGCAATAGGAGAAGGGGCAACGGTTTCAAACTGAAAAAGGGTAGATTTAGATTTGATATAAGGAAGAATTTTTTTATGATGAGGGTGGTGAGACACTGGAACAGGTTGCCCAGAGAAGCAATGCCCCATCGTTGGAAATGTTTAAGATCAGGTTGGATGAGGCTTTGAGCTACCTGATCTAGTGAAAGATGTCCCTGCTCCTTGCAGGGGGATTGGACTAGATGACCTTTAAAGGTGCCTTCCAACCCAAACCATTCTATGATTCTGTGATTCTATGACATTAGCAACAATAGAAACATAGGGCTGACGAGTCCTCAGAAAGTCCTACTGACAGCCTCCCTGCCTCCAGTCTGCCTCACTACACCTACCAAATTTCTGTTTATGGAGGATATGTATGTAGCCTGTTCTTAAACACCCCAATGACAGACCCTGATCATACCACTGGCAATCTTTTTTCCAGTACCTCTACCCTTGAAAAATGTTTGTCCTAATGTTCAATGTAAAATATCCTGGTTGCAATTTCTGCCCCTGGTGGACATAGAAAACATTCCTATCTCATCAGTAATTTCTCACATATTTGTGGACTGTTGTCATTCTTCTACTCATCTTATTCCTCCCTAATAATTCACTATTTCCCCTAGGCCCCTTGACATTCTGGTTGCTCTCCAGGTGGTCCACATCCTTCTTCACGTGCAACATCCAGAACAAGGTTTACAACTGCTAAGCAAAGCAGAATTCCTTGCCAAGTCTTGCAAACTCTAATCCTCATAATACACCCCAGCAGGACACTTACCTTTTTTTGCAATAACAAGCCACGGTTGACTCACAGCCAGTCTGTGACCACTCAAAGCCTGAGTTACTATTGTACAGAACTGCTACCTAACCAGTTTTCCCTACCAGTTGATTATTCCTGCCTACGTCTGCAGCTGTTTTGGTTGACTGGCTTCCATTTTTTTCATATTCCTAATTGAAGATCATTTTTTATTCTGTCCCTGCCCTCCAGCATACTTACTCCTTCCCAGCCTAACATATATGTGAATTCAATAAGCATTTTCCATTTTATAAGCATTCATCCAGGTCACCAGGTTCTGGATCTGTGTGATCTGACTTGATACACATTTCCATTTTTATAGAGAACCACCCTGTTACTCTGGTTTTCCCACAAGCTTTGCACACACCTAGCCGCAGATTAATGTAGAACACACTTTATTAATTTGCTTATGCAAATCACATAAAAAGTTACCTGAAAATCAAGACATTGTATCTATAGCCCTTCTCCATAAGATATGTCATGCTGTTGTAAAGGCAACCAAATTTTTGAGATGTGGTTTCTTGTTGATGGTTACTCATCCTTATGTTCTTTTTCAGGAATGTACAAATATATTTTTCACTATTTTTCTAGGAATTGAAATTAATTTGCTTAATCAATAATTCCATACCTTCTCCTTTTCCTCCTCCCTCCCCTCCACCATGCTTGTCACTTTACAGCCTCCCTCTATCCTTCCTAACATCCATAACTTGTCAAAGACACTGATTATTGTCACTCAGATTCTGTTAGCAAGATCTTTAAATACACTACGATGAAGTTAGAGAGAGACTTGAGGTCAGTTTGAAAATACCTGCCTTAAATATTCCACCCTTTTCTTAACTGAGGCTAATGCATTAGTTTCCTTATTTTACTGATCTTTTGTAGTAAAGTCTAGAAGATACTGCCTTCCTGACACCTTTTAGTTTTCTCACTTTACTGTTAAGAGAACCCTTTCTACCTCATACAATTAGTGGGTTTCTAGAGTGATGTGGGTTTTTTATTTTGCTTGCTAGTTGCATTTCATTTCATGCTTGTGTCTTTCTGATTTTGTTCCTACATGCTTCTGTTACACTTTTATTCTCAGCCCTAACAGCTTAGCCTGCTTTCTCCTTCCCTATAGGTTTGTTTCTTCAGTTTGACTGATTTAGCCAAGCTGGTTTCCTAACTACAGTTGCTGAATTTACTTCACAATTAGAACCTGTATTTGTGCTCTTAATATTAGCAACACCTGTGAATTCACTCTTTCTTTTCCATTTACCTGTTATACAAGCTTCCCGGGGACCCCTGCCTTCCTCTCCTCCAAGTTCACTGAAGGCTGCCTTCCTGGCTTTCATGGGGTTCATGTTGATCCTACTCTTCATTCTGGTCCTGCAGATCACTAACTCTGCTATCTCATGGACAGTCTCATCTAATGTTTACCCTGACCTTTTCAGCTAGTTGCTTCTTATTGTTTGTAATCAAAACTAGAATAACCTCATTGCTCTGTGGACTTCTCCAGAAAGCCTGTCTCCAACTTGTGTGTTCATGTAGGTATTCACATTCACAGCTAAGGAAGAGAAAACAGAAGGTTGTGGCACAGGGACCCAGCTGTCTCATGCAGCTGAATGTCTCATCGGCGTGGGTTCTCACAGCTAGCACACATGACCCAGGAAGACACAGTCACAGTACCCTTGATGGGAGCAGCCTTCCACCCACCTGAAAACATGAGACCTTGTCTCTCCCTAGCCACTCCTGTATCCAGAGGGAATTTCAGGTTAATCACATGTGAATCATATACTCTGGAATAGCCGAGTATGACAAGATTGAAGTTCTGGCTAGCAACACAGCCTGTCATGACCTCAGCTGTGGCTGATACGGATATGTTAATAAAGATGTATCTAGGCTCCCCTCTGCAGTTCACTCGCTTGTCGGAGCCCTTAAACTTCTCCTGGCCTCCCCATAGCTGACCCTTGCACACAGTTACCCAACTTCCTACCGCAGCTGGTCACAGTTTCAAAATGGTGCTATAGGGGCTCTGAATGCAAACCCCACTCTGAGATGTTGTAAACAGTAACTCAGTCAGGACTGCTATTTACTGTGCTTACATGACATGACCCTGGTGAAGTAACCAGAAAAACTTTTCTCACAACTCTCCTCAACTGCACCTCATGTGTTCAAGTGCCAGGCTCACAAAGACTCTGGTTTGCCCCAGCCATTATTGCCAGGACTGTCCCCTCACAGTCACAGTCACAATGTCACAGGTTTCCCAGTCCACAGAGAGCCTGCTCCCAGAGCAGGATCAGACATTAATCTTGGAAGAGGCACAAGAAAGCTTGCCCTCCTGCACAGCAGGAACGTGAAAGGAGAAGAGGCTGAGAGAGATTGTTTCCCTATGCAGGGCAGGCCTCAGGCACAAGGACCACAGCAAAACACTAGCCTTGCTTCAAGGAAGGTCTCCCATGTCACCAACATCCCTTGCAGCTTCCAGGACTTTGGGTATCTGTAAAAATAGCCTCCTTATGCTCACCAGAGGCAGAGACATGTTGATTGGAAGATGTTGGCAAAATTAAAGCGGAAGAGGACCTCCAAGTAGTTGAATGCTTCCTGGTCAACCTACACTGATTTTAAACTCTTTTCCCACACCCACATATGTCTAGGAAACAGGATAACATGGAGCAGTCACACTAGGAGCACAACAAGCATGCTGCCATTGGTCTCAAACTGCCACTCCAGTTTGCAGGGGAGCACTGTGACAGAGTCTACGAAGCAGTAAGACGGATAAAAAGTTGAACAAGCTGCCTGTGGGGCTGCAGTGCCCCTGTAGACCACTGGGGTCTAAGAGTGCCCAGTAATATGAATGCCCAGATTCTACCAAAGACTGACATGGTTATGAATTTTCTTTTCTTCACTGACTGATCCAAGGCTGAAATATGCAGCTGTCAGACTGCCATAGTACTGAGGTCCAGAACCAGGCAGCAGAGGCTCAGTTGATGTCAGGATTCCTCCCCCACCTCAGCAACACTAAGAGCTCTTCTCAGAGGAACACAGATAACAGGACTGTGGGCAGACTTCCTCATTTACACATCCCGAGAACTGTCAGTCCTCCAGCCCCATTTGGACTTCCACTCAGGCTTAGCCACAGCTAGCTCCAACACCTGCAGCTCCAGTCTCTGAGGCAGGTGACAAATATTAGGCTTCTCCCCTGAAGCGGCATGACAGATAAGCTAAGTCCTCCAGTGACAGCAAGGCATGGATAGGAGCTCCCAGGGACATCCTATGATGGCTTCAAGGTCCTCTTGCCATCATGAACAAGTTCATTTGCAGAAACCAATCAGTTTTATTCTGCTTTTTCCTCGTTATTCCAAGTCCCCACAAAATGCCAAAATAAGGTGGCTCTCCTTTTCAACCTGGGCTACCTGGGAGGCAAGGCTCAAATTCTCGGCTGGAACTTATGCCTGAACTAAAAGATGGAGAACATGTAGAGGAGGAGACTTACACTTAGAGGAGGAGACTTTGTAGGAGCAAGAAGCAAAGGGCCTGCAGAGGCTGTATGGTAGTCAACTACATGCTTGCTGAAATACCACAAGGATGCAACTGGTGGGAGCCCCTTTGCTCATGAGCTGGGGTGCCATCTTAGTTGTTGCCACCAAATCAGAATAGGCATAATATATGATGTTACTTTCATCAAGCTGCCCTTTTTATCACTTTCTTATAAATAACAAGCATAAACAACCTTTTCCCCCTCAGTCTGTACATACTTGGCCAGTGCAACCTTCTCTACAGTTTTTCTCAGACTGATTTTAGCAAGCTATTTGTGATGCAGTTTGGAGAAGTAGCTTACTAAGTGGGTCGTTATAAAAAATGTGGGTGATAAACACTATTGCTCTCTTTTCGTGCTTTATTAAGTCACAAGCTCTGGCTGACATGTAGCTACTTCTGTTGGGTCAAAAGTAGGATCACAAGCATAGTACATATAATATAGAAATTCGGTGTATTTGAAGAACATTGACATAGACAATAATACAACCCCAAATGTTAAACAGCTAAGAACAATGACAGTTACTGTGAACTGGCCTCTAACATAGATAGTGTGAAAGCCATTATGTGAAATCCAGAGTAAGCAAGATGGCTCTGACACTCAAACTTTTGTAGTGTCATCTGGAGTCTTTCTCTAGCATGGAGATTGATTATTTTCTTTTTTTTTATTTATATCTCAGTCCAGAACAAGGGGGATCTGTGAGTTCAGCTGGATTGCTTTTCTCCTCCCAGCAAAGGGAACTTGCTTTTTCTTCTGATGCTAGCAGGAAAAGATGTTTGCCCTGGCTAACAAAGGAAGCTGCAAGGATACAACAAAGTGAACAGGCATCTGTTGTTTTTTTTTTTTAATTTTATCACTGTGAGAGAGGAAAGTCTATTTTAAGCTTATCTATGTTAGATGATGGGATCTGAAGATAAAATTCTGGCTTATAATAGCAACATTGGGTAACATACCTCTTATTAAAGAGAATGACATTAAACTAATTCAATAAAGAGAGCCAGCTATTACCAAATTAACCTTATGCCTTCTATCAAAGGATTTCAGAAACCAAAAGAAATGGTAATCAATCTTCTGTTTTTCTGAAGTCCTTCAGCTCAGTGGCAAAATTCAGAAGAAATGCAAGACTTAAAAACTTCTTACCACTCCTTCCACTCACTGCACCTTGCTGCTTTATTTCAGTTAAGGTTTGTTCAACACGAATGCAGTTCTTACGCAGCTGAATAACAACACTACCTATATGATGAGGCTAAATGCTGCCTAAAACAAGCACAGCCCTTTCCCAAGCGTCCTCCTCCCCACAGGCATGGCTGCGCTTAAGACTTTTGAAACACCTGAAAACGAAAATCACAGTGGGCGTTCTACTCGTCACCGTCTTAGGGACAAGTAATACTTAAGTTACATCCAGAGCTCCTAATTTGCTTCTTATGTGTAAAAACAAACACAGAGGACCAACCTGAAAACCTAGTGCTGACGACCATTGCTGCCGTCTCTGCGGGCCCTGCTGAGCAAGCTGGCAAAGGATCTTCGTTTGTGGAGGGGCCGAGACTTTCATTTGGGTTCTGCTCCCTCTCCTGCTTCACCTGTCAGCCGTGTGCTGGCACGGAGGCTGTGCTCCCACCCCGAGGTAGCTGCCGGCTGTTCGGCCCCCCCAGCCGGCCGTTACCCTGTACGCGAGTCACACAGCGGGGAAGGCAAGTGCGGTGGGAAAGACGCTCGCTCAACACAGGCGGACTCGCACCGGGCCCAGGCGCAGGGCGCACAGGGCTGGCAGGGCAGAGCCGAGCCAAGCCGAGCCGAGCCGAGCCGAGCCGCCCGCCGCAGAGCACTAGGCCCGGCCGGACCTCACCCTCTACCTGGCCGGGGAGCCGCGGCCCCGCTTCACGGGCGGGCGGCCCCGGCGGCTACCTCGGGACCAGGCGGGGGGACACAGGGCCTATGAGCAGAATCCCTGCAGCCTTACTCTAGCGAGGCCACCGCCGAGCGCCCGGGGCCCCCTCCCCTCTCAGGGGGACCCTGACCCGCGCCCACACGCCGCCGCCGCCGCCGGGCGGGCGCCCACCGCCACCGCCCCCTGGCAGCGGGGCCCTCCGCGGCCGCGCGCGACGGCGCTCTGGCCGCCGGCGGCCGCTCCGCTCTGTGGTGTGGGCGGCCGCCGCGGGGGATGACGCAGGCGCCGGGCAGGCGGGCGGGAAGGAGGAGCCCGTGATGGCCGGTGCCGCCGCCGCCGTCGCGCTGTCCGTCGCTGCTCTGCCGGCCGCCGCTGCCCCCCCGCCTCCGCTGCCAGCTCCCGGCCGCCGCGCCGCCGCCATGGCCGAGGAGGAGACCTCCAGCGAAGGGTGAGTGGAGCGGCCCGGGGTGACCGTCGTCCTCCCCGTAGGTGCCCGCGGCGGGGGGGGGGGGGGGGGGGGGCGATGTAAGGGGGACCCCGGCCGTACCCTGCCGCTCTAGGCCCTGCTTGCCCGCCTCCCCCCGGCCGCTGGCCTGTCTCGCCGCAGCCCGAGCAAGCAGCTACGCTGCTAGGAGGCCGGCGTGGGCTCCCGCCTCCTGAGCCGCCTGCCGGCTCCCCGCCGCGCAGCGCCTCCGGTGCGGCCGCCCCGCCTGCCCCCGTGCGCTCCTGCATCGCCTGTGGTGTGCTCCCTCGGCCTACGGGCACGCTGTCTGCCATTTTCCCTGCCTCACAGACCGCCCTCCTGCTGTGGCTTCCTCCCTCCCATGGGTATAGATGGGTCCTCGCACGGGCAGGCGCCCTCCCGGGCGAGTTTGCCACCAGCCCCGTGCCCGTGCCCTGCCGCTTCACCTTCTGCAGGCGAGCTTGGCGGTGCCTGGCCAGCGGTTGTAACCGCACAGCTGCTTACATGTATACGTACACATGTCACCGTCGCCTTTGCTTCGGCGCATGTACGCACTCGTACTGTCATCCACCCTTCCCTTGCGCCCTGGAGTCTGGTACGCACACGTCTGTACGTGCTGCTGCCCCGTGCTTTTGTGCGCCTTTGCACCTTTACCAGTACGTACAGATATCCCATCTTCTCATTCTGCCCGTTCTATACCTTTGTTTAGGCGTCAGGCAGACAGTAAGGCTTGTCAGCCCCGCTGCCGTTGTATCGCCATTCTTCTGTGTAATGCTTGATGCAAGTAGGAGATGAGAGCACATCTTTTAATTGCGAACATATATATGCTGTTGCTCTAACTTTTCCCTTTTCTAGTATTGTATGCCTACCTCATCTCCAGCTAGCTCTGCTAACCTTTTTCCTTTCACTATCCCAAGGCATTCACATCTACCAAAATAACTCCTCTGGCATAAATTATCCTGTCCCCGTTCTTAACATGTATCCCTAATACTTGGTGGTAACTACTTACACCCTCGATATCTGACTTCATTATAGCTATTAATCACCCTTCTGCCTTAAATTACATAGTTCCGCACTGTATCTTTTTTCTGTGTATATTCAAATGGTTCCGTAATAATCAAATAATTAATCGGTGGTCTGTACTTCTTCCATTGACATATTCTTTACTCGTGTACGCCTCCTCATGCCTTGTCTTTCAGTGTATGTTTTATTTCTCGTTGTACACTTAGCTTCCAGTACAGACTTGTTCTTCTACCCTTCCATTGCCCCCAAATATATTGTCTGCCCTCCTCTATCCCACAATAGAATAATACAGTCATCCTGTCTCTGAGTCTGTTCACCAAACATACTTAATACGTCTGCTGGTCACTTACCTCCCAGTTTGTTCCATCATATTTTATGGTCCTAGTCCAAAAAATGCTCTTATCAGGAGATATCTAGCTGTGCTCTCATTATACATGTGCTTTATACCCTCTGTCAGGTGTGTAAATGTGCTTTGTATGCACTGTTTACATGAATTTTTCCTATTTCTCCATCCTATAAATATCAGGTGGTGTATCTCATTGTTGATTGCCTGGCCCTCAAAAACTCATTTATTGCCTGTTCTTCTCCCATCTCCCTTCTCTCATAATTAAGTCTTGTGTTATTTTGAGAAATTCCACTTAAAATTCTTCAGCTACTTGCATGAAAATCATGCTGTGCATTCATGACTTCATATCAAGGATGTTACTGTTTGCATATTGACATGTTACATGTCTGTTCTGTTACGTTTCAAAACTACCTCCATTCTCCATCTTGTTCTCTTTTTAGTCCTTTTTCCAACTTCTGGCTTTGGTATTTCATCTTACGTACTTTGCTGCTCTGCCAGCTCAATCTGACCAGAACTGGACTACCCATCTTTTCCAAACTCCCTGTTACGCCATTATGTCTTGGTTTCAGTGGGGGTAGAGTTAACTGTCTTCCTAGTAGCTGGTATAGTGGTATGTTTTGAGTTCAATATGCAAAGAATGATGATAACACTGACGTTTTCAGGTTTTGCTCAGTAGTACTAAGTCTGAAGTCAGGGATTTTTCACCTTCTCAAGCCCAGCCAGCGAGAAAGCTGGAGGGGCACAAGAAGTTGTCACAGGACACAACCAGGGCACCTGACCCAAACTGGCCAACGGTGTATTCCATACCATGGGATGTCACATCTAGTTTAGGAACTGGGGGGAGTGAGGGCAGGGGGAATCGCCGCTCAGGGACTAGCTGGGTGTCGGTCAGCGGGTGGTGAGCAATTGCACTGCGCATCATTTGTACGTTCCAATCCTTTTATTATTGCTGTTGTCGTGTTATTAGTGTTATCGTTATCATTATTAGTTTCTTCTTTTCTGTTCCATTAATCCGTTATCTCAGCCCATGAGTTTTACTTTTTTTCCTGATTTTCTCCCCCATCCCACTGGGGGGTAGGGGGGAGTGAGCAGCTGCGTGGTGCTTAGTTGGTGGCTGGGGTTAAACCACGACACTTTATCACCATGTACACACAGCATTATTCTCTTTTCAAGTATAAACTTCAAAGGCTTCCCTTTCAAAGAGCTATGCAGTTTTGTCTGCTCTGTAACTCTGTGCTCTCCTCCTTTCCTCAAGCTTAAAATAGTTTTTCAAAATAATCTCCTCACCACCCCCTCTGCATTCTGCAACGTTACCCATTTGAAACTAGCCGCCTTCTTGGTTCTGTATTCTTTCTGACCCATTCACATTCATAAAATACACATCATTTGTAAAGCCTCTTTTTGATGGTTTATGGGTTTTTTAAGTAAGAGACTTAAAATAGTTCTGCCTCAACCTGTTTTGTTTGTATGTTCATTCAGCATGTTAGCCTGAACTGTATTAGCTGTCTGGTTTGATCACGTGGAGCACTGAGTGCTGCTGAGACAGTGCCAAGTACCCTCAGCTTCAGTAGCCTGTCAGGATTGCAGGATTGTAACACTAGATGATCTGGACATAGGGTTAGGAATCATAAGCTAAATTTTCAAAAGGATTATGACAAGTTCCTCATCATGGTTTACTCAGCTTTTCAAAGCAGGTTGATTTTCAGGATGTTGTCAGTGTCTGCCCTCTGAACAATCAGGCCATTTCATCTGAAATCTTTCAGAGTAAGCCCCCCAATTCATTAAAGACTTCTAAGAACAAAATCTCATCCTTCTTTTCCATGAATTCAGAAAGTGCATTAGCTTTGATGAAATGCTAGTGCTCCAAGTTGTTTGTGTTTTTATTGGTCTGTTTCTAACAATAGTCAAAATTAGCATTTCTTCGTCTTTTGAAGTTGAGCAAAGCTCTGTACCCAGAGGAAATTTATAAAGAAGTGAAATATGTTAAATGTTTTTTGATTTAAAACTCCTTGGCAGTGAGAGGAAGAGTACAATATACCATCAAAACCCTAGATTAAATTGTTAGTGACAGGTATATAGAAAGAATAAATACAAAGTTTACTTTATCTGCTTTGAAAAAAATAGTGTGGCTCAACTTGTTATGCAACACACTCAGTTTGTTGCAATCTGGTAACTGTGTAAAGCCTGGTGAAAACAGAATAGTGTCTTAGTTACTTTCTAGAAGATCTCAGCTGAAAGATACTCACTACATTGTCTTAACTTTGAATGAGAAGATAAATAAACAAATGTCTCAGTATTCATCATGGAAGTGATTGCATGGTTAACATGTCACCTGCTAACAATTTCCAAACCTCTTCACAGCCTTGGACCTTCTCTGCCTAAGTTTTAGATGTAGACTTCCGCCTGTGAGGTGAACAGCCTAGCATAAGCCTTTTGCCAGTATTGAATTCACTTACACTCACTCTGGATTCAGCAGGACTACTTATGGCTTGTAATATAACTAGGAATAGCAGCTACTAAATGTATGTATATATACAGAAAAAATCCCCAAAACAGAATGCTGGGTTTTTCCCTGCTCTGAGATAAGCGGAATAGCTTTCTTTAAAACAAAATTTTTAAGGGATCTGCACTTACGAGCCTACACCAGATTGATTGTAAGTGGCCTGTAATCCTCCAAAATAATGGCTTGGTGTAATAGGTGAAAAGGTACATGGCAACACCAGTAATCACAATTATTTTTGCATTATCCTTCAAGCTTGTTTGTATGACAGAATTCTTTATACAGTTTTGAAGTGAGCTGTTTGCTTAATAAAAGAGGAATAGTTTATTAGGCTTAGTAGAGCCTGCATCTGCCTCTTAGTAGTACAGTTCATGGGGATATCATAGTGATATGTTAAAGCATGATATTACAGCATGAAGGGACACTCTCAACTCAAAATATTTGCTTGATTTTTTGCTCATTACAGCATCTAGGTTTTAAAGCAAACTGAGTGGGTAGACTGCTGAAAGCAGGGTCCTGCTTACTTTTCTTTGTGAAAGGAGACTATTTCTGGAGGGCCTTTCATATAGCACAGGCGACTGACAGCAGGTCTGGTACCTACAACCTGCATTTTTAAAGAGCAAGTGAGACCTAAGTGCAGTGTGGTAAGCACATGTAGGAAATGGCTAAAGGACGTTTCCTTCCTCTTTTCTGATTTTGTCTTTTTCCCTGGCAGAGTTGTGTCGCTCATAGCTTCAGTGCTTAATGTCTTCTGTGTTACATCTGTGTGCTCATCTGAAAGTATATGTATGAGTACGTTTTCAGGCATTTATAGGATTGTTTCTAATGGTTTTCCTGTCCTTGTATGAATTTGGGAAGGGAAGGTCTGTGTTCGTTAGGGAAGATCTCTTTTCTCCCCCAACACAAACTCAAGGGAGAGAGGGAAAAGATGGCAAAATATAATAGGGGCTATCTTCTCGTTCCAGTGGCAGAAAAAAGGTGGTCATGTCCCTGTCCCTGGAGAAGGAAGAATCTCGTCCAAATGCCCCTGTGAGAGGCTTGATTAAACGCTACAGGGGATAGAAAGTAATGTTCAGCTTTTCCCAGCTGGCAACCATAGGCAAACATTACGGGAAAAAAAGTTTAAAAAAAATAAATTGCAATGAGTATATCAAAGTAGATGAGCTGTTTAGCTCTTTTTACTCCATTTTGGCTCCTCTTCGAATTCCCTTGTTTATTAAATATTCCTTGATTCATGTTTAGGGGAGAGATCGAGAGAAGAGTTTTCTATTTGTTATTTTTTTTAGATTTGCTTCACCCATTTCACACTAGTCGTCCATGGTTATACCGGATTTACTTAACATTTGTGAAGGGGATTTTTAGATTTCAGTTAGACCCATTTATATGTTTACTTACCACCTTACAAGTTTCCTCAGCTTAGCAGGAAATTAGATGACAGGGCTGATGGCAAGGAGCTGCTGAAGGACCACAGTCTTGGTCAAGATCTATTCATGAGGCAACAGTGAGGCCCCTGAACTTTGTTTCACAGTTTAAAAACAAAATGAGTAAAATTGGGGCATCCCATACATTTCATTTATAATTCAGCAAATATGTTTGTGATTTTTCAGAGAATTCTTCGATTCTTCATAGTTCTTCATGGTTCGTAAGGGAGACTGCCTTAGGAAACATCATCTAGAGGTTTGAATGCCACAGGCTAGACGTGTCTAGGCTGAAAGGTTTTCTCCTCTGCTCTTTCTGAAACTTGTTCTTCTATTAGACGATAGGAGGAAAGGCCATACTAACATGCTGCAGCGAACTGCGGAAGGTCCCCCCCTCTTTCCGAGCAGCAGTCCATACTCTCAGTTGCCCCTTTCCAGTGGTATGTGGCAACAACGCTGGTTGCTGTCTTTAGTGAAGCAGCATTCAGGTGCGTGGTTTCCACTCCCACCTGTGGGCATGCAGGTGATCCCAGAGGTCGGGTGTGCTTCGTGTGATTCACACTTTGTGTATGTAGTAAGTGGACATGAATTTTTATGGAAACTGTCACAAGAAGAGACACTTTCAGCGTCTGGCCTGAAGGTTTCCTCTGCCTCCTGTAGAAGATGCCTCTCTCCTTCAGTGATGACCTGGCCACGTCATATGCTATGACAGAAATCCCATACAAAAAACATCTGACTAGATTTATCAGCCATCCAGCTCAAGTCATTAAAAATATGAGAAGCAGAGGGAGGAAGATAGTAATTATGTAGTAGCTTTTAGTTTACATTTACTGATGGGGGGGTAAGGCAGGTGGAAGAGGCAGCATTAAAAAGTCTGCTACTAATTGTGTGGGTCAAGTGGAAACTTTCCAAGTATCAAGCAAAGACTACTACAAAAATTGCCAAAGTAGGATTAGGGTACCTGGGGGGAGGTCGTAGCACCAGTGGGAATTAAAGCAGAGTCACAGATCCAGAGAGGCAGCTACCTGTGGGGTTACTACTGGGGTTGCCAAAGTGTTGGTGACTCTGGGTCATTGGAGAATGCAAACTTCAGCCACTGTTGCATGTCTTTGGTTATATTCTAGGTTTTTTAGAGCCTGCTAGGGGGCTGGTAGGCCCAGTTAGAACTTACCCCTCCAAAAAGGACAATGTCTGTGCCAGGAAGATCTCCCTGGTCTCTGACTTTCCTGAACATCCGTGGGAGAATCTGAACAACTTTCCCAACTGATAAATTATAAAAGCAGCTTTTCTTTTCTCTCTATTTATATAGTGGTTTATTAAGATTGCTTGTTTAGGAAATTCTGATTCTTTTGTTTCATAACTTTTGAGTATTTACTTGCAACTCTGACATTCTTTCATGGTAGGTTTTTGTACGTGATTTGTATTGGCAGCCAGAGAGAACAGGGCATGGGAGGAAAGGTGAGTGTCTGCATTTGCATTGGCTCTGAAAGATGGAGATGAGAAGCTGAACAGCAGGAGAGAGGTCAGTGGAGAAGAGAGATTTGTGAGTCAGTGAAGCTGTGTAAGGGAATGAGGTCAGTCTGGAATAAGGTTAAGAGGGTAAAAGAGGAGGATTTTAAGGGTAAGCCTTGAGTGACACGAAGAAAATGTGGTGAGGAATGGCAAAGGAGGAAGGTGCTCTGAATGAGTTGTCATAGAAAACTCAGGATCATACGAGACTGCAGAAAGGAGGGGAAGATACAGCTGTAAAAATGCATTTTGTAACAAAAGATGCAAGAGCGCCTGTTGCCATTGAGGAAGTCCACTCATATTAAAGTGGGGAGAGAAATGTATTGCAATGAGGAAAAAAAACCAAAGGAGGTGGGTTAGTTAGTGCTAGCGAACTATCGTAGATTTTTTTTTTCTTGATTACATTTAGTAAGTGTTAATACTGACCCTAAAGGCTTACTAATTATATCGTACCTTTCCATGAGGAGACATGTGATGCAATGGCTTTTTAGACCCACTTATCTTCTTATCTATTTCCAACGCTACTTACACTTTCTTGACTTCTAAAGCATTTGTAGTGTAGGCATGTACACAAAACAGTTTGTTAGGAAAAGGGTTGTACACTTCTTAGGTTTTCCAGAAGTGGAAATGAGGCTAGGTAGCCCAAAACATTGAATTCCAGTTCTTGAAATTTGACATAGGTAACTGTTAGTCACCGTAGGTGACTATGATAAAGGAACATAATGTAGAAGCTGTTCTGATGGTCTGCAGTGAAACAAGCCATCTTCAGTATGTATTCACACTTGAGACAGGTATGATATGAGTGGGGTTTGTGTATAGCACGTTTGGAGCCAAGGGAAATAATCATGTGCTTTAGATAGTGTTTTATCTATGGTCATATATGTCTCTCTATGGAAAAGTAAAAATAACCATCTATTTAAGTTTTGATCTGAATTGTGCATAATACACTATGGAATATAAACAAAAGGTAAGTGGCGTAGAGTGTGGGTGGGTGGGCAGTGGTGCAGATTTGAGAGGTGCCTGTTACATGTGTGGTTTGTTCTTGTCCTGTTTGATGGAACTTGGGGACAGTCTGAAGTGTGGGCCGCTGGCATGGTAGATATGAGGAGGCTGACATATAAAGTTGAATCTAGGGTGAGGTTATGCGGTATCCAAAGGACAGCAGGATAAAATGGAAGTAGTAGAAAGTTCTGTAACATCTGAAGGGCACCAAGAGGAAATTTTAATTTTCTTTAATTATGCTTTTCTTCACAAATTCTTAATGCAGTGTGCAGTGTGTTGTTTTTACAAAAACTTAACAGCTGTAGCAGTGCCACATTCTATCAGATGTGAGTTTACTGTGGAGGAGGCAGTGATGTAGGTTCTCAGTGGTACCTAACTTGTATGTTACACCCATGATCTCTGTCACAAGGTTGAGTAGTTTTAGTGGGACTGTGCAGCTCCCCCCATTCCTCTCCTCTGCATCTTTATTCTTCCATTCCTGGTCTGTAGTTGCTAATACGATTTTTCTGTAGATTATGTTTGATTTTAGCTTTTAAATCAAACTATAAAATAACAGGTCCTTACAAGAGATGGGAGGAAATAACCAAGGACTTGCTTGGCTGGTTAGTATTAGCAGTTAGTAGACTATAAAGTTTTTAAGTGGAAATGCCTGTATGTTTGAGAGTGTGTTGTAAGTTAGGGAGGAACAGTGTTTCTCAAAGCTGGTGTCTTTTGGATTTAGTGTGAGAATAATGTTGGTTACACACTGATGTTTTAGTTGTTGCTAAGTAGTGCTTACCCTAAGTCAAGGATTTTTCAGTTTCCCATGCTCTGCCAGCAAGCAGATGTACAAGAAGCTGGGAGGGACCACAGTCAGGACAGCTGACCTGAACTAGCCAAAAAGATATTCCATACCATAGAACATCATGCTCAGTATATAAACTGTGGGAGTTGGCCAGGAGGGGTGGATCACTGCTTGGGCATTGGTCAGCGGGTGGTGAGCAATTGTACTGTGCATCACTTGTCTTTTCTTGGGTTTTATTTCTCTCTTTTTTTTTTTTTTTTTTACATTTTTAAAATTTTTTATTGTTATTATTATTGTATTTTATTTTACTTTAGTTAGTAAACCATTCTTATCTCAACCCATGAGTTTTACTACTTTTTTTTCTATTCTCTTCCCCATCCCACTGGGAGTGGAAAGGAATGAGTGAGCGGCTGCATGGTGCTTAGTTGCTGGCTGGGGTTAAACCACATCAGCTGGTTAGAATTGATGAGTTCTTTGCTCTGTAGTATATTTGTGGCCTGACTTCAACCTGACTGTGGAGGAGACTTTGTGATGTTTTGAAGGATGGTAGGACAGTGCCCTTGATTGTAGATTTGCAACCTATATAGCAGTGAACAATAATAGGAATTAGTAATAGCTGTATGACCACACACATAGTTTCTTCATTATTGCATACAAGCTTAATGGTTTCTTGCACTGGCTGTTAACACAGCTACTTTGTAAGCAGTATGAGCATTACAGGCTGCAGGCTTGGGTGGCAGTCCACAGATAAACTTCATTCTTGTACATACTGACAAAGCACATGCCCTGAAATGGCCACGTTTAGGTGTAGCTAGAAAGGGGATGGAAGAAATGACAAAAAAATATAAAAAAGATACATATGCATAAAAAAAAATGAAAGCCAATGCTGGGAGACAGAGAAGAAAATGGGGAGGAGGCTGCCGTGATGCAAGGTATACAGCAAAGCATACCGATGGCTGAGGTTCAGCATGGGAGGGAGCAAAATTCCTCTCCACTGCCTGAATGCTCAGGTTGCTCAAATGAATTTATATAACATGGTGATCTTCAACATTACTAAAACAGCCAGAAAATTATCCTTGGTTATGGCTTCACATTCATTATTTATATTCTCAGGTTAATTTTGATAAGCAATAGTCCTGAGTAGCACTGTTAATATAGAGACAGTAATAAAATTTGCTTCTGAATTTTTACATTCATTCTGATGTTGAATGTTCTAATACAGAGTTCAAGATACAGTAAGTACATGAGGAATGCATTGTTTTTACCTCTGACTTAGTGTAGCAATATCCTGCAATAACCTATCATGGGCTTTTTGTTGGAATGGGACTGATGTAGATTACACTCCCTAGAAATATTATGCAGAGGTTTTAAAAACATTCTATTTTAATGTTACTGAAGTATCCAACTGAGTTTCACAACGTCTAATTGCATGGAACATCTTGGCTCAAAATTCATCTAAACAGAACTTTATAGGCAGGGTTATAATGTCATCTGGGGAAAAAAAATTGGGTTCCTTTTTAACCCATTCATAGCAATTTCATGCTTTTTTTGTCACCGCATGAAAATGGTAAGCAGACATTTGTTAAAGGATTGAGGTTTTTTGTTCCCATACCATATTTCTAATTCTTGTTTCTGGGTCTTGCCTCTTTAGTATGCTCCTCAAGGTTTTTTCATTCAGTGATTATGAACTGGAACATGGAATATTTTTCTTCTCCTGATGTTTTCTGCAACTGCCAGAGCCTATTTTTTTGTCCTAGGAACATCTCATTCAAACTGTTGTTGTGGTTACTCCATCTGACTTCTACTGTACATGCAGAAGCTCCTCCCCTGGATATAGAGCCTTTGCAATAACACTTACTATACATGGATTGTGGATGCTTGAATTACTCTGACTGTATTCATTATTCTCAGAAAACTGAAGCACTGAAGAACATGCTGCACTTTGGGGACAGGAATGAAGGACTACAAGGACTCCTAAAATTGGTTATGCTCTTAAAGTTCTCATGAAACCATATCCTGAGCATTGTTCCCAAGACATCCCTGCCCTGACTGAGGTCATGATTATATGTTACTGTCTGTAAGTGGCAGCTCTGACTTAAAAGCTCTCTGTCCTCCACCTTGCCTTGCTGATCTTTTTTCCATCTTGTTGTCCATAGATCTGCTGGTTAACTGTTTGGCTTCACTGTAGCTGGATCTCCGTAATGAATCTGGTTTAAAACATAGTTTATTTTAAAGCTGAATCATTTCACAAATCTGATAGAGAGAGCATCCACGAAATAGTTGAGTTGGGAAAATGGAGGGAATAGTAAGCTTTTAGATCTGATCTGATCTGCTGGTAGTGAGGATGGCCTGAGATTCAGGTGTTACATCACCCAGTTTACTGCATACTGACACCAGCAGGAATAAAAACGCTTAAGTAGGGTGCTTCTCCAAGTTGGACTAACACATGGACTTCTCTGTGTGTTTTATCTTTCTCATTTTAAAAATCGGCTTTCCTTGACTTAACAAGCTAACACTGAATATTAACTGCAGTCAACTACTTTTGTCAAAAGTTTAAGTCTAATATATATCACTTTGCTGCATTTTGTTCTTAGTTTCATGCAGAGCGTGTTGCTTTCATGTGATAAACATATTTTCCTAATTTCCTAAATTTTCCAAATTTAATTAGGAAATTTGAGTCCTCTTTTGTGCTAATCAGTAATGCATTCTGTCATTTTCAATTAAATGTGCTTTGTCTTACAGTTTTTACTTTATTTTATAATTAAGAAAATCTCACCATTATATTCTTATATATTCTTTGAACAGAAGGAGCATTTATCTTGGTCTTTAAGAATGTATTTTATTTACTTCACATTAAAATTTTCTCCACCCCAACTTTCCCTCTCATAGCAAGATTTCTGCTTTAAACAAGTACTAAGCTTGGATGTATAATTTTCTTGGATTTTAAATGATTACAGTTGTTGATGCTAGAGAGACTGCTTGCTTGTCTGAAACCGTATAGGAGGACTTGAAAATGTTCATAAAAATAAATCCACAATGATTGACATCCTAATTTTAGTGGTACTACCTTATGTGTTTTAAATTTCTTATCACTATTAGTTATTAAATATTGTGTTATCAAACAGAAAAATGTTACCAAATTTGATTCAGAGATATGCAGTTCCAATATATAATAATTTTAAAAGTTTCTTGAGTTGAAAATAGTTGCCACCTCTGTATCTCCTCAAGTTTACTTTTCAATTTACTGGACTTTTAGAAACATGTTTTTTGTTCTTTCACACACTAGGTGAAATAGGTTTATTGCATTTTTCTCCAAAGTACTTTTTTTCCCCCAGTGATTTGTTAAACAGCCTACATGCAAGAGAAATTCTCCTGGGAGTAAACAGAGAACAAGATGGAACTTGGGTGTAGTGAATGCTGGAAAAAAAAATTTTCTTTACTTGAATAATAGGGGGTTTTGTAATGGTAGTGTTGCTGGTAAATGTTAATTAAAAAGCATTAATTCTTGCCATAATCAGTCATGTAAACAGCACTCAGTATGCTGGTGTTGCAGGCCTTTAAATTAATGAAATGGGAAAGGAGAAGTTTATTATAACTTAACTCTATCTTGGACATAAATTAGCCAGACATAAGCCTGCTACTTTTCTCTGACATTTTGACACACAAAGTCCTATTTGATTCTGTCATCCTTGACTGTTTCTTTTGGTTTGTGTTGTTTCAGGTCATTACCTGTAAACTTGAAATTTAGTAACCAAAAGTAGAATTTGCTCTGAAAACTTGATGCTGTTAAGGATGGAAGAAATCACATCCTACTTACCTCTTAGGCTTTGTGTAGCCTACTGCTGATGCTGAAGAAAATGCAGAAAACATTCAGTAGACAGACTTAATCCTGCTGTTCCTTTTTGGAAAAAAAAAAAAAAAAAAGAGAGAAAAGAAAAAAAAGATAATGAAAAGGGTAGAAGTGTATCTCTAGTTATTTCACTTAAGCATCCGTCCATACAAAATCCTATGTTAACTAGAGACTGTCCTTAGATCATTATAGTAAAACAGTTTTTCTTTTAAAATTGGCAGTTTGCCCTAAATTTGATGTGTTGACTTCATGTGTTATGAATACCTGATGCTCCTTTTCACTTCTGGTTTGCCCATTCTTAGTATTTCTGTAACAAATGAAAGGGCTGAGTGAGTTGCTTTTCCCTGCTGGTGGTTGCTCTATTCTTTAAATTATTGATCTCTTTTGAGTGTTACTTATGGATTAATGATAATATTTAAGTATTTAGGGTTTGTTTTGATAAAACGCTGAGCACTCTAAACTCATTTCAGCAGAACACTTAAATATATGACTAGTTCCATTGAAGTACAATGCTTAAGTGTTTTTATGTGATGGGGTTACGTGAGACCTTAGAATAGTAAGCCTTATGATGCTTATCATATTTAGATTTCAACACATCGGCAGTTCTGAATTCCTTTGCTTGCACAGTACTTCAAAAATACTTTATGCAGAAGCAAGATGGGAGAGCCTGAGCTGTCTTTCTATTAGCTTACCCTTGTTTTTCTGTTACAGTGCAAGATTCTCTTAATTTGAGGCTAGCTCAAATTGATGGATGTTCATAACTGCCATGCCAGGTGGATGACCCTGAAAATCACAATGCCATTCCTCTTGGTGCTGGGCAGAAACAGTACAACAAATTCCCTGCATTAATTTGATTTTGTTTTCTTCCTTATAAGTACCTGGAATTAATTCTGAGAGTCAGGAGAGGAGAGGGTTAGGGTTTTTGAAAGATTAGCTTGATTCTAAGTTTTAAGGGTAAAGGGTAAAGCTTGAAATGGTTCACCAGTGAGTTCACTCAGTGTTTCAGCATTTTAAGTTTTTGAGCTTGTTCCCTAGCTAAAACATTGGTAGTTTGCCACATTGTCTTCACAAATTCAATTAAAAATCTTAAATATGTTCATTTGCGGAGAGCAAGACAGAAACAGATATGCAGCTCTGTTGCTCGTGCAGAGCGACAGTTACATTCCCATAATCAGCATTTCAGTGACATTCCAGTAATCCTTTGCTTGTGAATTGTGTAATTGTTGTATACCCTGAGCTCTGGCTCCCCTACTGATGTCATTTTTAAGGCCAAATAATCTTCATGACAGGGAACATGCATGTTTCAGCACCTGTTTCTTGGTCTGTATTGGGAGTTTTGGTTACCTTACTAATTTCAAAATTCTTAGTAAAAAGCCAACTTTTATATTCAGTATTGTAGAAAGATCTCTGCATGTCCTGTCTTGGTGGGTCAGCAATTTTTGACAAATCATCATGCAGCAAATGGTGTTGCTTTCATTTATTCTGATTTAGTGGAGTTCTGTTACAGGTTTTTTGTTTTGCTTTTTGGCCACACAGGCTTTGCATCGATTATTACAGTTAGATCTACAATGGTGGTGCACATGGGAAAATAACCTCTGTTGAATGATTTTAACCTTAATACCTCTTGTAAGCCATGCATTCATATAACTGTCATGTGAGTATGTAAATTGTCAGCTTGAAAAGTGAGAGAGTGAGCTCCATGTACATTTATATCTCCTAGATAGAGTTATAAGCAACTTCTGCTGAACATTTGTTGAACATCTTTATATGGTAGAGCTTCATTTTTTAAATCCACATTACAAGCCAGAAATTAGATAGATTATTCAGCTGTTTGAGTGCATACCTCAGTGCTACAATAGATGTTTTCAATTCTTCAGTATTATCTAAGCTTTCATGAGCTTTTTGTGCAGTATGTCAAATTTGTAGCTGACTACAGATCCATCAGTTGTCTTGGATGTAATCAATTCTTACCAAGCTAAACAGGATTAATTTAACTGACAGAATGGTAGTATCCAAGTTACCTATTTGCCATCTTCTTCATCCAATTTGACATAATTAGTGGAGGTGGATGGGTGGGTCAGGTTCGCTATACCTCTCTGCCTCTTCTTGATTCCCAGTTCTTTTGAAAGTTACCCTTGGGCAATTTGAGCTGTGCTGTGACAGCAAGTTCTTGATTCAAATTAACATTCAGGCAGCTAAGGAAAAGCGGTGTTATCCTTAGTTACATTTTACATGCTATTCAATTATTCTTTACTCCTTACATGTCTAAACATAGTAATTATTATTTATTTTTAAATAATTATTTTATTTATTTATTTTTATCCTTTCTTATGCTGGGACCCAGGGAAACAGGACACGTGCTCCAACCAGCCAACGTGTGTCCTGGTTTCAGCTGGGATAGAGTTAACTGTCTTCCTAGTAGCTGGTGCAGTGCTATGTTTTGAGTTCAGCATGTGAAGAATGTTGATAACACTGATGTTTTCAGTTGTTGCTCAGTAGTGTTTAGACTATAGTCAAGGGTTTTTCAGCTTCTCATGCCCAGCCAGGGCACAAGAAGTTGGCACAGGACACAGCCAGGGCACCTGACCCAAACTGGCCAACGGGGTATTCCATACCATGGGCCGTCCCATCTAGTATAGCAACTGGGAAGTGGGGGCAGGGAATTGCCCCTCGGGGACTAGCTGGGTGTCGGTTGGCGGGTGGTGAGCTATTGCCCTGCGCATCATTTGTACATTCCAATCATTTTATTAATACTGTTGTCATTTTATTAGTGTTATCATTATCATTAATAGTTTCTTCTTTTCTGTTCTATTAAACCGTTCTTCTCTCAACCCAGGAGTTTTACTTCTTTTTTTCCTGATTTTCTCCCCCATCCCACTGGATGGGGGGAGTGAGCGAGCAGCTGCGTGGTGCTTAGTTGCTGGCTGGGGTTAAACCACGAGAACGTGTTAGGTCCTGGCTGGTGGCTTGGTCCCTGCACAGAGCGGTTGCAGCTCCATGTTGTCAGATGTCTGTGCCTGTGTCCCCCCCCCCTTTTTTTTTTTTTTTTCATTATTTATTACTGTTATCAGCATAGGCTGCTGATGGTCTTACTAATCTAGCCGCACACTAATCACCTTGACTTTCTCCATATCTGAGGCCATTCAGTGCATGTCTCTGGGGCTTTCCCTTACCTTCTGGTCTCCTGCCCCAGACATGTTACTAGAAGTGTGGAGGTCTGTAGGCAGAGGAAGTGACTTCTTTGAACACTCAGCAGGTCAGCTGGCCTCTGATTTTTCCAGCCTCCAGTACTCCAGACTTTTTCATGTGGCTGTGAAAAGTGCAACTGACCCAAAATAGGAGATGCAAGGAAGCATGCTATGGCATGCTCTGCCCTACTGACTGTTGCTTATTTTAGCATGGATGTGCATGCTGGTTTATGTTACTGCATGGCCACAAACGAATATACAGGTTAAATTCCACTAGTTACGTGCCTTGGTAATTTGGCACATAATGCCCATTTGTACAATCAGTATAAAAATGATAGAAATTTGGGCTGTCAGTTGCCAGATTTATTTCACACTTTTTGATTCGGCAAGCAGCTAAACCCAATGGATTTCTTAATGCCTCAAAATACAATTCCACTGTTGAGTTTTCTTTTTGTAAAAAGAAAGATGGAAACAGAGTGTTTGGAAAGTGGTGGGTGATGAAAGCAGAATGGGGGTCTGCCTCTTCTGACGGTGGGTAGCTCACTTACAAAGTGAAACTAGTGGAAATCTTTAGTTTTCTTTCATATCTTATCTCCATTGCTGGTGAGTACAGTGTCTTGAAAGGTCCATTGCTTCTTTTTTGACGTTACATAACTCTTTTAACTTTATATCACAAAAATAAAAATGATAGGCCATGTAAGCAATTGACATTCTTGTGTGCATTTAGAAGACACGTTTAGGACAGATGTACAAAAGAAATGATACAGTCACACTCTAGTCTTCCAAAACTATCAGAGAAATTATTCAAATAGATTAAATAGTTGATTGTTCTCCACATGTGGAGAACATCTAGCAATATGGTAAAAAATTTTTGGAAGGAGGGGGTGAAAACCAAAGGATTAAGTCTTGAATATAAGTAACTAAATATTTTCTTTGTAAAATAACTTTTCTGGAAAGTGATCTGTGGGATAATTGGAAGAATAGACACATAGTGAACAAGAGACACAATGGGACTGTTCAATCTGAGCCAGAGGCACCTGCAAGCAGCAGGCCTCAAGGACGCAGCGAAGGCTAACTGTTGCTACAAAGTTTGATGAAATAAGCACAAGAAGCTGAACAAGATGGGCCTACGTGACTGAAAGCAGGACACCAGGCAAGACAAAGACAGGAGGAACCATTCACATGATCGGAAGGCCTTATCCAATCGAACTATTGCTTTAGGCGCCTGAACAGCACATGCTAACCAGTCAGTAGATGGCTTGCACATGGCTATGGTATATAGCCAAGTGTTACGTAGCAATTAAACAGAGAAATTGCTTGATTCACAGTATCTGTGTCGGTCTGTTTCTCCCCAGGGCGAGTTTCTCCTAGATTGTCACGACGGGAAGGTGCGACAGTGATCACTTTTTTGACAGAAAGCCTTCTCCACTTTCTCTTTTAGTTCAGCAAGTACAGAATGACTGAATTGCAAACATAATTTTTATTTTAAGTGTTTCAGCTTGCTGACTTCGTCAAGCTATGTGTATGTGATGTCTCTTCTGAATGAAAATCTCAGTATTTATAAACAGTACTGACAACTAACAAAAGAAAGAGTGGGCATCTATGTTATCTTTCTTATTCTGATACAATTTTCTAAATATTTTTAATGAGTATCCAGGTGTCTCCCTAAGACTGGGAAATAAAATTCTGGGGCTGTGAACTGTAGATTTCATTTGTATTTCATTGTGGTCATATCTCTGCACTGTCTTCATGTTGACATGTTGCAGCTATACATTTCTGTAAAAAAAAACACTTTAAAGAAGTTCCTTTGCTGAATCAGTAGTTTTGTCAAGAAGAAACATTTCCTGTAGTTTTGGTTTGAGGGAAATAGTGATTGGGTTTTGTGCTTCTGACCTCGGAGTTATGAATGAAAATGCCTAGTTAAGCATGTAACTAGCAGAAAGTTTGGCTCAGGAGGGTGGTGACATAGCTATTGTTTAATAATTTACCAGAATAATTCATAACATTGGATACAATTAGTGATTTAAACTCAAATTTCACAGTTATTTGCTGGTGAAACTGCTTTTGGCTGGTGCCAGCTTTAACCTCTTAAAAATCTTACTTTTAAATAAAAGCATGGATTAATGTGGAAGCAAAATACTTGGATGCCCATTCCTGCAAGATGCTGAGCTCCTTCATTTTGTAGGTTGCATGAGGACATGGTATGGAATGACATACAACCATCCTTTCCCAGTCCCTCAATACACCATTATAGTGATTCCCACAGTCTGGTGGTTTAGGAAGCTTATTTACAGAACAGCCAGACATCAGTGCGTTTCTCAGAGGAGTAAATATTGCTGAATAGCAGTGGGCATAGGTGATTGGATGATTAATCCTTTTTGATCAAGTATGGTTTGGGGTTTTTTTTTTTCTTTATATCCCCTAACATGTTTCTATGAATCTGAACAGTGCTGCTTGCTATTGCATTGTGCAATCGGAAAACGTTCTATGTTGTATCATAAACTTAAGTAGTTATGCAGCTAAAGTAGCTCAATCTCTTAAAATGGGGGGAGAGAAGGTCCTTTGGGTAAAGAACTTGGGGGGGCTAGATCTGTAATTTGTTATCGATGTGTTGTGTACACCCTGAAAAATTGGACATTAGTATACTTATAGTCTTTTAACATTAGTTGTTGTACAATTAATATTTGCAGTGTTCAGTCTTGAAAATACTATAACTAACTGGAAAGCAGTTCAGTGTAGGAAAAAAGTGCTAACGTTGATTGTGAATTCGGTGACCTTATCCTCTTCCCTGTGAGGAATGGTCTGGGGTCCTACAGTAGCACTGATAGTCTGAGCCACTTCAAAAACAGGTGAGAGAGGGAAAAATAGGATTCCATCTTAAAAACAAAGGATAAATTGGCATCCAGGAAGAGCTGTACCCAATTGCTGTGTCTTTTGAAGCACTGTCAGTGAGGCAATGCTGCTAGCTGAGTCATTCCCCCTGCTCTCATGGTCAAGCTAGTTCTACCAAGATAGTAACTGACAGCTGGAAAAGCAGCTTCTGTTGGGGGAATTGAAATTCTGTTTTGTTTTCCTCTGGGACTTTGCTTCTAAGTTGGTAATGAAGGCCCTGGTTTTTTGCTTTGCTAGAATAAGCCTTCATATTTTTCACTTTTTGAATTTATCTAGTATATGAATCAGTTCAAGTTAGGCTGGCAAGTACATGGTTTATTGCTTTTTTTGGAAATAGTAGGTTCATGCAGGGTAATGTGTGTGCAGGCAGACTTCCAAGGGAACTTGAGAGGAGTGTAGAAACCCCAATGATTGTGCCAGGCTTGTCGGGTCGGCGTGAGGGCTGATGTCTCCAGGTTCTTAGAAGAAGCCTGCTCTGACGGAGATAGAACAGTACACTCTGATAAGGAACACACAGTGGACAAACAGCGTGCTGTTTGAAGAACACCCCTGATTATGACACCACTTTATAGAATTCAGGAGAAAGTGAATTCCCTCCCACTGCGCACTCCTGTCCTGCGTGGCGTGTAATTGGGGTTCTTTTATGAAAAGCAGCAAAAGAAATGTCTTCAGAGCATCAAATGGTGCAAAAAATTACGGTCTTGTTCAAGAAATTTTTATTCTGTATTGCTGTTGTAGGTTAGGATGGTTATTCAGCTGGCTTCCTGCTTGGTGTCCCACGTCACTGCTACACCTTAAAGAGGCTGAGGACAAAATGCTAAAATGTAAGTCTTTGTTTTTTAGTAAGATTCAAAGATACCACTAGATTTTCTATAAATTTACATTAAATATAATCAGAGAAGTTTTTAAATATGGCTTTTACACTATAATTAAACAAACAGGTTTATATTTAGATTTTCATTGTTCCCTTATTTAGATATTTGATTGTAGGCTCTCCCCTTTGAAAGGGAGCTCCTATTTAAAACAGCGGATTTTGTAGAATGTACTTCATATTTTATCAGGCATGTCTAGCAACATAATTTTTTCCCACTCTTTCTTCAGGTATTGCAAGTACATACAATAAACGATATGTGTATATATCTAATGGAAATAAAATATGGACACTGACATTCTCTCCGGACCTTTCACATAAAACTCCGCTTGTTCTCCTGCATGGATTTGGAGGAGGTGTTGGACTGTGGGCTCTCAATTTTGAAGATCTCTGTGAGAACAGGCCTGTTCATGCTGTGGACCTCTTGGGATTTGGACGTAGCAGTAGACCACACTTTGACACTGATGCTCAGGAAGCAGAAAACCAGTTTGTGGAATCCATAGAAGAATGGAGAAAGGAGGTGGGGTTAGAAAAAATGATTTTACTTGGACACAACCTAGGTGGATTCCTGGCTGCTGCTTACTCATTAAAATACCCATCAAGGTATGTGAAAATAAAGGAATGAAGGAATTCCTTTTCTGTATTTGACTAGCGATTTTAACACAGATTTTATTTCATCAGTCTCTTTACAGATTATCTTTAAGTAAATGACTGTGCTGATTTAAAGAAACTTGATACTGAATTTTAAGCCCAAAGTATTAATTGTATGGGTTGTTTCCAGATGAATAGAAATAAGTAGATATGGTAAACATGCTTTTCTGTGTACATTTCTGTACCTCTTTTTTTTCTTCAGTACCCCCTTGCCATGTTATAAGGCAAAACAGCAAGATTGTTTTTATGGATGGATGATTTGTGATATCTCTGATCAAACACAGGTTTGTGAAGGGAAAATAAGCCTGTTTCTGCCAAACTTCCCATTATTATGGATAACATTGAAACTTCTGAACATAATTCCCCTCAGTTATTTATGGCTATATGCTAGAAGTCAGCCTGTTGACAGCATGATGATGTAAAAATGATTTTAGTGACTGATTTAAATTGTCTGTATGCCACTTCATACTTCTTCTTTGAAAAACAACCCAGCTGCAGCAGTCCTGTAATTGTATTTCATCAGCATTTTCTGCACTCCATTGTGCCAACAGCTAATCTTTTTTTTTTTCCACTTAAACTAATAATTTGTCTCTTTTTTTAATATAGTCTGGTTATATAGCCCCTGCTGAGCTAGGATCCCACCAGCTGAAGTCATTCTGTATCAAAAAAGGACATTGCCTTTGTTTAGATACACATAGTAGACTCCTGTGAAAAACTGTGGATAAAAGTTTAGCTTTCCACATAGTATGGCAGATTCTATATTATACAAAACGTTTCTTATTCTTTTATATTCACATCAGTTTATACCATATACATTCCTTTGTCTCTCATTTGGAGATTTTGAAATAAATTCATACATCATTTTTTGCTAAAACGCTTTGCGTCTTTCTTTCCAAGTGGACCACAGCTGGCACATGCAGCTGGAAATGATATGTGAAAGTAGGCGGGTGTCTAAATCCAGAGTTGCAGTGAAGAAATGCAGTCCTCTGCTCTAGGGACATAAACCTGTTATCCTTTTGGGCATAAAACAACTTCTAGCTAACTGTAGTTAGATCACTTACAAGTTCCTTACCCCTTTTTCTGAAGTATCTATAAATGGGGCTATCCCAACCCTGTGGGATGGGATATTGTTTCTGCCCCCTGCTGCCTTACATTGTGAATGACACTTTGTTGTCATGCCTCTCTTTGCTTAGATTGGGGTTAATTAATTTGGGGGTGTTTCAGTTTGTGCTCTCACATTACTAATGTTTCTCTGAAATTAAACTAACACCATCAAATTAGCAAATTGACTGGTGGGATTTTAAGACAGCATTGAATCAAGTGATAAATACAGCACAGCTTTCAGCCAGGTTATCTAACAATGCATTAGAGGCTTAAGGGATTCTGGATACATATTGTTAGGAAAGTAGAGCTGTTCCTCCAAGCTTAGATGATCTGTTAACTTACTACATTGTACCAAAGTTGTTCATGGGATATCTGAGGTTACTAATCCAAAAAGGTTCCTATTTAGAATATTCCTGGGGGGTGGTGGGTCATGATTTTCAAATACTACAACTTCTGAACTATTGCTTTTGGAATGATTCTCATGGTCAACTTCCCATTATCCTGGGTTATGTTTTAGGCTTGATTACCAAAAGGAGAAATGCCAAATAGGAAGGAAGGTATTAAGAAAGGAAACATGAAAGAAAGTTTACTTTATTTTTATTCATGTGTTTGCTGGTTTACGTTTAATGCCATAGTTTCTGCACAGAACGTGTGGCTGTCCTGAATGGCTTCTCATTGTTTGCGCTCCTTAGCCTCTAATCTCTCCTGCTTGGTTTGTATAGTTAAATTCTACCTTGTCCTCCCTTACCATTGGTGTTTGCTGCTGTGTGCAAACACGCTCGTGACTGAGCTGACAGCCAAGAAACATCTTTGTGAGGTTAATCCTTTTCAACCCCTCATTTCAAGCACAGATTTTTGGTTTCCCAACTGATCATAGTCCAGAAATAGCCTTTGGAATCACTTCTGACATTGTTTTAGGCACCAAGAACTCTGCTGTATTAAGTATCAAATCTTGTGGCTTTGAAAGAGAGGGAAGTTATGAAGAATGAAGTAAAGATGATGAAACTTGCATGGAAAATTGCCTTAAATATGCAAAACTATAGTTAAGAGTCACTTTTTCAGAAATCAGCAGTATCTAGGACAGTTAGAGTAGGTGTTATTATGGGATTAAACAGAAATGGACTATTCCAATCTACCAAGATTAAATAGATTTTTTGCTTGGGGGGGGGACTCACAGCCTGAACTGATTCATAGTTGGAGACTCCTACTATGCTCTCTGTACTGAGATTCCTTTGAGTAATAATGTTATAAATTGTCTCTCTGATATTTCTTTCATGACCTAAAATCAATACATTTAGAAAACATCTGCTAATTTCACTCTGCCTCTCTCAGTTCAAATTTTACTTTGATAAGATGATTTTTCAGATAAATTGCATCTCTTCTTTGAACAGAGGTCTTAGATGGCTTGGAAAAGAAAGATTTTTAGGAAGTTTACTTAAATAAAACAGATGCAATTATCTTCTTTTCTTGCAGTTAAACTGCTCCTGCAAATAATATTGACTGAGCATATAGCTTAGGCTATTCTTAAAAAGAGAAACAAAACTGGCCTGTTTCTCAAATGTGTATGACAGTGGGTATCTACTGAATACTGAGTTTCTCTTTGGGACATGAGCTTCCAAGTTTCTGGTGTTCATACATGTGATGAGTTACAATTCAATCTCACTCTAATGGCTATCAAAAGCAAAACCATTGATGAATCAGAAACTAGGTAATAAGCCACTATGATAGAATTGACTAAAACAGGTTGCATAGTCCACAGATAGCACACTTCCGTCATACTCAGCTGAAGAAAAATTAATGTACTCTAAACCTCTGAACCTTTTTTGCCAACAGGGTCAAACATCTTATCTTAGTGGAGCCATGGGGTTTTCCAGAGAGGCCTGACAATGCTGAACACGAGAGACCAATTCCGATCTGGATCAAAGCACTAGGAGCTATATTGAGTCCATTTAATCCATTAGCTGGGCTGAGGATAGCAGGACCCTTTGGTGAGTTTTAGCTACTCTTAAATACCATTTCTGTTTTCATTAAACATAAACATGGGGCAGATATCACATTAAGATAAGATTTGTTGCAAGCCCGTATCACCCGCAGAGAAAAGAGTTGGAGGAAAAAGTGGAAGGGGGTTGAAGAAAGATGAACTCTTTAGGACAAGATGGCAAGCTCTTTCTATGAGAAATACTAGTACGATAGTTTATAGCCAGCTACATTACGTTATTGTAGGCTAGTTACAATGAGTCAGATTACGTGGACATCTCTTGAGGAAGCCTGACAAAGAGGCATGAATGTGAGGAGGGTTTTCTTCTGGTTGCCTCTGGTCACAGTCCATTTAGTTTCCCTTCCATCTGCAGTTTGATGGATAAACAGGATTTCCAAATTTGGTTAACATTAGAAGGCAGTCTCTCATAAACTCATTGGGCTTTGGCCTAAGTTTAGAAAAGTTAAATTGAAACTGGGTTCTTTCTATTAGCCATTTTCTTATTATTCTAGCAAATTTTGTGGGTCTCATTGGTGTCCTGTGTTACAGTGGCAGTCTATCCTTCCCATTTCTACATTTCTTCAACAGCACTGATGAGATGTTAGATAAACTCATTATATCCTAATTCTAGGACTAGGTAGGGATGACTATTTTGGATAACCAAAAATACTACTGTTTATTTTCTGTGGGGAGAAGGGTGTGATCAAATCTTAAAGTCATTATTTGTATTCCTTCCATAAGGGAAGGAGGTTATCTGTCTATTACTCTCTGTACTACAGGAGTATCTGCTGGAGAGGCTTGGAAAAAGATATCCTTCAGGCCCCTCACAAGTTATAATTAACTTACCTCTTCATTATTTTTAGTATTCAGTCTGAAGATAAACTAGTGACATTTCTAGGCTTTGTTTACATTTAAACCACATCTGTTTTCTAAATCTCATTTTAGAATATTTATTTTAATATGCTGATCTATTTGATTGTTTTCAGGAGTGTGACAAAATTTAGCTTTTCAGACAAGCAACATGTTTCATACAGATTTTTTTTTTAAAGTAAAATGGTAATTCGGTTAACAAAACAACCTGAAGCATATTGAGTGATAAGCACTGATTTAATGCCTTTTATCCAATAACAAATGCATGCATAAATCAATCCATGTGGAAGAGTTCAAAGCTGAAGTTGTCTCCCTTAGCAAGTAAGTGCAGTCAAAACCATGCTGCAGAAACAGACCCTGTCTTGACAAGGTATCCCCAACATAACCTCGCTTGTAGGTTGCTGTGGAGGGCAGTGCTTTTCAAAACTTTTCATCCATTTCTCACTCCACATGTTAGAAAAGTTTTCCATCATCAACTTCATGTGCAATTCTTGACAGATGAAGTTCTAGAGAAGAGTAAGTTTAAACACTGTGCTGCGAGGTAGGCATCCAACCCAGCCTGATGAAGGCACTGAACCAAACCCAGGTTTTCTTCTACATGCACATATGCTTAAGCTGCTGGGCAGGCATAGCTGTCTATACTATAAAGCCAATTGCTCCTGTTCAAAGGTATGAGTTAGGCACTTAAACGTGAGCCAGGTTCTTTGGGATATCATGGTGGTATCACATGGATATTTAATCAGACCTTCAGGCAGATACTTAAACTTGGGAGAAACACAGAATCCAGAGAGATCTTTTTCTTTGAGTGGTTTCCAGTTAGTTGATTTGCATGTTTTCCTTCACTTAACTGGAACAGTCACCCAGGAGGCTCACAGTATAGGGGTTTTGGTGCTTAGATTGGATTTGTGAATTCCATTCCTAGAGCCGGGCACCTAAAAATTCCTCAGGACAACAGTAATTTAGTCAGTGTGACCATACCCTTTTTGTGGAACTCAGAGTCTTCAATGTTAGTATTTCTTTTAGCATTTCCATAGACACTATGGAAAACATCAGCCAGACAACTGAGAGTGTCTTCAATAAACATTACGAGAATGAAGCAGTGTGATTTCATTCCTAAATTTGTTCCAAGGTGTCTTGACCCCTTGTTTCATTCTCCCCTGTAAATTCCCAGGGAAGGAGAATGGGTTTGCAATTGGACCCGCAGACAAAACACATTTTATCAAAACGGAAAGTGAATTCTAAAATTCAGTAACTTTCGGTCCCCTAGTTATTGGAAATGGGGATTCTGTGGCCTCTATGCTGATGGCATCAGAACACACAGAATTAGTCTCTTTCTTCCAGGTACTCTTATTCCAAGCCAGCTGTATTGTTTCTGTTCAAAAAAAACCACAAACGGACAGACAGAAGAAGACATAAGTCCAGCCATTGAACTCTCTATAGAGAAAATACAAGCAGCAGAGCAAACTGCAGGATGTTTGCAAAATCTTCATTGCTTCAGGACATAAATCACTGTTTCATAAGGGAATTATTTTCTCTTGCACTGTATTAGTTTTATAAATTGATTTAAAGCATACATAAGGGCATGTTGCAATAGTCTAATCTCAAGGTTACAAAAGCATAGATCACTGTGACAAAGTCTGCATAAGTAATACCAGGCCTTTGGCCAGGGGTAGGTGGGAAGAAGTGACATCATCATAATTGCACAGATCAACAACAGTATGAAGTTCCCACTGACTGGAAAAGGGGAAACAACCCCAATTTTTAAAAAGGGAAAAAAGGAAGACTGTGGGATCTGCAGGCCAGTCAGTCTCACCTCTGTGCCTGGCAAGAGCATGGATCAGATCCTCCTGGAAACTATGCTAGGGCACGTGGAAAATAAGGAGGTGACTGGTGACCGCCGGCACTGTCTTCACTAAGGGCAAACTGTGCCTGACAAATTTGGTGGCCTTCTACAATGGAGTTACAGCATTGGTGGATAAGGGAGAGCAGTGGATGTCATCTACCTGGAGTTGTGTAAAGCATTTGACACTGTCCTGTATGACATCCTTGTCTCTAAATTGGAGAGACGTGGAGTTGACAGATGGACAACTTGGTGGATAAGGAATTGACTGGCTGGTCGCACTCAAAGAGTTGCGGTCAATGTGTCAATGTCCGAGTGGAGACCAGTGACAAGTGGCATTCCTCAGAGGTCGGTATTGGGACTGGCGCTGTTGAATAAGTTTGGCGACACGGACAGTGGGATTGAGCGCACCCTCAGCCAGTTTGCTGACAACACCAAGCTACATGGTGTGGTTGACATGCTGGAGGGAAGGGATGCCATCCAGAGGGACCTTGACAGGCTTGATAGGTGGGTCTGTGCAAACCTCATGGAGTTGAACAAGGCCAAGTGCAAGGTCCTGCACAAGGGTTGGGATAATCCCAAACACAGATACAGGCTAGGCAGAGAATGGATTGAGAGCAGTGCTGAGAAGGACTTGGGGGTGTTGGTTGTGGAGAAGCTCAACGTGACACAGCAATGTGCATTTGCAGCCCAGAAAGCTAACCATATCCTAGGCTGCATCAAAAGAAGCCTGGCTAGCAGGTCAAGGGAGGTGATTCTCCCCCTCTACTCTGCTCTCATGAGACCCCACCTGGAGTACTGCAGTCAGCTCTGGGACCCCCAGCATAACAAGGACATGGACCTGTTGGAGCAACTCCAGAGGAGGGCCACAGAGCTGATCAGAGGGCTGGAGTACTTCTCCTACGAAGAGAGGCTGAAAGAGTTTGTGGTGTTCAGCCTGGAGAAGAGAAGGCTCCAAGGACACCTTATAGCAGCCATCCAGTACCTAAAGGGGGCCTACAGGGCAAACTGGATAGACAATTTTTACAAGGGCATGTAGTGATCAGACAAGGGGTAATGACTTTAAACTGGAAGAGGGTAGATTTAGATGAGATATAAGGAAGAAGTTCTTTGAGGGTAGTGAGACACTGGAACAGGTTGCCCAGAGAAGTTGTGGATGCCCCATCCCTGGAAGTGTTCAAGGCCAGGTTGGATGGGGCTTTGAGCAACCTGGTCTAGTGGAAGGTGTCCCTGCCCATGGCAAGGGGGTTGGAATGAGATGATCTTTAAGGTCTCTTCCAACCCAAACCATTCTATGATATGATTCTATTTTCAGTTGGTAAACTGCGAGCCTATCTCTTCAGGCATGAATAATATTCTTAGACTAAGATTAGCCTTTGGTGAGGCTCTTATGCCAGAGATCCATCTGGTCGACTAGAAGAGGCTTCTTCCTTAAAGAAGTGATTCAGAATAGGAGCTTAACTTTAGAAAGCCTGAACTGGCCCCTGAAGGAACCAGCTTCTCCACTTTGGCTGTTAAGAGAGCATGGGGATTACAGCTTTCCTAGGTTAAATCTCTTAATTTGTAGCAGTTCTTGGGTCTTATACTCATGTCAAGATTTCTACACCTGTTTTTCAGCATAGACTTCTGTTCTTTCAACTAAGCACTAGTTAGATTAACTAGCTTGAAAAGAAGACTGTTCTGTAAAAGGAGAGCACAGGCTTACATCTGAGGAAATAAAACAGCCCAGCTTTTTCAACAGTGTCTTCTGGTTCTGAAAGGTGGGATGCTTTTGGCCCACCCAGTGCTGCCACAGCAAGGAGAAAGACAGTGTTGGTATAATGTGACACTAAACTGATAGCAAAAAGGTACTCTGCTTAGCCCTTTTGCTGGTCCCCTTTGCATGTTTCTTCTATTGCAGCAGTGGCCCTTCTCAAACATTCCCCATGTGTATTCAGCAGGGATTAAACTGCCCCTCTTCTGGTGCAGCATAAAATCCTTTAGAATATTTATATTTCATTCCTGTTTGGTGTAATGCCATCATGTTTTCCTAAGACATGCAAGTGGTGAAACAAGACATTGGGTTTAGAATTCATCAAGCTTAGCCATGAGTTTCAAGGGAATGTGTTTGAAGGCTTGTAAAGAAAGTGTTGGACAATCTGATAAAGTTGTCCATATTAATTCCTCCTGTAATAGCATTTTCTGTGTGAACAGGATTGAGCCTTGTTCAACGTTTAAGACCAGATTTCAAGCGAAAATATTCATCGATGTTTGATGATAACACTGTGGCTGAATATATCTACCACTGCAATGTACAGTCCCCCAGGTGAGTATGAGTTTCCCGGTGTATGTTTTGAATTCTGTCTTTCATTTACTGAGTGTCTGCTACTCCCTCCAATGCCTGTGGCAACAGTATGTGTGCTTTTTTAAAAAAATTGTAACATTTATTGTATTAATTGAAGAAAAAAATAGCATTGCACTTTTTCTGAATTCCAGAAACTGAAAAATGTAAAAGCTATTCTAATTCAATATTTTTTCTAACTTACCTGTGTGTTGATTCTGAGAGTTTGGGCACTAATTTTTAATTAAAAAAATGTTACAGTGGTTTAATTTGAAACAAATTTCTTAGAATGATATGCTTTACTTTTAAAGTTTTTTAAGTGCGTCATGGTTTAACCCCAGCCAGCAACTAAGCACCACGCAGCCGCTTGCTCACTCCCCTCCACCCTGCAGTGGGATGGGGGAGAGAATTGGGAAAGAAAAAAAGTAAAACTCGTGGGTTGAGATAGGAACAATTTAACAGGACAGAAAGGAAGAAAATAATACTGATAATAATAACAATAACAAAATGACATTAATAATAATAAAAGGATTGTAATATACAAAACAAGTGATGCACAATACAGTTGCTCACCACCTGCTGACCGATGCCCAGTTACTCCCTGAGCAGTGATCCACCCCCACTCTGGCCAACTCCCCCACTTTACACACTGGGCATGACATCAGATGGTATGGAATACCCCTTTGGCCAGTTTGGGTCAGCTGCCAAGGCTGTGTCCCCTCTCAACTTCTTGTGCCCCTCCAGCCTTCTCACTGGCTAGGCATGAGAAGCTGAAAAATCCTTGACTTAGTATAAAGAATACTTAGCAACAACTGAAAACATCAATGCGTTATCAACATTATTCTCATACTAAATCCAAAACATAACACTATGCTAGCTACTAAAAAGAAAACTAACTCTCCCAGCCGAAACCAGGACAAAGTGTTATCACTCAGTACTGTTAAAAACATAGGTTCTGTTGAAAATTACATGCAAACCTTGAAAACTTAGGTTTCTTAATAGTAAAAAATCCCAGCCTTATGTACTATTGCACTCTGTGTTACCAAAAGGCACAGATACTCCAATTTAGAGAAAAGGCAGATCTGATGGAAATTTAATTGTTTTTACCCTTTTGAATGACTTGAAGTGGTGAAACAGCTTTCAAGAACATGACTATTCCTTATGGATGGGCAAAAAGGCCGATGCTGCAGCGGATTCCTCAAATGGATCGAGACATTCCTATCACTGTGGTCTATGGAGCACGTTCATGTATAGATGGCAATTCTGGCAGCACTATCCAGTCTCTGAGACCAAATTCATATGTGAAGACCATAGTAAGTTAACTTTTAAAGTAAACTTGTTTGTTTATTGTGTGGATTTGTTTAAACCATATCTATGTTTTTTATACCAACTGTGGAATGCTGGCCCTTTGATTTAAAGCCTGGGGTAATAACTTCTGATTTCTGTAACAGAGAGAGAGAAAACAAGCGTTAGATCAGAGAAAATGTAGACAAAAGAGTATTGAGTTCCCAGACTAAGAAGGAAATTTACTGTAGCACTAGAAACTCAATTAGATCTTTGGCCAAGGTCGTTCTTCTGCTCTACAAAATACTTTGCTCTACAGTGTGCTAGTACAGGTAGTTTTTGTGGTCACTGGTAAGTATCTGTGGTTTTGTCTGTGTTTTAAACCACAGCAGTCCTAGCATATGCATATATGTATGACATAGTGAGGAGGGTCTCATAAGCTGTCCTAATCTGTCTCTATAATGCTTTTGTTTCTTTGATAAGAGTTTGTACCTGGTGCTTAGGTTCTTGTAAGCGTCTTTAAGTCATTAAAAAAAATACTTAGTGTTGTCTTCCTAGCCAATACATTCTTGTTTAGAGGTATGGCATTATCATTTAAAATGTGTGTACTTGCAACTTCATGTGAGTGTGCACACTGCATTTTTTGTTGATTTCTATAAAAACAAATTAATTTAAAAGTATTCTTCACGCATTGTCACATCACCCAGCTGTGATAATTGAATATGCATGTATGTTTCAATGCTATGAGGTGGTAAAATGTTTGAATACACCAGCTGTCTTCTTACTGATGTCTAGATCTATCTGGACAGAAGTGTACAGTATGTGATGTTGATAGTATACTCCAAGTCATTCAAATAAAATTTTATAATCTTGATTTAGCTGACATCAGAGCTGGAACTCAGAGAAAAAACATTGTTATTGAACTGTTTACATGTGTTAAAGAGCAAAAATACACTTCATAAATGTTGACCCTTAATTTTGTTACATAGTTGCTGTGAAATAATTTAGGTCACAGGCTGGGGTTTTCCTACCCATATTGCATAATTTGGATTTTACTTGTCCCTGCTTAACATAGTAGTTGTTAATTTGGAGGGTTGAAATCTACTTCCACAAGTCTAGAAAATCCCCAGCAATTTAAGCTTCTGAGTTCTTAATCATTTATCCTAGTACCTTCTTTAGTCTCTTCCATATCGTTTTAATAATAAGAGAATACAAATTATTTGATGCTGTCTCTAATGCAAATACTTATGGAACTAAAGAGCAACCTTGCAGAACTATTTGAGTGGAGAATGAAGGGGATGAAGATGAATCAGAAGTTTGCTATGTAAAGCACATTCTCCTAAGTTTGTTTTGCAGTGACTTGTGTCTGCTTGAATGGTGGTTTTTTTCAACAAGGTGCGCAGTTGAATAAGCAGTAGTTTTACCCTCTTTTCCTGTGTAGCAAAGATCCTTCAACAGCTGAAACAGCTTTCGTTTTTCCTTATGTTTACAGTCCTTTTTAGGCTGTATGATACCACCTCCTGGCAGCAGTTGTGCTAACTGCATTAACACAGGCTGCGTGCAAGACATCAGTTCAGTTTTGACATTTGTCTTTTCAAGTAATAGCATATCAAGTAGGTAATGTGTAAAAGTCAGGTTCTTGACATATCCCAGTATTTATTTATTTGCTTACTACATTCTTGTGATTTTGACCTCTTTCTTCACCTTTATCCTCTAGGCTATCCTTGGTGCAGGTCATTATGTGTATGCTGATCAACCTGAAGACTTCAATCAGAAAGTGAAAGATATCTGTGATTCTGTGGACTGACTGTCTTCTGTTCTTTAGAAAGTCATACTGTAGATAGCATTAATAGCAATACTCTCTAGGAAATCACTAAAGAATGCAGAGCTGATGAAACAGGCTCTGTTTGTACACTGTTTCTTCTAAGAAGCCATTTGCACACTTAAACCACTTAGTGCCTTTGGGGGGGGGGGGGGTATAGGGAGATTTGAAGCAAACTTTGTACACCTGTGTTTTAGATTGGCCTTTAGATTATTGGCCTGTCATATATGAAATTATATATAACCTTTTAAACTGGAATTTTCTTCAAAATGTAATTGAATTTTGCACATGTTGAACTTATAAAGTTGCTGAATTCTCCACTAACAGAACTGTATCGATATAGATACAATGCAGTTTGGTTTCTTTATAAACATTCATGTTTTTCAGTTGAAGTTTCATAGCAAGAATATGAAATTGCCTTTACATTTTATTTTTGGAATCCAGAACTCCATATACAATATTTTAACAGGGTGTATTATTTTTTTTTTTTAATTGGAGTGATAACAGCTTATGAAGCTGATTCTGGGAGAGAGACAGGGCCAAATAATGAGCAGTGTCTAACACTGAAATACGTGTGTTAGTTTGTAAGGAATTGGGGCTCAATATTAGGAAATCTTTCTTCAGTTGGATTTTATTTCCATTTATCTCAATGCATTTTTCTCCATCTGTGCAACTGTTACGGAAGGCTCAGTTTGTAAGAGTCAATGATGTCACCAGCACTCATGCTTCTGTAAGTATTTTGATATGTAGATTTCAGTGATTTAAAATGCAGAAGATGGCTTGTTAGTTACTCCATCTATTTTTAACACTTTACTGCAAGATTTGTTACTAGCCTAAAACTAACAATTGTAGATAAGTTGACAAGATTTTGATGAGGGCTAAGGAATGACCATCTGGATAGTGAGCATAATTCCCTTTTTCTTTAGGTAGAAAAACTAGTCTGCTTTTTAGAAAGTTCAGGGCAGAAGAGAGACAGAGGGAGAATATTGATGTTCTGTAATCGGGAACTACAACAGGTTAGTGTATTTTAGTTAACATTGCAGCCTCCTTATAGGATGGATTATTACTGGAATGAACAATACCACTGTAACAGATTGTAATTACATGTTTTGGATTTCTTTATATAATTATATATTTTAATCGAGTATTTCAATATCAGAGATAATTCAGTCTCTGCATCTTTTTGAAATTGTAGTTTGACATTAGTTCCTCATGTGTTTAGTAAATTATATTAAGCAAAATACTTTGTCACTTTAAAGCCAAATTATGTGGTGGTTTGTTTTTTAACAAGTTTACATAAAACTATTTATCTGCTTTTGAATATTAAATTGACTACTGAAGAGTTCTTGATACTTTTATACATAGAGAATTTGAATTAGTGATAGCACCATCTTAAATCTTGAGTGGAATTCTGTGCATTTTTTTCTCAAATTAAGGAATTGTTGCACATATTTATGATGTGGAAGGCAAAGATACCTAAAATATTCAGGAAATGCTCTGTTTGTGTTTCTAGCCGAACATAATCTCTCTGTTTCTGAAGGAGATATTTGTCTATATCATGCTATGTAAAATCAGTCTTTTGTGACTGCCTTGACTGGTAGCACTTAATACTAATACGCTAAAGATTTTAATTAAAATTTTGTATTAAATTACTTTTTCAATCAGCAGATGCCAGAATTTTTAAACAAAATTTTGGGTTATTTGCTAAAATCTTGAGTTCAAAATGGAAAATCAGAATATCAATTATATTTTTTAATATAAGCTATAAATTATTGTCATACCACCATTTGGGTGGATGCCTTCAGTATGTATTTTTTCACACTTTTCAGTGTCTTAATTTGTATTTACCAACTTAAACAGCTGTCTTAATTGTGCATAAAAATCTAATGCAAAAATATATTCTGAGTCTCCTCCAAATTACAAAAGGTGAAACAAACTATTGGTATTTTCAGACTGCACTTACTGATGGGAATTCTAGATTCCACATCAAAAGATGGAAGTAGGGATAAAAACTGCACACTGAATATGAATATTGTGTTAAATATCCCTTGCTTTTTCAGCTTATTGTACTAATAAGACTTATTGCTTAAGTTTTGCACAATAAAAAAAAATCTTAAATGTTATCTTTGATTAACGTTAAGACACGATGTTGCTTTTGTAAAAATTGTGTGTAATTAAGCCCTAGAAATCAAGAGTAATTAATAAGTTGAGCTAAACCATCCAAAATACATTAAAAATATGGTAATGCTTATTTTCAAATTTCTCAGTGTTCTTAGATTTTCTTGTATTTAACTGAAACTGGTAAGGATTTGTCAATAAGTAGCTGCAAGCTCAGAATCCTGATTGTATATACAAAGAAAAAAAATGTTTGTTGGTTATCTTCTAGGCGGTATTAGATACTGCTGTGAAGGTCAAGATGGAATTCTGAATATCCTATTGTGTGCAACATAACCCAATAAAGTTACTTTAATAAACTTCATAAGTGGTGCTGAACAGAAAATGAATGGCACATACTGAAAGACTTGGGAGGTAGACCTTTTGTGAGCAGTTGCTGTCTAGGAATAAACTTCGTTCCTCCAGAAGTTCTGTTTCAGTGCAATGACCAGTTGCTTAAATGTACTGTGGCGAGCACTGAACACTGATGGTGCTATTTTTATTACAGTGCTATAAAATAAGACAAGAATCACAGGCATAAAGGCAGCCAAAGATCTCTCCCATTCTAGCATCAAAATGAAGACAGCTGTGTACCAGAGGCTAGGGCATAACAAAAAGAATCCAAAATATTAATAAAAATCCAAGATTAACTGTCTAAGTCTCCAGGACACGCTCTTCTTCCTGAGGTTGTTGAGATAAAATTTTATTAAAGTAACTTAGTAATATTTTGTTTGCATGGCTGACTTCATCTTGTTACTTATTGAACCCTGCCAGATTAGATTTTTGTTCTGAAAAACTGATTTTCAGAGAAGTAATTTATTGATAAGACTCTATAATAAAACTTTCACAACCATCACAAGAAAGTCCCCGTTTGTATCTGATTGTGAAATGGAAATGGAGAATGTGAATTCATAGGCATTGAGCTTGGAAAAATGGGTCCAAACAAGAGAAGTGCCGTCATCTGGTTTCACTCAAATTAAACCAATGCTGGCATTTCTTTTTAAACCTTATCTTTTTAAGGTTGCTACAACTGTTCATGCTGAACTGATGTGACAGTCTCTGTCTGAAACACTCTCTGTGGTCCGTTGTGGTTCCTCAAATGCCCAGCCCTTCCAGATCACAGTTATTCAGCTTTTTGACTGCTAGTAAGACAAGGTTAAATACAGTAAAACCATCTAGAATCAATGTATGGGCAGACATGTTCAGGACTGCCTATTTTGCTAGCATTCATTAAAATGTGAGCCTCCAGAAGCCTAAGGCTTATAGTCAGCTGCTGTTTAAATGGGTGATTTCTTGGGGCTCCTCCCCATATCTCATTTCGTTGGGTTCTTTTACATTGGCCAGTTCACCATCAGCCCATCCTGCGATGTTTAAGCATGGCAGCACACCCACGTTGCCAGAAGCCTTCATCTGGGGATTTATGTTGTAGGAAGTGAAACTTGTCAAAGGGTGAGTCACTAAAGGTAACTGCAGAGAGGTATGTTTTAGTGGGACTAGTAAGATCAGAACAGGACATAGGTGTGCACAGAAACTGCTTTCTGGTATTAGTGGCAGTAGATGAAAATGGATGGAGGCTTCAGGTTTTCAGGCAGGTGGTGGATGGACCAGTGCGTAGAGCAGAGGCATATAACTGGAATGACAGCATACACCACAAGGAACAGTAGGAGCTAGAAAGGAATGAGGCAGCTGAAAACAGCAAAATTCAGCAGAAGAGCAGACGGGTGTGAACTTTTGCTTCAAGAGCCGGTTCAGCTCTGGGTGAGGATAAGGGAAGTGGTGAGGGAAAAGTTTGGGGTGCCAAGGGCATAGAGTGAGCGAGGACTGGCAAATAAGGAGAGAGAAGAACTTGGCTGACATGCCTGGGGTAGGTGTGAACTTCTGGGCTAGAGCAGAAGGTAGCCCGCTGCCAAAGGAGTGCCTGCAAGGAGACAACAAAGCCCCAGGCCGCCAGCATCTGTAATCCAGTTAAGTGCTAAACTGAAGTATCATCTTGTATAATTAATTCCTCATTGCCTCCCTGAAACACTGAATATTTGTCTTAACAACAGCTTTCTTTCTGGGTGCTGGAACTAGACAGCAAGCTAACATTTCCATCCGCGAGCTCCCTTCTTTTCAGTTCTTATTTGGGCTAGCTAAGGCTGCCGCATAATAACATGGCTTACCGAGGTAAGGAGGATGCCTGCAGCACCAGTTAGAGGGAAGTCTGGCTGGAGAGCTTGAATCCATACTATGTGGGGCACGTATCCCCACGTGTATCCCTGCTTTGACTAAAGCTTGTCCTCTGAATGCGAGTGCTATTTCACAAGCTGGACACTGTTGCCTCAGACTGGTACTCGTATGGGAAGCATTTAAGGAACAGCTATCTCCTGCAGTGCTCAAGAGATTGTGAGAAACGGTATTCTCACAAGTCAAAAATGAGCTGATGGTGAAGCATGAGGTAAGGGGGATGCTGGAAGTGTCCTAAGGGTGTGCCTGAGGTAAGATGAAAAATCAAGATGTACAACGAGACTTGTCACTAAAGATCATAAATCTGTCTTTTACAAGAGGAGTAGAGGGCCTTCGCTCTATTACAGTTTGCCTCGTTGCATTTTGATCACAGGAATATCCTACCTTAAGATTTGGATGTGGTCAGTAGAATGTAGAAATACAAAATATGGAAATATTTGTCACATATATTTTAAAAATAAGAAACACAAGTAGCAAGAACGTACTGCACCGAAATTCAGTCATTTTAGGATATGTATGTAATTTGCAATAGTAATTAGCAGCAAGATGAAAGTGGTGACAACACTAAAAGTTAGGTGTTTACTTGTATTTCATGCTTTACTTCTAGAGGAACGCTAGCAAGCTGAAACAGCTTGTTTTAGAAAGCTGTGCAAGAGCTGTGAGGTGGAGTGTGACCCCAGATGTACACTAAGAAGTAGATGTGCTTTGAACTACTGCAAAAGCAGAATCTCCATATATTTACAGGTCTATTTCTGCACTCTTGAATTCACCTACTTGATGTGTAAATGACTGGAGCTGCATGTGGAGCAAGGTGAGGCTATCGCTTCCTTTGTAGCTTCGTGATTTTTAAATGCTTGCCTGATACCCAGCAGCCTTTCTGGTTTGACTTTATTTAAAGACATTTGCATTCACTCAGAGCTCAAACCTAAAATGGAGGCTAAACAGTTCAGTGGATGCAAATCCCTCAGCTAGAGCACCCCTCTGAAAGGAGGATTATTGCTCACGTTTACCCAAGGTTCATGTTCTCCTCTGCGCCTGCCAGGAGCGAGATTGATCTCCCTCAGCTCGTCCCGCTGGATGCCGAGCCCCTGTGTTTGACCATGTGCCGGTGGCCTGTTCTGCCTTGTGAGTGCCCCCGGTAGATGCTTTGATAAATACAGGGTTAAGGAAAATAACCATTCTGCAAGCACTCTACTTAGCGGAGAGGTGTGGCTGGAAGGAAGACTCTAGTAGTGGGATCATGCATGGGGGAGAAGGACCAGCACATGATGATTCCTGAGAGCAGTGGGATGGTGACACGGATCCAGCACTTGGCTCTGGCTTGTTTCCAAGTTTGCAGGGACTGAGCACTGTGCCACTGTCACCTTTGCTTGCTGCATGCCCCCTACTCGCAATTTAATTCCCTGCCTCCAGCTCCCTTAGCAGCAGGATGAAACCTTTGAGCGTCCTGGGCATCTTAAACTGCATCCAAGCACTCCAGTGGCAGCTAGCCTGCTTGCAGCTGAAGCCTTCAGGAATATGCAGCTGTTTCTACAAAGAAACTTTGCAAGGTAGTAGTGGGCGCAGGTAAGGTGCAGCGAAAGCTGAGGCGAGAACCTGCTGGCGGCTCATCCCCCCGCACTGGCTCCTGCCCAGCTTTCAGCCTCTCTCCGTGCACTGCGAGAGGTCCGGCATGTGGCAAGTCCCCCAGTCAGGAACACCTCTCCCTGGCCACGAATCCTCACGCTTTCCTTCATGGAGATCTCCTGTGCATCAGCCCCCGTGCCAGTGGGTAACTGTGTTCAGCGCAGGCAGGATCAGGCCGTGCTGGGGCTTTGTGCATGACCCTGAAGCAGCTTCCAGGCTGTGTGGCTCTTGCCATGGTTCCTGCCAGCAAATGCCTGAGTCAGTGCCTACTGTGAGTTAGGCTTATGCCTTGTTCATAGAAAACAAGAATTCAGGTGTGCTACAGAGGCGATAGTCACCAAAATGTCGCATAAACTTTTATTTTTTTTTAAATACTGGCAGATTTCAGCAGTAGTTTGGGGGACCACAACTACTAACCACACAGCAGTCCTTGCCTATTGTAGAATGGCTATAGATTTGTTTTTAAAGGGGATCTAAAAATAGTTTTTACTAAAACGCTGAAGGGTTAGTGAGAAGCTGCATTTATTGTTTTCCCGGAGATAATCCAGAAACAGATGAAAATCCAGCCAGGGGCATGAATCTGATCTCTCATCAAGTCACATATTTAATTAATAGGCAGATGATTCCCCTGGCTCCTTCAGTGCAAGCCAGCCCCCAGCTGGGGCTGTGCCTCCCTGCTACCCCAGTATCTCCACACCTGCACTGTTGGCTGCACAGGGGGACGGCAGGAGCAGGGAAGGATGGGGAGTCTCTTGCTTCCTTTCCTCCATCGGTTCTGTGCAGATCCTGCCAGAGCAGAAACGGCACTCCCAAACTGGCCCAGCACTTCCTCCGGGCTCCTGCTTCTGCGTGGTGCTCCCTCGACGGAAAGAGCTGCGCTGCAATTTCTTCTTCCCATGCACAATAGATGGATTGCTATAGGTATGGGCAGGGGTGAAACAGGAATTTCATCTATTTGATTCACCCCTTTCATACGGGAGGGGGAGGGTCGTGGAAGGGGTGAGTGCAGCATGGTCCCATTAACGATTAACGTAGACCTCTGTAGTACTACATCATTGGTTTATTTATCTTAATGTCTTTTCACAAAGCAGAAATTAATCCCATGCAGAAAGACTAGACATTGGAAAGAGGAGGAGGAGCACAAATGAACCTCCTCTCTTATTACAGACCGGCCCCAGAATGAGAATAAATGGTGATAAGAGGAAAAATAACTGCGACAGAATTATTAAATAAGGGGCAACTTTTAAAGTGGCTCCAGCCTGGCTTCTAATTTTGTTCCTGTAATTTGATTGTGGGTTTAAATGGGACTGCTTAGACATTAGCTACTTGATCTGCAAGCAGCAGCAGGTAAGCAGCGCAGAAGTATGCGTGGGGGCACGGCCACGAGCATGCTCTGCCAGGGCTGCGTGGGTGCTGGGGGAGGGCTGCCGCCACCTCCTCTCCTCGGGGAGAAGCTCCCTTTGGTTCAGTGAGTCTGTCATGGGCAGGTGTCGAGACCCCCAGAGATGGGGAGACGGTGGGGGCTGCATGGGGCACAGGGTTATGGGTGAGGCGGCTGGGACCCCCCAGCCTGTGGCAGCCTCCCCTCTTGATACACCCTGCTCTCTCTGGGAGATGCAGGAGCCCGTCGCTGGCCATGCCCTAGGAAAAGTGGTTCCAGCTTTACTGCTGCTTAGCTGGATCTCTGCAGAAAATTTTGCAGAAGGCCTGCATGTGTGCATGCATGGGTGTGACAAAAAGGGAGCTCGAAGAAAACGGTGCTGTATGAAATGAGCAAAATTCATTACCGAGAGAATATTAACCCATTAGTAAAAAAAAAAAAAAAAAAAAAAAAAAAAAAAGAGAGATGGCTACAGAAACCTGTTCGGTGCTGTAACTGGTACCGGCACCTCGGGCCGAGAGCGAGGGCATCTCCAGCCTCGGTTGCAGCGTGCTGCCACTGCATGTCACTGTTAGGACAGAGCCACACGGGAAGGGCTGGCCGGGGCTGTGCGGCTCTGGTGGGGACAGACAGACCCCACTGCCCCCCGGAGAGGGTGGAGATGGGCTCTGGGACCCCAGCACCCGAGGCCCCTTGCCCCGAGGGGGTGGGGGGGCAAAGCAGCCGAAAGGCTTGGTGGTCTCTCCAAAAATAGGTTGTCCCCAGAGTGACAGAAACAAGTAGTCTGACCTGCATGTTTAATTAAAAGCGTGGGGTTTTTCTGAGAGAGGCACCGAAGTAGCACCTGGTGTTGATAACTGGGGATAGGGGCCTAGGAAGTGTCCCCCTGGTCATTCCCAGTCAGCCCGGTCCCTCACTGGGGCGACTGGGGCTGCACCAGCTGCTGCCCAGAGGAAGGGACACTTCACCAGACCTTGTGGTGGGGCTGGTGACCGTGGGAGCTGGGGCAAGGCAGGACTGCTTCCCTCACCCTGGCTGCCCCACCCAGGACAACGACCAGCCCGTGGCGGGGAGCAGGATTTGGCCCTACAACAACTGGAGTGTGGGGCTGGCCGGGATGCCGAAGGGTGCTGGTGCAAACCTGTGGGGCTGAAAGCCCGCCCCACAGTTTAAGGGATCGTTGCCACGGCCAAGCCCATGTGGGCGTTGTGCTGCTGGACGTGGCCACTGGGCACCCACCTTCCAGGTCTGGGTGCTGATGGTGTGAGAAGAAGTGACACCCTGGCCCAAGCCTGCGCCCTCCCCTGCGCCCCTCCTTCCCATGAGAGGTGGGAGCGTGGTGACAGACTGCACGAGGGATGATGTGTCTGCCCCAAAAGCACCTGTTACAGAAACAGGGCCTGATTCGCGGTTCAAGGGAGAAAATTGGAATGCCGCTGATGTGCTGAGCATCAGTCATCAGGGGACATGGGTATAACTCAGGGAGAGGCTCTTGCTCTCAGCCTCCTCACTCCCATGTGCTGCTGGACATCTAATGACTCCCTCTGGAAGCAGGGATTTGTGCCAAGTGGGGAAGGATAAATAGCTCAGGCTGTGGCAACATCGCCTCTTCTTTCGATGGGAGATACAGAAGGTAAGGTGACGTTGCTGCAGCCAGGAGTATTTTTAGGACACAGACTCATGGTGGTCAGCAGTGTCATCACGTGTGAAGCCACGTTTCACCTACCCAATGCCTGTATTTGTGCAAAAGCATTATAGTGCCCATGTGGCATTCGAAAAAATCGCATGGGAGATGTCTGTGGCATCCTGTCATTCCTTGGACTGACCATCTCAGCAACCTGTGTCATCGTCTCCCTGTCCCGCTGCAATCCCTGTCCTCCATGGTCTGTCACTACCAAACCACGGTGCCCCATCCAGACCCTGTAGCCATGTCACGAATCTCTGTTGCCCCTGAGGGAGCCAAGGTTGGGACAGGAGCGATTTGGCAGCCCAGCACTTGCTGCAATACTGAATTTCTTAGAGCATCTAATGTCCCCCCGCAAAGGGGACATTTGAGCATCTTTCAGGCTGAGATGCTCTAAAGACACTCAGCTGCTCAGCAGGTCCCCCCAGCACACATGCATAGGCTGTTTGTCTCAACAGGATATTAAAAAGAAGAGGTTATAAAAGCAAGGCGTGATATGAGGCGAGGCTTAGCTCACAGCACCGACATTTATCTCCTCTCTGCAGCTCGGTGTTCAGCAGGCAGGAAACATCTGCAGCCCCCGCCGCCCCCTCCTCATGCCCTCCCAGGGCTGCCACGCTCTCCCCAGGGCCTCTGGTGCTGTGATGGGGGTCGAGTACCCTGGTCCTACTGGGTTGTTTTCTCATGGGGTACCAGGAGACCTGTTTGAGCTCTGGCTGGGGCACCTGGTCCTGCCTGCGCTATGCTGCCTGCCTCTGGTCCTGCCTCTGACAGGGACTGTGACCCTGGGCTGCAGGTGGCTTCTCCCCAGCAGGAACACATTGCTGATATACATTGTCACTTGTCTCCATCCCTTGGATGGCATCCTGGACCTGGCTCACCATGCCAGGGGCTGTCAGTGCTCCCCAGGTCCAGCCCTGCTACGTCAAATCCACATCACTGGCCAAGTTGTGTTTACTCAGTTTACCAAAACTCTCGAAAAAAATTCCCCTTTGCTATTTGATTCCCACCAGCGCCTCGTCGGGTTCAGCACTCGGGGGCAAATGGTGTTTCCCATGACTTTATCAGGGAAAGAAAGAAAGATCAGGGGTCGTGTCCTGGTCGTGTTCAGCACTCGGGGGCAAATGGTGTTTCCCATGACTTTATCAGGGAAAGAAAGAAAGATCAGGGGTCGTGTCCTGCTGGGCTATGGGCACTGGTGATGCCCCTGGCTGGGGCAGAGTGCGGAGAGCAAAGCAGCGGGCAGTCGCGTGGGGCTACCCACTGCAATGTGAAATAGCATCTCTCAACTTTAATATCAAAATGGCTGGCCATATTTTCTCAATGCGTACAGGGACAAGTTAAGATAGCTTGCTGTCCAGCTCCTGATCCCAAGCAATCAGGCACACATGTACTCAAGATTTCTCTCTGTCATGGCTGCCCCTCTAATAATTGTTTATTCCTATCTCCCTTCACCCCCCCAGTCATTCTTTCTCCTTTCTCCTCCCTTCTGGTTTTACCCTGTTGGATAGACAGGCTCACAGGCTATTTTTAGGTCTCTAAATTACTTTTCAGATCTATTCTAAATTTATCTCCCAATAATCTGAAGTCTTGACATCGCAGGAGTGGGAATCATATCTGCAAAAGAAAAAGGAAAAAGCTTAAAGCCCGGCTTACTGGGCTGGACCTCTTCGCTGTGGCAGCCTCTTAGCCTTCCTCCTCCTCAGCCCTCACCTCTCCTACTACACATCCCCTGGCCGTCCCGGCCAGCCTCTGCCAGGGACAGAGGGTGGTTATTCCCACCCGAGCAGTGGCAGGGGGCCAGGGGCATCCTGGGGAGGTGAGGGGTGTAGAAGAGCCCAGGGGCAGAGTGGGATGTAGGCAGCACCCCTGGGTCCCACGTTAACTGGGTGCAAACCAGGGAGCCAGGTGGACAGCCAGGTTTGCAGCTGCACTGCATTGAACCCTGATTTTTTTTGTACCTGCAAAGCTTGCTGTGAGAAAAAAAAGTAATGTTTTTGAAAATTAACCAAGAAATTGGGTGTTCTTGAAGCAGATCACACCGCAAGCCCAAGGCAAAGCTAGGAAGAGGAGGCAGGAGTCCAGGGTCCCTGCTGCGTGATTGCTGCAGGTTGCTCTTACGCAGAGCTAGGAAATAGGAAAACTTTCAAATACTCCTTTGGGGCTGGGAGCCCTTTGAGTCACTGCCAGCTCCTCCCTGCAGCGCCTGAAGCATAAAACTTTTCTCCCTACTTCTAAATGTTTCACACACCCCAACCAACTGTCCCCCAAATCCTCACTGCCCCTTTCAAAAATCGAGATTTTATCTCATGGCCTCAGACAGCTGAAACCTCAGGCTGTCGGTGCAATGCTGTGTTCCTGTCACCCTGAGCCAGGGAGCTGTGAGGGCTAAATGCTCTTAAAAATAGATTATTTCCTCCTCTGTCGTTCCTCCCAGCCAGTTCCCAGACAAACCAGCGGGAATGTGTGCTGGGCCCGGAGAAGGGGAAAGAAGGAGAAGAGGACCGAAGGGGTTAATCCTCTTCCCACGGTAAAGCCCTGAGGCTGCCTGCCAGTTTTCGGAAAAGCTGCAAGTCATACTGCCAGGACGAGGAGGAGGTTTTGAAGTCTCTGGGATGCTCTCATGAAAGTGCCGCAGTACAAGCCCAGCCGAGCTGGCATGGCAGGTGGGGGAGGCGGTGGGGAGGGGACCTACCCAAGCTGGGGAGGGGGGCAAGATACCCCAAGCAGGAACATTCTGGCAGGACTGCAAAAACGCTGTTTTCTTCAGGTTTCCTTCTTCACTTTCCCCTCTCCTTTGGACCTCCTCCTTCACGTGTCCCAGCCCCAGCCTCCCAGGCACTGCCCACTCAGCCACGAAATTTGGGGAGTGGGATGGTGCTGCAAGCCCAGGGAGCGGGAACAGTCACCACAGCCCCAGCTCCCTGGTGCACGGTTCCTGCGGGGAGCACTGGAAAATATTGCAGCTTTTGGATACCCTCTGATGGGAGGAGAGGTCTGCCAGGGGTGCACCAAGCACTGCCTGCCTGTCCAGAAGAGAATAGCTGGGGCTGTGCCTGGCCTCCTCCTCTTTTCCCCCTGGCTCCAAAGAGCCCCCAGGCATCCCACTCCAGTTTCCCAAAGAGAAATGTGCTAGAGCTGATGGGACATAAGGGGACAGACAACTCTCAACACCCATTTCCTGGGAGGAAAAATGATTTCTTGGAAAAATAAGTGTGTGGTGCATTATAGGTGGAGAGAAAATAAGTAACCCACCAAGGTAAAATATCATTGGCAAAATACAGGGCTCTCCCTGGGCATGTCTTGGCTGCTTCTCACCATGGTGGCTGCACTGAGCAGGTGGCAGATGCCCAGAAAGATGAGGTTAGATTAGGCAGAAAATAAACCCCTACTGAGTGTTGCCACTCCAGAACCCAAATTTGCAGGTTTAGGAAGCAGAGGCAGTGGGACAGAGGAGCAACATGAGGCCACTGAACTGCAGAGTTTCCATTTGGGGGAAAAAAAATCCCACTCACAGCTGGATCCCACCTTGATTTTGTTGCTTGGCAGCATAAACCCCACCCGATTAAAGGCACGTAAAACCACCAGTGTAATTTCCTGGCTTATTTTTTTACGTTTAGAGCATATTACATCCAGCACAACCCAGGCTTTTGAGGGAAGCTTTGGTCAATTAAGATTAGCTGTCATTTCGCATTTATTACCGTCATTTATGAATTCTCCTTGTTGCCAACAGGCAGAAGGAGAAGATGGTGCACGAAATAAATAGATAATTGATGGAGAAGCTCATCAGGGCCCTGATTTCTATACCCCTGTCATCTCTGGCTCAGCTCTGTCCTATGAGTCAGCTCTGGAGGGCTCTGGAAAACCATTGCCGTTTTGGCACCGCTATTAACCCGCACATATATTCTCCTGCCAGCACTTGGGTTGAGTCAGGAGGGCATGAGCAAGGGCTGCCTGCCAGCTGGGTGCCCCTAACTTGTACTGGTCCCAAAGGCACCGAGCCTCTGCTGTACTGGGCATTGCTAGAGAAAGCGACTGGGCTGGAGAGACCACCAGGCTGACCTGGCACAGGGTTTTCTGGCTATGAGTGCTCAGGGTGGGACTGAAGAAGGTGCTCCGTGCTATGGATGGGTGGGAAGGAGGCTCAGGTATTTGCACATCACCTGCCTTGCACAGCTCCAGCCTGGCACAGGGAGAGCAGGACCCCAAGGTACCCAGCACGCAGGGCTGGGTGGCACTTCTGTGCCCCTAGAGTGCTTGGGGGATGCACAAAAAATGGCCAAACTGAGAGAAAGCATGGGGAATATTTCAAACATATATACTTAAATGGACAGTCCTAAAGGCCCTGTGCTCCTGGGAGAGCATCAAGACCTCCTTTGTCTTTTTACCCCTTTAGTCCCTGCCTTGCTTGTGCAGTTGCATAATAACAAAATGACCTTGAGAGAGAAAAATGAGCTACTCCGGGATGCTGGTTCAGATGATGAGAGCTTGTGTAACACTGTATTTCTGGCAGGCCATCACTCCAAAAATGTATGTCCCTAATCAAAGGTAGATTTCAAAAAAATATTTCTCCCCTCTACTATCACAGCACTGTCTCTAAGGCACATGTTATTAGCAGTGCATTGTTGGGCAAAGGGGTTAAATCTATATGTCTTTTACATTGCATGATGTGTACCTATCATTTCTGCATAGATCTGGAGTGACGATGAAATAGCTCATTACTCATCAGTGGCAAAAAAAAGTACCACGAATCAAATTAATGGTCAAGGGGAAAAAGGAAGATTATTGGGTTTCCATTGTTCAATGTCTTTCTTATCTCACAGGAATGCCAAGGAGCAAACAAGGCCTCCAGCTTGTGCAGAGCACCTTCCCCAAGCGAGGTGCTCTGCAATAACCTGTGCAGTAAACCCTAAGCTCTTCTGCATGGTTAATAATTAGAGAACCTGCTGAAAGCAAAAGAAAAAAACCCACTGTTTGATTTGGTACCTACAGGGAAGGTTAGGACCGCTCTTTCTGTTCCCGGACAATGGGTCTTGCAAAGCTCACAAAGGCAGTGCCGGTCAGGGCGAAGACACAAAGAGCCACTATCAGCCGACCTTATCTGGTGACCCAGCTCACAAGCTGGGCAGGGCTCCTCACCAGCTCTTTGCAAAAGGCTTCCACAGCTCCCCTGAGCACAGCCTCATCAATGAACAACAAATGAAGGGGCAAGAGGCAAACAGGGCCCAGCCTGGAGGCCACAAGCCAAGGCTTACTTGGTACTGGCCCTGCACATCCTTTTTCCTTGGGAGGGAGAACACCAGAGATCTCGTCCAAAGGGGTGTGAAAGCAGTGGGACAATTCCCCTGAGGTCCCATCCTTCCCCTGGGTCTGCCCCACACCTCTATCTTTTTCTGAACACGGATCGGAGTTTTATCAGGCCATCTTCAAATATACATGTGGTCACCACGTTGTTCCTCATTTCTCTTAATTGTGAGGCATGCTCCTCACAAGGGTAAGCACAACCTCCCTCACCCCACAGCAACAAACGTTCATGCCAAAGGACTTCATTTCTCCTTGTGTAATTATCTTTTCATGTCCTTCACTTCAGACATTGGTCCAGCACTGAAGTCTTTCAAGGAGCTGGCGACAGGACAAACTGAACTTGGAATTACACTGACTCTTCTCTGAATCCTTTTTTTGCAGTATCACCTCTTTCGGACCATGAGAGACCTTCAGTTGTATGGGGAAGGACTGCCGCCCTTGCTTTGAGGTGCTGTCATTGCTGATAAGCTCCCACACCCTTTCCTTGGAAAAAGAGTTCCCACAAAGTATGGGTCAAGAAAGAAAAACTTTCTCTTGTTATAGCTGATGATTACATACATATTGTGTATGATGATTGCTTTTGACTGCATGGGCTACGATGACTCCTAATGGCAATGTCTTCTGTGGGAAGTTGTGGAAATGCGGTCAGTTCAAACCCCGCCTGCTTCCTAGGACCCCATCCCGCTCTGTGACCCACAAAGCACAGGCCCCTGCTCTGCTGAGCCACCAAGGGGACCACGGGGCAGCTGACGCTCGGGGGATGTCTGCTGCAAGACCTCAGCTGCCTCCGGTATTCCCCCCATCACAGTATGTGGCCTATGGGTAGAGGTACACATTATTTTCAAAGCAAACACCCTTCGATCATTTTTTCCTCTCAGACACATCTCCCGCTTATTCTTCCCACCCTCCCAGGAGGCCCTCGACCGCACTGGGAATCTCCATCAGCAGCAGTTTCCCTGTGCTCACAGCCAAGCTATCCCTTGGTTTCTTCCTGAAGCCCCTCAGCTCTGGATGACTCAAGGAAACTTTTTTCTTGTGATGTTGGGAAAATTCAAATCAAATCTGTGTGCTTTGCATGATGGGGATGCTGCTGAGAATTATGACGTTTCTTTGCGCTTGGAGAAGGTGATGAGTGACTGGTGAGGATGCAGCAGATCTCTGGCACAATTACAGCACATACTCTTTTGAGTAGAGGATGGATTTTCACATAATTTGCAAATAAATTGGATAATTTGCCTGAGTTAGAAGTACTTTGGAAGATACATCCTTTGACAAATTTAGCAGCAGTCTTCAGACTTTTGCCTTCTCGTGAATGTGCCAGAGGAAATGTGTAGATGTTTCTCCAGCCTTCGCTTAGGGACAAAGTATTTTGCACAGGCTGCATTCATGGGCTTTCAAAAGATGGTAGGTGACTCCCTCTCCTGCCATTGAGCACTGAAGCTTTGTCAGCCTTTGGGAAAGGAAAAGGCAATAACGGCTGTCCCAGAGATTGCCCCATTTCGTAACAGATGGAGCTCCCTCCTGGGAGAACAGGGGTCATGAGCTGGCACAATTCATCCATCCCTTTAGAGAAGTGGAAGGTGGAAGTACGTGTCTGCTCAGAAATGGGGATATTTGCTGGGGCAGGAACAGTCTTAGCGCAACTGAACACATTGCGAGCTGACACGTGTTTTGGAAAAGCCAAGGGCTGTGAAAGGAGCAGGAGGATGGGCTGTGGGGCAGCACCCACATGCCTGCATGGGGCTTGTGTGCACAAGAGGTATGGGGGGAGGCTGTGGGCAGGAGGACTATGTAGGGCATGTGAGGGGCATAAGATACAGAGGCAGCGGGGAGGTCTGCAGGGCATGCTGAGTTACCTGCCTCAGCAGCTCTACTTTACAAAACCAGCTTAACTTCTCTGTGTCCCTGCAAGAAAGGCAGTGCTTACAAATGAGCGTGCTTATGAAAGACCAGAAATGTAAATAAAACTGGTATTCTCCAGGTTTAAGTCATTACATTTCCTGCATGTAATAGTGTTCTCTTTGCATTTCACAGTCACTGTACCAGACTGACATTTTCAACCTGGGCAAAAGAGGAAACTCCTCAAACTGACACATACACACTAATACTAAATAAATGCATCCATGGAAGCATGGTTAAGAAAAGAATACCCAAACTGCACATGCTGCCATCCTCCTCTCCCTAACCCCTGCCATTATAATCTGAAGAAGTGCAAAGATGGAACAAAACATTTAAAAATTTGCAAAGTCAGTTAAGGCAACCCCAAATCCCTGACTCTGCCCAGTGTTGATAGCATCAGAAAAAATGAAAAAGGATTAACTAGATTATATTTTGGAAATCAGTCTCATCTAGTGCTGGACTAAAAAGTTAGCTGAAATGTCATAGTTATATGGTTACTTCACAGTGTCACTAAGGGGCAGAGTTAAGGTTTGTCTCAGCCTACCTAATATACAACTCCTAACTCTGAATTAGTTTGGGTTTTTTCTTGAATTCAACAACTATTTATGTTTTCAGGATTCGCAACTTTTTGTTTTGGTGGAATCAAAACATGCCAATGATGTACTTTTCCTTAAAAATGGATGCTCTACCTTTATCCCCCCCTAAATGTCATAGGCCTTTTATTTTTCCTCTGTAGGGAATAGAAACAAGGAAGCCTAAAACTGTGGTTGGGGAGTTAATTAAGATTATGTACAGTATTTTCACACCTTTTAAGGTTTCTCTAGTGCAAATTCCTTACCGCACAGGGGCAGTGGCCAGCTGCAAAGCAGCCCCAAAGCTCTTGCTCTTCTTGCTCTCGGTCATGGTTCTCCATTTCCCAGGGAACTGGGGTATGGGTGGATGGACTACAGAGGTGCTGGCAGGTGGACGTATGTCCTTGTGCCTCTCATTTATGGATGCACATGCAAATGCCCACATATTTGTCTTGCATAACAGTGTAAATGAAAAAGCCTTGTTACCCCTTCCATCTCCCACCTCCTCCTTGGGACTGCTGCTGTTACATGAGTTCATATCAAGACACCACATGGGAGGTAACTGGGATGAACTGCCCAGAGGTTCTCTAGATTTAAAAGGGAACATATATGGGGAACCAGCCCACCCCTGGCTTTTGTAGCCCTTGGTGTGAAACAGTGGTTTCAGTCCAGTAACACCCTGCTCCCTTGTGTGCATGGTCCTTGCCTCCGTCTGTAAGCAGTGAGTGCAATCCCTGTGCTGTGCTTGCTGCGGTACATCAGCCCCACGGAGATGTGGTGTTGTGGGGCCCCACGGCCGGCCCCACCACTCGGCGTTCCTCCCCCATCGCTGCCCCTGGGGACTGCAACGCATCCTACTGCACTGTCCCACCTTATCTCCTTTAAGGTGAGAAGCCACCCAGCTTCTTTTTGGTGGTCTTTCTTCTCTGGGCTTGGGGCAGCAGGTCTTGAGGCTGCAGCCAGGCAGGGAGGTGGGCGGCGTGGGGCTGGGGCCGGGAGACAGGATCCCATGTTCCTGGTCTTTGTGTGTTGGAGCTGACCTCCAGAGAAGGCAAAGTGCTGACCACAGATCTTCTCTTCCTCCTCCTCCTCCGCTCGCTCTCCAGCAGTAATGCACATGTGCTTTGTCCATAAATATATTATTTTGTGTTCCTGCCAGCCCAGACTAATAGGGCTAATGTTTCCTGAGGAGCAGCCCAAAGCTACATTAGCCGCAGATGTTTGATTGATTTAAAACAAAGAGCCCGACCGCCAAACTGCTCCATATGGTTTCTCTTCCTGTCACTTTGCCTGCAGGGTTATCTCTGAAATGCAATTAAGGTGCTTAAAAGTACATTTTCAGGAAGATGCAGAATTGATGAGGGTGGGTTTGCTGATGGGTGCCTCCAAATTGTTTGAGCAAGAGCGAGGAAAGTCATGCCCCACCCTTAGCAGCTGCACACATGGTTTTTCCACTTACATGAGGACCTTAAATAGGAGGGCAGGCCAAAAAATGCCCCCATTGTAAAGAATTTGCCGTAGATTTACTTTGCCAGTACTCATGTCTCCTGATATTCTGCTCATTTATTATTGAAGTCAAACATTTATCTAATTAGATATTTACTTGGGAACCTAAGTGCTGCAGAGATTTCATTCAGCCCCACGTCTCCCTGCTCCCGCTGCCTGGGCACCAGAGACGAAACGCCTCGCTTGTGCAATTCCATTGAAGACCAGGCAAAGTTTCCAAGGTTGAGCCAGGCTCTGCCTCTTGTTTGCTGTAAGGAGGGTCCTGTTCCTGCCTGAGCACCAGGGGACCGACGCCATGCCCGGGGGACACCCGCAGGGCCGCTGCAGACCCAGCACGCCAAGCCTGGCTGCTGAAACCATCCCCTGTGGTCCCCCGTAGGGCTGAGACCCCTGCTCCATCCAACTCCCACCAGCATCACAGTCTCGTATGCCCGGCGGGGGAGGGCTGAGGCCAGCAAAGGAAAGTTATGGCCCCTTTGGTTTTAATGCACAGAGTAGATGTTTGTAGATGAAGAAAGTGTGTTTCTGTATGCCAACCCTCCATCTTCTCCTCAGTTCAGCTGACACAGGCAAGCAGCAGCCCCTTACACCATGTTTTTTAGGAACTTAAATGGTTCAGTTCTGAAAACAGAATTTTTAAAATCCTTTTCCATATAAATTCCCGAAATAGGTACCCAGCATCTGGCATTTTAATCCACATTTTGGTGCTTGAGGAAAGGAGAGTGGGATGAGCCTCCTGCAGTGTCCTGAGAGACTGTCAGGTCCCCTCTCTGGACCACTGACAAAAACATTTCCACAGATTTAAGCAGGGAATCCCAAGCCACGGTGCAGAATTAATTTTGTATTAAGGAAAACAGGAATAATTACATTGCAACAGGTCTGAAGATTCATGGCAGTAGTACATACTGTAAATATACAGCAGCACGGGATAATTATCTGGTGCTCAACTGTCTTCAAACTAGACCTCTGTTAACCTTGTCCTTACCTCTTTCAGAATTAAAATCCTAAGGTAATTCATCACAGAAATTCTTGGTAACTTCAAGCATAATTGCTAAGTAATTTTCAAGCACATGTAATTACCATGCCCAATTAATCTCATCATGAGTCTTAAAGCCAGGTTGTTCAATGGGCCTTGGATCTAAATCAACTCTAGTATATATATGGGTCCTCAGTTCAGCTGGGATAGAGTTAATTTTTACAGGAACCTGGGAGGTGGGGGCATAGCCGGGGCAGCTGACCTGAACTAGCCAAGGAGCTATTCCATACCATGGGACATCATGCTCAGTATATAAATGGGAAGCGGGCCGAGGGGTGGTCTCGGTTTTCGGTGGGGGAAGTGGCGGAGCATCGGGTCTCGGGTGGTGAGCAGTTGCACTGTGCATCACTCTTTTTGTATACTTTTTCATTAGTCCATTGTTGTTGTTGTAATTTCTTTGTGTTGTCCCAGTAAACTGCCTTTATCTCAACCCTCGAGGTTCCAATTTCTTTTTCTTTTCTCTCCTCCGTCTCCTCCCCATCCCACCGGAGCGGGGCGGAGGAGTGAGCGAGCGGCTGCGTGGTCCTGTGTTACCGGCTGGGCTGAAACCACGACAGTCCTTTTTGGTGCCCAACGTGGGGCACGAGGGGTTGAGATAATGACAGATCTGGCCAGAACGTGTTGAAACAAATTTGTCATACGCATTTCTTATACTAGATAAAGAGATGTTAGTCACAATGTTGTTTCATTTGTTTACATGGTGGCGTTTTGTAAGCTCTTATATGCTCTATGTATTGCCTGTAATTGCGTATCTCATCTCTGGGAGAGTGATTGGGATTATCATTTTGCTGTACTGGGCAATGTCGACTTATGAAATGATTACATCACTGGTCATGAGGTTAAGCTGGTATCTGTATGAGGCAGTGATACCATTTCCATACTTTGGGCACCTTCTGTCGGATTTTATTGGTAATTACACCCAATCCATGGGGAAGTTGGGGGGGGACACTTCCCCCCATCCATTCGCCTCCCTTTTCTCCTTCCGACTAATTACAACAGCTTTTGAGAATTTTGAATATCCTTGGGATGTGCAAGCCAGTGTGCTGTTAGTGCTATGCCTCCTGAATATGTTTGAGGTCTTGTTTAGGGCTACAAAAAGGCTCTTTAAGAGTACCACTCAGAGATCTCCCCCAAAGCTGGATATTCATGGGTGGCACGGCATGTGGGAGGATGTGGGCAGGTATCTAGAGAACTTCTCACCTCCAGTGACTTGGAAGTTCACCCCCAAACAACTACAGAACCCTCATGAAGTGATAGAATATTTGAAAGGAAAATGCTGTGGATATCCCAGAGACACACAACTCACTACACTGTGCTGGGCCCTGGCCAGTATCTACCAAACACTGCTGGATATTATGCAGCACCCTCGAGGGGAAAAGGGGGAAAAGATGGAAAACAGGACAACATGCACCATGGCTACCCAAACCCCAACAACAGGCACCATGGTTGCCCCTACCACGACAACAGGTACCGTGGCTGCCCCTACCCTGGTGACAGATACTGCAGCTAAACCAGAGAACGAACCTGTGCCAGTATCAGTCGCCCCTGTACAGAAAAAGAAACACACAAAGAAATCAGTTCGCTTAGCGAGAGATGAAGATGAACCAGGGTCATCGCGAGAACAGGAGGAAGAGGCAGAACCTGAAATAATTACCCGATCTCTATCCATGAGTGAGTTGCGTGACATGCGAAAAGATTTTAGCCGCCACCCAGGTGAGCACATTGTTACCTGGCTGCTCCGATGCTGGGATAGCGGGGCTAGTAGTGTGGAATTAGAGGATAAGGAAGCCAAGCAGTTGGGATCTCTATCTAGGGAAGGGGGCATCGACAAGGCGATTGGGAGAAAAACACAAGTCCTCAGCCTCTGGAGGCGACTTCTGTTGGGTGTAAAGGAAAGATACCCCTTCAGGGATGAAGTTACATGTCACCAAGGCAAGTGGACCACCATGGAGAGACGTATCCAGTACCTGAGAGAATTAGCTGTGCTGGAGGTGATTTATAATGATCCAGAAAATGCGCAGTCACCCACAGATCCAGATGAAGTCCAATGCACACAACCCATGTGGCGGAAGTTTCTACGAAGTGCACCACCAACCTATGCCAACTCATTGGCAGTAATGTCCTGGAAAGAAGGCTATGGACAAACGGTGGATGAATTGGCTGTCCAACTCCGGCAATACGAAGGAAGTCTCTCTTCCTCCCTACGGGCCTGTGTCTCAGCTGTAGAGGAATTGTCCCGAGAGTTCCAGCAATTCAAAATGGATCTGTCCTCCTCCTCACCTGTACAGGCCCGCATCGCAGTTATTGGGAGTAAGCGTTCCTCTGCCCAAGAGAGAGGAGAGAGAAAGTACACTCGACGGGCTAACCCGTGGTTTTACCTGCGTGACCATGGAGAGGACATGAGGAAGTGGGATGGAAAACCCACCTCAGTCTTGGATGCACGGGTACAGGAGTTGCGAGAAAAAGCAACCAGAAAAGAGGATTCTTCTTGGAAAACTGCTGCTCCAGTTTCCCATGAGCAGTCCCCCAGACGCAGTAGATGGGCTGATCTCATTTCTGATCCTCTTGAAGGGACTTCTGATTCACGTGTGCAGAAAGTGAGTAACGGATATTCTAACCAGTATTAGAGGGGCCCTGCCTCCAGCCAGGTGGAGGAGAGGGACAACCAAGTCTACTGGACAGTGTGGATTCGATGGCCTGGCACATCAGACCCACAGGAATATAAGGCTCTAGTGGACACTAGTGCACAATGTACCCTAATGCCATCGAGTTATAAAGGGGCAGAGCCCATCTGTATCTCTGGTGTGACAGGGGGATCCCAAGAGCTAACCGTATTGGAAGCTGAAATGAGTCTAACCAGGAACGAGTGGCATAAACACCCCATTGCAACTGGCCCAGAGGCCCCATGCATCCTTGGTATAGGTTATCTCAGGAGGGGGTATTTCAAGGACCCAAAAGGGTACCGTTGGGCCTTTGGTATAGCTGCATTGGAGACGGAGGAGACTGAACAGCTGTCTACCCTGCCGGGTCTCTCCCAAGACCCTTCGGTTGTGGGGTTGCTGAAGGTTGAAGAACAACAGGTGCCAATTGCTACCACGACGGTGCACTGGCGACAATATCGCACCAACCAAGACTCCCTGATCCCCATCCATAAGCTGATTTGCCAATTGGAGAGCCAAGGAGTGATCAGCAAGACTCACTCACCCTTTAACAGTCCCATATGGCCCGTGCAGAAATCTAATGGGGAATGGTGACTAACAGTAGATTATCGTGGGCTGAATGAAGTCACGCCACCGCTGAGCGCTGCTGTGCCAGATATGTTAGAGCTTCAATATGAACTGGAATCAAAGGCAGCTAAGTGGTATGCCACAATTAACATTGCTAATGCATTTTTCTCCATTCCTTTGGCAGTGGAGTGCAGGCCTCAGTTTGCTTTCACTTGGAGGGGCGTCCAGTACACCTGGAATCGACTGCCCCAGGGGTGGAAACACAGCCCCACCTTTTGTCATGGACTGATCCAGGCTGCACTAGAAAAAGGTGAAGCTCCAGGGCACCTGCAATATATTGATGACATCATCATATGGGGCAACACGGCAGAAGAAGTTTTTGAGAAAGGGAAGAAAATGATCCAAATCCTTTTGAAGGCTGGTTTTGCCATAAAAGAAAGTAAGGTCAAGGGACCTGCGCAGGAGATCCAGTTCTTAGGAGTAAAATGGCAAGATGGGCGTCGTCAGATCCCTGTGGACATGATCAACAAAATAGCAGCTATGTCCTCACTGACTAATAAAAAGGAAACACAGGCTTTCTTAGGTGTTGTGGGCTTTTGGAGAATGCATATTCCAAATTACAGTCAAATTGTAAGTCCTCACTACCAAGTTACCCTGAAGAAGAACAATTTTAAATGGGGACCTGAGCAATGACAAGCCTTTGAACAAATTAAGCAGGAGATTGTTCATGTTTTCTCTCCTCTGTCTCCCCCCTATCCCACCGGAGGTGGGTGGGAGGAGTGAGTGAGCGGCTGCATGGTCCTTTGTTGCCGGCTGGGCTAAAACCACGACAATATGTGCATTTGTGTTAGCCTGTTTATATTGGAGAGGAGAGTGGCCCTCAGAAATGCATGTTTCTCTGTAGCCTAATTTGTAGAAATATTACCCTGGCTACTGCATAGTCCTTAAATTCACATGCGTGATCAACACTATCCAAATCTCCCTTACCATTTAAAGTTTTTCACAAAAAACTGATTGTACAAACAACACCATATTGCACCATGTTTATTTTCTTTCAAGGGCTTCCAGAGCAAATGTTCTTCAGCACCAAACAAGAGGAGAAGCTTGCTTTCTTTTTTTGCCCATGCTGCAAAATCGACCTGAGTTCTGAAACCTCAGCTATTTTCTCCTCTTGGCTTTCATACCCCCTCAGGGAAGGGAAACACAGATTAGAAGAACCTACCCAGTCTTCACTACCCTGGAAGATCAAGCAAATGAATTTAGCCGCTTTCCGATTCGTCCCTACACCACTGATCACCAGTAATAAAACAGCAGAAAAGCTCATCCCTTACAGAGTTAATAATAGGTTAAATGAGGTGTGCTTGGCTCCCAGTACGTGCAGAAGCACTGGTTCCTGCACACCTTCACCAGCTCATGTGAAACCGCCTGCTGTGCCCACAGACTCTTGCTCCAGCAGTGAGAGCAGAGACCGGTTTCAGCTCATGACTGCAGGGTCCGGGCTGGCAGGTGGGAGAGGGCACCTGGCCTCCATGTGTGCAGGAAACGGGGAAGGCACCATGGAGGTTTTTGTCCCTTCAGGGTGGGTGCAAAGCATATTGCTGGGATGAAGGACCTTCCCGGTGGCCTCAGCCAGGCTGGCCGCAGTGGCAAACAGAATGTGTGGGCAGGCTCCCAGATGGCAGCGTCCACCTGCATCCGCTGTTCCCATGGGGCAAGGTCATTGCCAGTGCCACTGCAGGACTAGCCTCTTAGGGCTCATAATGATGTGGCCATTATAAACTGCTCGAGGATAACATTCAACATGCAGTTCGTAAACTAAGAGAAGTTTTTGCCTGAAAAGGTCTTTATTTGGTCACTGTTATGTTATAGCACAGAGATTAAGCACCTAAGGCTTTGTGGTGCTTGGGGAAGGTGTTAGAATAACAGGATGGGTAACTGGAGTCATCCAGTGTGACACAAATTCCCCCAACAATTTGCCACAGCTATGATCTGAAGATATTTCCTTTGGACTGATGACCTCCACAAGGACCCAAACACACAAGTCGGAAACCTCAAAACGAGAGAAGTGCTACTGGCCTGTGGTCCTCAGAACTGAGCAAGTCGTTCGGGCTTTGAATGCATTTTATAGAAATCATTCTAAAACAACTTGCCAAAATGGACGGGGAAAAAGATTCGTTGTATGAAATCTGAGAAAATGTCTAAAGGCTTGTAGAAGAGACAGATGATATTTTTTCTCCTGCATTCTGCAGCTTCACATTTCCATACAAGGTTGATTCTGCAATTTCCTGCTGTTTCTCCTTTCTTCTGAAAAATATTCTTTAAAGAGAAGTGCCAGGAACATTGCCAGCCAGGGAAATGTAGTACAAGGCATTATTTGCAGTGTGCCTCCCCAACCCCTGCAGACAGCTTTGTCCCCTGCCTTCTTGCCCTTGCAGGAGTTGAGCTTGAGTATACCTGTCCTTGAATTTTGCTGCCCTCAGGGCCTGCTGTGCTCCACGCCAGGATCCCCAGTCTCTGGGACAGCCCTGTTGCCTGCTCTGCACAGGGATAAAGCCCGATCCTCCCTTGCACCTGTATCTCTGGGAAAGCATTGCAGAAAACTCTGTGCGAGCATCCCCTTCCCACCCAGAGGAGCGGATGCGGCCCTGGGACCAGCCTGCTGTGAGCAGCAGGAAGCAGGGACGTGGCGGGAGGCTTGTTAATAGGAAATAGCCGTGGCACTGAGCCATTGCCCGCTTTGGACCCTTCTCTGATTCCTCTCTAAGCTACAGCAAATTCAGCTCGTTCTCGGAGCTACGCTTTATCTCCCCTCTGGGAGGTTTCTGGGTCAGCTGTATTAAAATTCATTTATTCTTAAGGGGGTCAGTAATCTGACACAAAAGTGATGTACAAGTGAATGGGGAGAATACATAAATTTCTAACAATGCAGAAAGAAGAATCCCAGAGTTTTGCTATCTGTAAAAACGGAGCATGGGATCTGTCACTTTGTGTCACGACAGCCAAATTAAACAAATGCAAGCTGACAGGAAGAAAAGAAACAAAGGACTTCTATCCAATTACTTCCAGAAGAATATTAAATTATGGGTTCACTTGCTTTTGTGTTAGCAAATAAGTATTTAAATAGACCTAAAGTCCTTCATATTCTTAAAGTTGGGTTTGTCTGCACAGGAGAAATGGATGCTGTGGACACTTGCTCCTGAAAGGGAAACAGAGGACAGGCAATACATTTGCCAGAGGCTGTAGGCTGATCCATGTGTGGATCACATGGCTGGGAATGGTGTTTCTACAGCTGTCGAGATGAGGGAGGGGGCAGTGAGAACACCTGGGCATCCCGTTTTGGAGGCCTCCATCACCACTGCTGAAGCAACTACATGAGGGTATCACAAGAGCCCTTGAAATGGAGATGCCTTTGCAAGCAATAGCTCAGCCTCTTTTCGTAGCAGGCAGCTGGTTGACTTTGGTGACCAGTAGCACAAAGAAAAGAAGTCCACTTTCTGCACTTGGAAGTGTCAAGAAGATGACACGTATGGCTAAGCCCTGACATGCTGGGGGCAGGTGGAGCTGCTTGCATTGACGTGTGCCGTGGAGGAGGAGGAACTCTGATCATCACTGGCACAGAGACAACAGTATGGGGCTTTCTGCAGCAGAGCCTGGGGAGGTGCAGGGAGGAGATAGGTGGCTACCAGGGCGCATTGTTGGGTCCCAGCAGGATGCACAGCCCGATCACCAGCAGGGAGGAAGCACCAGGAAGGAGCCACAGCTGACTGCACCGCCTGTCTGCAAAACACAGTAACGGTGGCTCCATGTGGACATGGAGCAGGAGCTGCCTCCCACGCAACTGGGACACACAGGGTACAACGCAGGTAGTTCAATGGAAGAAGAGATTGACCCTATCACCCCTGCTGTGTGCCATGGCATCTCTGGCGGGAGGCTAAAGGCACTCCTGCCAAGTGCTGGGTAGGGTTGGTGCAGGGTGGCTGGAAGGTGGCAAATTTTTGATGGTCAGACTGCAAGAACCAAGTGTCCTGTGCTACCTCCATCATCAGAAAACGAGGAGCAGTGTACACACATGGGGAATTTGTGTAAATCAGGCTGCTAAGGGATGCGAGCAAACGTAGAGCTGGCAGCATGAAACAGATAAAACTTGCACTCCTGGAGACAGATCAGCCAGAGAGAATATTTCCGCTGGAACAAATAGGTGTGTGAGATGTTTGCAAAGTGTACAGCAAGGGACAGAAGGAAGCCAAATTTAAGCCATTTTAAAGTCCAACCTGACCTCAGGAAAAGGTGAGCATGTGTCGCGGTAGAGACGGACACGACAAGTAATAGATCACACAAAATGGCTACTTTATTGTTCTAACACACCTTTTTATACCCTTCTTTAGAGTATGTGTTAGTATATGATTGGTTTGGTTAGTAACTAACAATTCATGATTGGTGAGTTCGTTAGGACGGTTCTTCTTATCACTATCTTGTTTTTGTACCGGTCTTCTCGGATCTTTCCAGACTCTTCAAGGATATACTACAAGCTGCTCGAGGTCACGCTGTTCTCGAACTGTCAGGAATTCAGTAGATTCGTTACATTCCCCGACAAGCATGGACCTGCAACTTCTTGATGATCACAAGATCAAAATGATCTGTTTGACGAAGTCTGTGAGAGGCAGACTACGCAAAGGCTCCTTTCATAAGAAATATGGTTAGGAAAGACAAATCCTGGCAATCTCTGGTGTATCTGATGTGCTGCGGTCAGGCGAGTGGTCAGAACAGGCTGCAGCAGGACTGAAATGCATCACGGTGAAGCGGGAATGTGAGTCAAAGACACTTTCCCCTGGGTGCACATGAAGAAGAGGAAGGTGAAAGTGTCAGGAAACATCAAGAGGCTCACAAGAGAGAGAAAACAGATACTGAAAGACAGCTGTGAGCAGTGACGGACAATGACCACGTGCTTTCCCAGGGTGTGCATAGCCACCCACTGCCACAGCCCAGGGACCTGCCTGCATAACCCATGAAAGTGTCTGGCAGGAGGTGGCCCCAGCCTGGCTTGCATGGACAAGCCTTGGGAGCCCCAGGGTGAAGGTCAGTCCCCAGGACAGAGGTGCAACCCCAGTGCACAGGGTGCTGAGGAGAGCTGCATGCCCAGGCGAGCAGGAGAGTGCTGCCACCGCTTTTTAGCCACCTCCATCTCCCTCAGCAGTAAGCAAGGGAGGCAAAACCAAGAGCTGGGGGACGAGAAGTGGGTGGATCAAAGCTCTCATATCCCACTCTCCTCTGGGACATCCTGGAAACGCTCCTCCAGCTATCTGGTTTGCAGGTGGAGAAGGTGCAGTGGTGGGTCTCGGGCAAAGGGAAGCCTTTGCTGGCCTCCACGGCCATGCCTCCTGTGCAGGCGGTGGGCAGATGGCCAAGGAGCAGCTCTGACTCTTCCTTGGCAGAGCTGGGAGGGCAGCAGCTCCGCCAGCATGGGGACTTGCCTGGCAGGGGATGCCAGAGCAAGAGTTGCCTGTGTCAGACCTCTGCACGGCAGCAGCCTTGGCCAAATTTTAGGCTTATTTTTAAATTTTTCTGCCATGTTACCTCTGCCTGTGCAAGGCCAGGAGTGTCTCTGTTTAAGGAGAAACTGCAGAGAACCATGTTGGATCACAGGCTGGTTTGAACAGGCCCTTATATCATTGAAGATTAAGGCAGGGAAGGGGGGAAAAGGGAGAAGGCCAAATTCCTTTGTCGCGTACCCTGCTGTAAGTCCAGAGTTATTACATTAAATGTAATGATCCTCCACACTTCCTTCCCCACTCCCACTTGGGAGCAGTCATTTGCTGCTGGCCAATTCCTGCAGCAGATGATGCCCTTACCTACTGAGTTGGCAAAAGTCTCCTGTCCAGGGGACCACAGACAGGAGCAAAAGCTGCTCACCTGCCCTGCCCTCTCCTCCTCGTCTTCCTCCTCACCCAGGGAGAGAAGAAACTGCCCCTCTTCTAAGGCATTTAGAAAGCAAACCTCAATTTTAACTACACCCGGGCTTTATATGCCTCTCGCTGGTGCTGCCAGTCCCAGTTCTCACGTTGATACACCACTCTGTACCGGTTTCCTCTCCACCTACCTAAGGGAGGTTCTTACCTGAAACACAGCTCAGTAGGTGCATCAGCATGGTGCCAGCGGGTCTCCTGCAGGTTGGTGGTGCCTAACAGTACTCAGCTTTCCTGTGCAATGAGTGGGGAAGTAGGAAAACCAGGGAAAGAGAGGCTCTAGTTTGGCTGAGAGGCGGTGGTGAAATAAAGAGGTGCAAGAGCAGGGAGTGGAGCAGCCTGACCTCCCTGAAGCCAGGAGTTAAATGGGCAGTGCTTCAGGTAACCCTCAGTTTTCTAGACCCCAGGCAAAGGCTCTCCTGCCCGTCCAGGCATAGCCTGCTGCAGCCCACACAGTGAGATGCTGGGCACCACAAAAGCGTCCTGCCAGCTCAGCAGGTCTGCTCCAGGAGTGGGCAGAGAAGACCACGAGCAGCAGATAGAGGTGTTTAACCCTCCCACTTTGTGCCCTGTAGGTCTGATCCCTGCGGGGTTGGTCCTCTGCAACTCCTCATCACCCAGGGGGTTCTTGGAGCTGGAAAGCCTGTTCCAGGGAGCTGTGGAACTAGATATAATAAGTGCACATTCCCATATATTAGTTTGAGGACCTGGAGGAGGTGACAGAAAAGACCCCATGGGTGTGATGAGTAGCTCAATATTGGTGAAACCAATATTTAAGCCTATTGGTTTCACCAGAGGAAGTTTTGAGACCTTGGCATAAGAGCAAAGCTGCCTTCAACACTTGGGCCTCCTCTCTGCTTTCCTTCCCCATGCAGGGCAATATTTTCAGGCATGTAAATCAATTCTTTTGTGCTCGATCCTACTGTGCATTTAAAGCATCAGGGATGCATCCAGGCTCGGCACAAAGCAAAGTGGGGAGATGCAATTCCCCCTGAGAGTGGTGCTTTGGGAAGAAAAACCTCCAGAAAAAAACAGCCCATGTTCTGCTTTCTTCTGATGGTGCGGGCTGATTCGTGCTGTCTGTAATTGTAATCAAAGTTAATTTAATCCTGGTGTGGAGGTTGCTGAGCAACTGAAGACATTTATCCAGAGGAGACAGGGACTGTAATCACGTCACCTCGAGTAAAGTTGGGAGGGTAGCATGTAACTCTGGTAATGCCCACGGCAGACACCTGTGGGTCATGGGAAAGCACCAGTATTCATGCTACAGAAGCCAAGGAGAAAGCACCAGAGTTGTGCCAAAATTGTGCTTTCTACTGTCATTCATAAAGATTGTCTCAGATTGGGAATGGTGCCCTGTATGGGCACCATACCTGACAGCACAATGTCCCAGAGGACAAGCAGTGGGTGCCTGCCCAGCCACATGGCTGTAAGTAAAAAGGCCAGGAAAATGGTCAGGCAGGTTAGTTTGTGTCACAAGTGGCCCCTTGATGCCTCCTTCCCTCTGAAATCCCGGTGTTCCCTCACTGTCCGAGGAGCTACGAGCTCTCCTGCTCAAAACCGGGGAGTGCTGGGCTGTGCCCTCACCACCAGTGTCCAGGCTCGGGACTGAGCATCCTCATGAGTATCCTCAGCACCAGCAGCTGGTGGCCAGAGGCCGAGGGAGCTGCCCGGGGATGGTGGAGCAACCTCGCCCTGCCAGCACTGCTGGTGAGAGGTGGGAAGCTCCAGCACTGCCGGCGAAGCTCCTTTATGCTCTCTGAGAGCCAGCCTCGCTCGGCTCCTGCTGTACCATCATCAGGCCCATTTGCTGGTGATGAGGAGATTTCGCAAGGCCGCCTCGGTGGGCTCCTGCTGCTGGGGGGGGGGGGCAGCTGCTGGAGGCGGCAGGGCCGGCCTGATTAAGTGTTTCAGCAGGGAAAGATACCTGCCGGGGGAGGGGTCCTGCCATCAGTGCCTCAGCAATCAAGGAGGAATTTTCCTCCGCTCTGTCTTTTTTTTCTTCCTAATTATTATTTTCTCTGAAAACAAAGAGCTTTCATGGAATTTAAAGGCCCGTGGGTGCACTGAGGACGGGGGGGGGGGGGGGGGGGGGGGGCGGGTAACAGCCTGCCAGGGAAAAGGACCAAAGCATTGTGGCAGCCCAAGCACACCAAGGGGTTCCTCACCCCAGCTGCTTCCTCTTATCAGACTCTTTCCAGCATGGCATTTTTTGGGGGGAAGAGTAGATACTGCAGAGTGGCCAGAGTCTAGCTCCTGCTGCACTGTCCAGGCTGTCTCTGAAATAGAAGTTGTAAGAAAAAAAGGGAATTATTTTGCCTTTTTAAACAGGCACATCATGTTCCTAGCTGAAAGGAGGAGCAGCCTGATGTCTTAGGAGGAGATCGTGGCTTTTCAAAGCAGAACTGTGCTTTGGTATGTCCAGGTGACCAAAAAGTTGGACATATGGCAGGAAAAAAACGAAAAGGCAGTGCACCAAGCAGTAGCATTGCTGCACATCAGACCTCATGAACCAGTGATGGCTCAGCCCAACAGAGGCAGGAGAACAGAGACAGGTGAAGCCTAGTTTCAAGCCGATTTCCCAAACACAAGCTTCTCAAAACCATAGGAATTTATTTAGCTTTTTCCCTTGTGCTGAAAATTGTGCCACATTTTCCATAATTTTGCTCTTCTTTCCATGTGTATTGTGCCCAAAATGGGCAAAGCTGGGTCATTTGTTTCCATCGCAGAATGGCCATGTGTCCCTCCTTCATCCCACATCTTTCGGGGGGCGTAAGGGCAATAACTGCATGACACATTGGGTATTTACCTGCCTGCCGCCTGCACCACCACCCTCTAAAACATGTCTGTCCTGGGTGGAGGTGGCTCTTCCAACTGGGAAAGGCTGCGCTTCTACTTGCCACCCAGGGTGTTTGCCCATCACCCCTGCTCACTTGCTTTGCTTCAGCTACTTGGTGGTGACAGCAAGAGTTTGCCTCCCCTGGGGACCGTCAGTGATGTTGTGGGGATCTCCATTCCTCTGCTAAGCCAGGCATGCACTGGCCATGCTGCGCTGGGCTCAGGGGATGTGGATCTCCTCCCCAGAAAACCACAGATGGGAGGGAAAGCTAGGGCAGTGCTGAGATGCGGCTGTCAAAAAAAAAAGAAGAAAGAATTAAAAAAAAAAAAAAAAAATTTCCAGAGAAATTTTCATTTGGCAAAGAGGGAGGGTGCCATTTTTAATCATGATGCAGTTTTTATTAAATCGCATACCTCCAGGTTGCCCGAACTTTAGTTTCACACCCTGGTTTTGGTCAGTCCCAATGCTGATGGTTCCAAACATGAGACCTTTTGGGGCGGTTCCTTAAAGGAAACAGAGGGATGAAGAAACACAAATTACTTCATGAAACCCAACCATGTAAGTAAGAATGCCCATTGATGCACAACCCTGCACAGCACTGCTGCCCTTTTGTCCGCAGGAAAGCCCTTCTGAAGCCCCACCAGTTTTTGCAGTGTTTTTTGGTAGCTGGTAGCCCAGCAAGTGGTGCTGAGAGCTGGGGGGAAGGACCAAATCCATTCCTTGGGGTTTGAAGACTTGCACGGGCCCTGCCTTGTGGGTGATATTTTCCCAAGCAGACTAAGAGTACAAACCTGCAGGAGTTTCACCTGAGCAGCAGGCTGGGTATCAAGATCTAACCATGTGGCTCATCCTAGACCTCTTTGGTGCTGTGCTGCTTAACAGGGAGAGACATGAACCAGCCAAAGCCTTCCCCTTTTCGCATGGAGTTCAAAGCCTGTTCACACCCCAAGTTTACATCTATTGCCATGTTACAGGCTTTCTTTTTTTTTTTTTTTTTTACTGTAAGGAAATATTAATTTCATGCTTGGCTTGGCCCTCAAGCAAGGACCCTTCTCCCTCCTGCATCTCGATGTGGGTTTTTTGGGGTTTTTTTTTTCTCTCTGTGTCAGGAGCTGCTGAGCCATTACCTTCCTCTCCCTCTCCCTGGGGCCAAGGGGATGGGCTGCAAGCAGTGGGAATTCATGGCTACCATGGAACTGTTTAGTATCAGCACAGAGGCAGCAACCCACCTCCACTTTCAAACCTGACCCGGTGTACTGACTGGTGATATCCCTGTGCTGGAGCCCCACCGCTATGTGCAGTGTTTTGGAGAAATTCAGCATGTCTCAGCTTTACCTTAAACCATGTTTTCTGTGGTAGAATCCAAATTATTATTTGATTGTGCTAAAATCTGCCATTTTTTCCCCTGAACACTTGCCTCAAAAAAAAAATCTTCAAACATCTAATGTGCTTACAGAGCCTCAGATGGTCCATTTGCAAAAATAAATCTATGTCGCAAGTATGCCCAGGAAAATGTCTTATTTAGCTTTTTATTAATTTTTCTGAGTGGCATTTGTTCCTAACACCTTCATAGCCCTCCAGTTTTCTGAAATTTCTTTCTTTTAGTAAGTAAATACAGAGAAAGCAAATGCAGAAGCAGCAGTTTCAGTAGCTGGCTAGGCTACTGAAGATTTATGCTGACATACATGCTGTGCCTATGGCTGAATTAATAGTGACGCTGAAGCATTTGTATTTTCTGCTTTTTTTCCTGCACGCGGTTTGTATGGAATTCATCTGCAATTTTTACTTATTCTCTAAAATAAGACATTGTTGAAGTTACCGGTCCAGAAATGTCATCCAACTCCCCTGTGTTTCTCTCCTACATAAGTGAGGATTTGTCTTCAGACTAGTTTTATGCCAAGGTATTTTCATTGTCCAGTAAAGTTCATATTCATTCATAGCAACGTAACTGAGAGCAGAATCTAGCCCAGATTAAGGACCTTCCTAGTTCTTCTAAGCAAATATTTTTGCTCATTTGTTATTTTAAGAAAAACTAAACTAGAGATATTTTCTTCTATAGAAAAAAAAACAACCATCTTTCACTCCATAATTCATTATCCTTCAGAGCCAGAATTCAGCTTCCCACACAGCAACACAAACCACTCGGAGATGTTGAGCAGTCTATTCATTGCTCAGGTTGTATTTTGATGCTGCTCAGAGTTTCCAGTTAAGAAAATACACTCCATCATTTATAGTTGTGAAATACAGAAAAAGCCCAGTGCCTTAAATGGAAAAGAAGGAAGGAAAGAAGAGATGTAGGTTGTTAAGTGAAGGTGGGGAGCAAAACAGATGAAATTGATAAAGTGGAAAGCTATATTATTCACTCCAAGGCTCCATTTAGTCCCTCTGCCCTGGTAGTTTCAGCAAAGTGAAACTCTTGCTAGAATCAATACTGCTATCATTTCACAAAATTACAGTGGTTTGAACAGAAAACTAGTCATAAATCAACTTCATGTATGGACAGCTGGAGGAAATATTTCTTATTTCTTGCTTTGAAGATTTGGGTGCTTCAGAACTAGTAAAGAGGAATTTGCCTCTCCAAAAAGCCACATTTACTGCATTTCTTGGAAATAGACGTTGGTGTGGTATATTCAAACAAGGTATGAGTCAAAACAGCAACGTGAAAAAAGGAAGTACCTCCATTTTAATCAGATAAGGGAAGAGTGTGTTTGATTTCAGTGACACTTGGGTGTTTTGGAGATGGCATCCCTTCAGACTAGGCTAAGAATGTGTCCTTGTCACTTCTTTTTCATAGACATACCTTAGATCCCATAGATTTTGCGGGACTTTTACAGCCCATCACTTTCAGCTTAGTGACTTAATAGACATATGGATAGAGCCTTTCAAGACTTCGCCACTGGAAGATATCTGGCCCTCAGCTCCCAGGGAAAGGGACGGGGCTTGGAGACTGACCTCGTCTTCAGTATTTCAGGAACACATCCTTGAAGATCCTTCAAAGAAAAGCATGAAAAGCACAGCTGCTGCCCAGCTCAGGAAGGTCTCGCTATGCTCATCCATGTTTTCTTGAATACCTCTGAAATTCAACATTTTCTTGTAGTTCTTGTTTTCCAACAAAGGTATATCAGGTAGCAAAAAAATTACCTCTGTGGATGCTGGAAGCTTCACAGGTATAGTGTATAGCAGAAAAAAAAAGATAGGGAAGGATAGTGTCTCCACATCTGCTTCCTTAGTCTGGACAGAACATCAGCCACAGCTCTGACCGGAGCTGGTCAGCCGATGCATTAAGCCTGAGGGACTCTTAGATGTCCCTGTTGCTACCGAGTCCCCTTTCCTCTTTCCCCAGGAGGCAGAGAGGGGTGGCTTTGGGGCCAGGGCCACAGGGCCAGGCTGGAAGGCTGCAGGAATGAGGCAGCCCTGCTTGTGAAACCATCCCCAAACCCTAAAACCTTCTCAGGTTTCTAAAATCAGCTTCTATCACAGCTCTGTCTTGAAGCATCAGATCAAGATGTGGTCATCTTTGCTCAGCTCTGCTTGTGGTGAAAAGGCCGGTTCACTGCATCCTAGCTCGGTGCTGCCAAATTCAGAAAGTGGAGGTTTATTATTTGCTAATTTGTTATTGTATCCGAGGTAACTCTGTGCTTGTTTTTCCCCTAAGGTGGCTGTGAAACACACACATTTGTGCAGTATCTGAACACCACCATATAGCTCTAATTATTTATAATGGTGTCCCCTATCTTGTGCATTTAGTGCACTGGAATTTTCTTTTAACTTTGACAATATTTCTGGAAACTACTTAGTTAAATTTAAATATGATACAGAGAGCAATCATAATTATTTGATAAATAGCATCATTAAATCCATTACACAATAAAATATAGCAAATACAAGCACAAGTAAATATTTGCAAGGGTATTCACACTGTCTTTCCTCTCCTGTCATTTTGAAAAGCTCTTTTATTGTCTCACAACAGAATTGCCGAGTAGCTACAAATGTTCATGCATCATCTGCAAAACAAGAGAGAAAGAAGGCTGCTGTTTAATAAAATGTAATTCATCCAATCAGGGAAGGGAGGGAATAACATATGATGTAAATGGTCAATTAGATGGCATGTGCTCTGACGACTAAAACCAGCCAATTTGCTAACAAGACACAAATTATAATCTGTAATCAAAAATAATTCAAATGACTGAGGCTAATAGACACATTTACTCAAACTGTGACCTGTTCCTTTTTTTTCACTGACATAAAAAAAAAAAAAAGGGCTGAGGGAGTTGGGTGAGTTACCCATAGTGAGTGACTTGGTCGGGTCTGTTTCCAGATGTTTAGAAATTTGGAGAGCAGCAAGGCAGGCTGGGAAGTGCCCCAGGAGAGGCAGGGTGGCTCTGGGCAGAGGGGAAGGACACCTGCCTGAGACACACAGGGTCATATGGAGAGAACCTCATGGGACCACCGCTGGGGTTGGTTCTCACCTCCAGAGTGCTCTTCTCCAGCCAGCTCCCCATTGTCCCCTCCAAAAAGGAAGCAGAGAAGAGGAGAAGTGCCTAACCCTCCAAAGAGGGTCCAAGGGCAATGGTGGCCCCAGGGGAGCAGCATCCAGCCCCATGTCCAGCTGCATGCACGTGGTTGCCCCCTTGCCCCATGGGGTCTGTTGCTGCTGTCACAGGTGCGGGCACCAACCAGGAGAGATGTCCGACTGCCCGTTAAGACGGGGTGGGAAGGCAATGACAGGTTTTTACAGCTTATTTCAGCCAAACAGTCACACTTTGGGGCTGAGGCATAAGTAACAGTGAGTGGCCAGGATGCTTCCCTAATGCTTAACACGTCAAGCTCCACTGCACTGGAACAGAGTCAGGGAGGCAGGAGCCATTTAATTAGACCAAAGCAACTGACAGCCACTCTGACGTAAATCTTCCCTTGTTGCCTTTGAGGTCTCTGGTTCTCTGTGTCTTCATATTAAATGATACCTCAACAATGGGAGATCAGGAAACAAACATGCCTCTGCATGTTGCTCTGATGGAGCAGTACAGCGGGGCTTGTAAGGGGTCAACTCACAGGCCAGGGTAACAATGGGGGCTCCTTTCCTCCTGATACACACGTTTGCTGGGGAGCTATAAGACGATGCTTTAACAAAAAGAGTCAATTCCAGACTCAGCCATCATTTTGTGCATGAGGAAGGAAAACACCTTTGCCAGCATGTTTGCAAAACCTTTCTGCTGACCTAAACTAGTCCTTTCCATAGGCTGCTTCATCAACACCACTGCTGGCACAAGTGCTGAAGGAGAAAACTTCTATTTGGATAATAACGTGCGGCTGCCTGGAGCAGCATTAGTATCTCGCCTGATAGTAATATGAGATTTCTTTTTCCAGTCTAGGCAAATCCTGTGTTTCCTCTGTTCCTGCCGAAGAAATTAGGATAGGAGTACAAGTACTCTGATGATATTTGGTGAATACTGCTGTAAGGACTATTCTCCCCTACTGTACTTCATCTGGGGTATATTAAAACAAACGTGTGCATAAAACATTGAGCAATGGGCATTAATTACTCGCAAATTGCAATAAAATTTCAGCTACTATACATCAGGAGTGGATCACAGCTGATAACCTCCCAGTAGACAGAAAGGACTGACTCCTTCAAGTGAACAGATCTCTGAAGTGTCTTCTTTTCAGCAGCTAGCAGGTGCTCATTCCTTCAGATCCCATGTCCTGTCTTCTTGCCAGGAGGCAGGCTGATTGTTAAATATTCACCAATTTACATTGCACACTGAAGCACTGTCCAGAAAAAGTGACCTCACAGCTTACTCCTAGCCACTGCTGAGCAGTCCAGGTCTTCCCAGCTCTTGGACAAGCTGTGTTTCCCAGGCTCCTGGCAGAAGCAGACTCCCCCTCAGCATCATTTCTACCCACACTCTCCTTTCTGTGCCGTGGAAGAACCAAGCCATGTGAGAGTTAGAGGGATGCATGACAAGTTTCCTTCCAGATCACTTCTCTTCCATAAGGGCATTTTCCTTCCTTGGTCCATCTCTCCCCGTGGTTGACACCAGTGTAGATATCCCCGGGCCGGCTGTGTGGGTCACCTCCCAGCTGTCTCCCAGCTGCCTCCTGTGGAAGCCTCAGGCGAATCAGCTGGGTAAAGCATCATCTTTAGCAGTATTTGGGACCACAAGCTTTGTGTTGCTTTTTTTAATAAATCAGCTTCTTGCCTCTGGCTTGCTGACAGAGGTTGGCTTTACTGAAATTCTTATTTCGAACTCAGACTCTGACCCCACAAGATATGTAAGTGCATTTCAAGGTCTGTGCTCTCTACTGACTTCCTTTTTATTCCTGTCTTACCACAACAGCACACAGACCGTGCCTGGGACACTACAGTTCGTGGCTGTCCACCCTTGGAAGACACCCACCTTCCCCTCCCTGACTCACAGATGGTGCAAACTGCCTTGCGAGGCAGCAATGCCATCCCAGTTTTGCTCCCAAAGTCATTTCCCTGAATTTTAGGAGCTCGTGAGAGCTTCCATCAACTGAGGACAAGCGGTAACATCCCATCATCCACTGCTGTGGCTGCTGGCAATCACCTACCCCTCAGCTTCTTCCCACAGAATCCTTCCAGCCCACAGAGCTTTCCAAGGGCTTGCTCCATTTGCCCTCTGGCCCTCAAAGCCTCCCTCTCCCAATCTTGGCCCCTTCCCTATCTATCAGCTCCCTTCCTCACACATCTGAGTCACACTCACTCCCACTCTGGTGCTGACCCATCCAGCATATCAGGAATAATCTCTGTTTAAACGTGATATTAAATTTTCCTTTCAACTTTTAGCCTGTGCATTCTTCAACCTATAGAGCATTCAGTAGATAGAATGCATTCAGGCTGATATATGTATATGAAGGAGGTGTGCGATATTGCAATGCATAAGCCATCACCTCTTGCCATCTCTCACAGCATTTTTTTTCCCTGCTTGTTCACCATTTGTCTTATATAAAATGATTTGCAATCAGCGTGTGGGTTAAATGATAACCTTTCGAGGCAACCTAGCTTAGGAGGATGCAGAAAGATCAAGCCCTCTGCCTTGGCACGGTGACTTTTTCAATACCCGAGTTAATACGTGCCTAATGTCATTATGCCCAGCTGTGCAGGGGCCATCACCCTAGTACTTGCTGAAGGCACATGGGGAATTAGGAAAACCGGCCTTGGCCACCGCTGGAAAAAACATAGCCTGAGTATCTGCCCTGCCTGAGATTTTGGCCTGTTCTGGCTCGTGTAGGTTAGCATAATCCCCAAGCGGCAGTATCATATAAAAAAAAAATTGCATGTGAAGGCAAGATGGAGCCAGGGCAAGGGCTGCCAAGATCTGGCTTAACATGCAGAACCACGCCAACCCTATTGCAAAAGGCAATATAGAAGCAGCAATGGAGGCTGTAGGAGGTTACAGGGTAAGGCACAGGAATTTAGAGACTTCTTACACTGTGATGCCTACTGCTCCCGAATGATTTTATAGCATTTCCCTGTTATAAGACATGGTAAAGTCCTTGAGGCGCCTGAACAGCCCAGGACTGAGACCAACTGCATGGTGCAAACAGACTTGCTGAAGTGACAACCATTCAGTCCAGTCCTGCATTAAAATACAGAATCACAGAGGTATTGGGCCTAAATCATAGAATCATAGAAATGTTTAGGTTGGAAAAGACCTTTAAGATCATCAAGTCCAACCGTAAACCTAAAGTCCACTTGTAAATACCTCCAGGGACGGTGACTCAACCACTTCCCTGGGCAGCCTGTTCCAATGCTTGACGACCCTTTTGGTGAAGAAATTTTTCCTCATAGCCAATCTAAACCTCCCCTGGTGCAACTTGAGGCTGTTTCCTCTCATCCTATTGCTTGTTACTTGGGAAAAGAGACTGACACCCACCTCACTACAACCTCCTTTCAGGTGGCTGTAGAGAGCGATAAGGTCTCCCCTCAGCCTCCTTTTCTCCAGGCTAAACAACCCCAGTTCCCTCAGCTGCTCCTCATAAGACTTGTGCTCCAGACACTTCACTAGCTTCATTGCTATTCTTTGGACATGCTCCAGCACCTCGATGTCTTCCTGACACAGTATTTGAGCTGCGGCCTCACTAGTGCCGAGCACAGGGGGATGATCACTTTCCTGGTCCTGCTGGCCACACTATTTCTGATAGAAGCCACGATGCTATTGACCTTCTTGGCCATCTGGGCACACTGCTGGCTCATATTCAGAAGGCTGTCAAACAACCCCCCCCAGGTCTGAAAAGGACAGCTTTCTGGCCACTCTTCCCCAAGCCTGTAGCACTGCGTGGGGTTGTTGCAAGCCAAGTGCAGGACCCAGCATTTAGCCTTGTTGATCCTCATTGGCCTTGGCCCATTGATCCAGCCTGTCTAGATCCCTCTGTAGAGCCTTTCCACCCTCAAGAAGGTCAACGGTCCTGGCCAACTTGGTGTCATCTGCAAACTTACTAAGGGTGTACTCAATCCCCTTGTCCAGATCATTGAGAAAGATATTAAACAGAACTGGCCCAAATACTGAGCCCTGTGGAACACCAGCTGTGACTGGCCACCAACTAGATTTAACTTCATTCACCACAATTCTTTGGGCCTGGCCATCCAGCCTGTTTTTTTTTAACTCAGCAAAGAGTTTGCCCATCCAACCCATGACCAGCCAGTTTGTCCAGGAGAATGCTGTGAGAAACAGCATCAAAGGCTTTAGTAAAGTCCAGGTAAACAACATCCACAGCCTTTCCCACATCCACTAAGCAGGTGACCTTGTTTTAGAATGAGATCAGATTGGTCAAGCAGGTCCTGCCCTTTCATAAACCCATGCTGACTGCCTGTATGTGCCACGTGATGGCACTCAAGATGATCTGCTCCATACCCTTCCCTGGCACCGAGGTCAGACTGACAGGCCTGTAGTTACCTGGATATCATATGTAAAGCAGTGGTGAAGGTGGCCTGCTGGTAAAATCACCACCAAAGACACTGCATCAAAATCTGCAGGGAGAAAGTTGTTTTTTTCAACTGGTTTCTATGGCTCACCCAGTACAGACAGCTTTACAGTGACAAATTGTTTTCCCTGCAAATGTCAATACATAGCCAAGCTTTCCAGTGCAAACAGACATCTTGCCAGTTTGTTTATTCAGAGACAGAGAGAGGCAGGGCTGTGCTAGCTCCAGCCCAGCAAGACACTGTCAGGAGACCACACCACAGCATTTAGGATAGCTTCAACCTTCTCACAATATCAAAATTTAATAGGGCAATAATCGCAGGGGTGCTAGCCAAACCACAGCTCTTGTGAATGGTGTCAGCATTTCCCAGAGGTACGGCAGGAGATTGGCCCAAGGAATTTCCCAACAGACAACATTTTGAGATGATTTTGGGATGCAACAGCCATCATTTCCAGACCTATATTCCTTCAGGGAGGAAGAAAGCATCCTCCAGATTTTTTTTCTCCTGTCTGTCCCCTCCCCGGTTAGCCCTCTGAAGGAATGGCCCAAGCAGCTGTAGTTACTAATTTTGCTCTGTGTTAGGGTGCAAGGCATCCATCCTTTGCCACAAAGTACTACACAGTCAAAGCATGGCTCCAGCAAGCATAGGTCTTTATTTTTGGTCCTTACTCTCCGTGGGTGACCTGCAAGCCTCCCTCGCTGTGGTGCAGAAGATGGTAAACAAGTAGGGAAAGGCTAGGCAAGCAGGTGGTCTTCTCTTATCTGATGATTTGAAATAGTATAGGCAGCACTGGCATGTATCTGAAGTGCAATCATTATATTTTCATAACTTATCTGCAGAGGACATTGGAGTTACAATGCAATCAGCGCTATACAGTTTGAAGTGTAGCTGAGATGTATTATAAAGTCAGCTGCAGCAAAGAAAATATGGTACAGCTTGCCTCCCCACTACAGTATTTCTTTAAAAGATATTTTCTTACAAAAACTAAGACATTATCAGTCAAATTGCATGTAACCCATTTCCATTTATAGCGTAGAGTCTACCCACTGAGTCACACACACTATTGGCAGTAGCAGCTGTGAGACTTCTAAAAGTTTTGGGGTTTTTTTCTTTTCTTTTTATATTACTGATTCTGAAAAATGTTTCTGCTTGAGTGGTGAGTGTTCCCTCCTCTCCATTGTGAAAACTAAGCATCGCCCCGTCTGTGCCTTGCCCAGCCGGGCACGCACGGTCCAGCTGCATGTGATGCTCAGTGCTGCCAGCCATGGTCATACCTAGAGGAACACACGGGATGTTGCCTAAATTGGGGCACAAAGCAGATACCTCACTACCTAGTGCAACTTAGGACGTGTTTCTGCTGGGTTGCTTAAGCACATAAAGCCCCTCAGTGTTTTCGGGGAAACGACGAATAATTCACTGCTGTTACTGACTCCTTCCTCCCACTGTCTGCATCGTCTGGAAGAACCATGTCTCCCTTTCCTCTCAGGAGCAGAAGTGTTCTTTGTGATGCTTAGCAAGACTTTGGTGCCTCTTGACGTGGAATTGCTTTCATTTATATCATGTTTGGTGTTTCCTCTCATTCCAATGTGTTTTCATTCAAAAGCCACTCTTAAGGATTTCTCTGCAAAGAAAAAAGGTCAAGGTTATTTCCTTGGGGAAAGAGGGCAAGAGGAAGGTCAGAAAATGATTTAACCAAATAAATAATGCGCTGAATTGTCAGAAAAGTATTGAAGCAGAGCAGATGGGCTGTGTTTGCCAGCTCATTTGCATCAGAAACACTTTGGCATTACCCAGATTTTCCGTAAGCCTTCTCCTTAATATTTTGTTACTTTATAGTTGTCTTTGTGCTCCCTTACACACACACTTTTCAAACAGATAAAATTCAGAACTGGTGAAAGATGATGCAACTACAGTAAAGAAGGATTGTATGTTTAAGAGGCTTGAGACAGTACCTGGGACTGTCAACTCTAGTCCTAGGGTGTATTCCGCAGAGTGTATTTAATAAGAGAATTTTTATCTGAAGCTTGTTTATATCTTAAGCAAAACTAGGTTCTGAAGCTTCAGGCCACTTCATTTGAAGGGGGTCTATAGATTCCACTGAAAAAAAGCATTATTTCCTATTCAAGATATTGAAATAAGATTTGGCATAAGGAAAAGTGTTATGGAGTCTATGATATATTTCATTGTGGAGATTAAAACCATGAAGAAGTATCTGAAAGAAGATTTCAAATCCACACTGCAACATTTTGCTGACTCCATTCTTGTCCTCTTCTCAGTTTGAATGATCAAAATGAGGTTCCTGAATAATACTGATGTGGCCAAGGGGGATGTCCAACACTCGAAAGCGAGAGGCACACTCCAATCTCACTGAAGACCTCCATGCTGCAAACACTGCCCTTCCACAACGGATAAACTGGTAAGTATGCAGGGGTCAAGCTGTGGGGTGCTGGGTTGCAGGAGAACCTTTGAGTAGAGCACAACAGCTCAATTACAAATATGCAGGGATAGAAGCATGGAACAAGGAGCAGGAGTGATCGTGAAAGCACTCAGTGTGGTACCAAGGATGAATGCTCTTCCAGTGTTTGAAAGCGAAGCAGATGTGAGAATCCTACATCATCTGAAAACTGTGGGTTTACAGCAGGTGGACACCAAAACTTTGCACTCAATCCTCTCCCTCTTCTTATTGCTTCTTACCTCCCACTAGACATCATCAGAGAGATAAGCTCTAACAACAGCTGCACATATTTACCAGCTTATCTACCACCCTCTTAAAAAAGCCTGCTTAAAAATATCTGGAAAGTAAATTGAGTGACAGCCTTTCAGAGTGTTTGTGAAGCCTCTGGATAAGGAAAGTAGAGAAAGAAAATCCTACAACTGCATGTTGCATGCTATGCTTGTGTCCATGCCTTACACTGCTGCAAGACGTCTGGGTAGGGATCTGCCCAGCCCTCTCTGCTAAAGAATAGTAATTGCAACAGTGTGTAATTCACTGACTCAATAGGCTCCCAAATAAAACAAATCTTTCTTTGCTGGGGAGAGGGGTGTCCAGTCTTTGTCTTAGCAGGCTATTAACTTCCTTAGAGGTAGCTGTAAATGAAGCTGAAAATTATTTTTGCACTTGCTTGTGAGAAGAACTGCATGGAGTTTAGGATAATCTCTTCAAATGAGCTACTGTTCCAAAGAAAAAAAACAGTTGAATGCAAAGCCCAATGTCCCAAATTTGACTCCAAGGGAGGAAGCAAACTGCAGAAGATACCGCAACCTGAGTTATGCACATGAACCGGTAGAGCAAATGGAGCCTAAAACAAAAGTTTTCCCCTTACCCCTCTTTGTGGGGCTTCTAGCAGCAGCTGATGAGCAGCACCATGAAGCTTCGGTGTCAAACCGAGGGCCAAAGGTCCTCTGTACGGACCCACCTACCCATGACAGCTTTGTAGCAACCGAGTGAATCAGCTCCTCCGCAACCTACAGGACTGAAAACCCTAAAGGGAGTGCAGAATAGATCCAGGGATGGTCCAGGACACTCTGCCTTTCACTCCTGGCACACTTTTTTCCATTCGCTGCTTACTACCCTGGCTGTTTGCTCGGGCAGTTGCCTCTCTCCCCACTGGAAGAGGAATCAGCATATTTCTGTTTGTAGACTTCTGGATGCAAGTCCTTCATAAGGCTGTTCTGAATTAGTTCTTCTCTTGCAAAGGAAGGGAGACAATATAATGAACAAAGCTAATTTGTGGAACACAGTTTTAACTGAAATATTTGCTGCTGTTGTCACCATTGGATTAAGACAGAACACATTTGTTAGAGATTAGGTTAGTTTGTATCTAGAGAATGGGGGTGGGAGGCGTAATTGGAAACTACAGAGACAGAAAAAAGATATTGCCTCTCCAGCATCATGAATGGGGAGCTACTCAAGTTTTGCTCTGCTATTGGCACATTTAAGTAGGTGCATGAAATAAAAGCAGCCCTCACTGCAAACGCTCCTGTCTTGCACTAAGACTTGTACGTGCACATCTTCCTCTGGTGTGGAAGCAAAAAAAACCACACTTGAAAAAAGTTTCTCTTCTACGTTCCAACTCCACTGACACAAAACTAAAAACACGTGCAAAAATCTTCTAATGACTTCCTCCAAAGTGAAATCTCTATCCTAGATTTCGTGGCCTACTACCTTGTGGCTGGTGTATGCTCTTCCAGCTGAATAGAGTTTGAGGGATTTATACCATACGAGAACCTGAGTCTGTGAGCTCTCACTTGATTGCAGTGATCACTGCAGAGACACATTTTATTCCACTTTGTAACTAAGTACCCTGCAGTCATGCAAAGGCTCCACACCCTGCTCAGCTGCCATTGTACAAAGCCAGGCTGTGCGAGCTGAAGCCCAAGCTCAGCGGGGGGGGGGGGGGGGGGAGTCTGCCTCGTTCATGCAGGACATGTCTTTCCTTCTCTTTTTCTTTGGTCTATTTTTTCCTTCCCTTTAGCAGACAGAAGACTTGCTCATTTCCCATTCCTGCCTACTGAATTATTCATCCAAAATGTTTCACCGGTATCTTCTTGTCTGCCAGGGAGCTCATCATCCAACAATTCCTCTTCAGTCTTGGCTTGTAATCAGAGCAATTAGCAACGCATTAAAGGTCTCAGCATGCCCATGGCTGCAGGGGTATGGAGTGGACCCACTCTGTCTCCAAAACTCAGGCAGACGACCCACTGGCTAGAATGTGTTGTGAAGGAAAACAAATCTACAGTGAAAGTAGAAGTCAGGTGCTCAGAATAGGAGTTTTCAGTCGATACAGTGAAATCATGGATATCAGTGCATCAGTTGGGACTGATCTTAGTGGCGAGAGGATGAGGTCCCACATGCTACCATGGTCTGGCTGGAAGGCATGATAAACTTCTGTGGGCACTCAGCCTGCACCAAACAAGGTTGTTTGGGGCTTCCTCCCCACATGTAAGAAACCCTTTTTTTTAGCTGGAAGGACCTGAAAGGGAACATGAAGAGCTATCATCGATTCCCTCTGACACTCTGAAAATGATAAAAAAACGTAATCAGTGCAGAGTGCGTTTGCAGGTGTCTGATAGTTGCTGCCAACTCAGGAAAGCACATACTCTGGGACTGCGATCACACTCTTCTACCTCTAGAAATGCACTCTATCCTGATTCAGAAAAGGGCACACGATTGCTCTCTGTCCATGAGCTCACCAGCTCCCACGGGAAGAAGGTGCTGAGCTGTGATCTCTCCTTACTTGCTGTCTGCCCCAGTGATTGACTAACCAATATGTAATATGAAGTGGAGCACGACCTCAGTGTGAAAGGTCAACGTGAACAGCATCCTTAGAAACGTTCCCTATAGAAAATAGGTACATGGATTTCCTATTCTGTCTTCCAATCTGCGACGAGGGCTTAATAGGTCAGGACCAGAGCAATTCATCACGTTTCCCCCGTCCTTTGCCTTCCTAACATATCGGAGATGTTCTTCTGCACTTCTGGGCTCTGCCTCTGCTAATGTCTCTGGAAGGATAATCTGTAGAGAAAGAATGTGAGAATTATTAAATCAATAAACACTGCTAACCTTTCAACTGTATCCGTCCAAGGAGATCTCACCACTGCAGCAATCATTTGATTTAACGTATTGAAAGTAAAAATGTTCTTATTGCGTATGTCAAAAAAGGCAAGAAAAACCATGCTCTTTCTCTGTCAGTGGAGGTATCCACAGGGGCTCACAACATGTTCCTCCTATACCTCAAGTCTGAAAGGCTTTGAAGAGTTACAGGGAAATGCAAGCCCTAAACCATGTGTGAAATCTTCCCGTCTATACCCAGATGTTGTTATTGGGGGGAAAACAAACACATTTATTTATAGCCAGATCAAAATGCATGAATAAAATCTAAAATTATTTTAATGACTTTTGGTAGATTTGGTGGGGGGGTTCTTGAGCAAGAAAGTTCTGCATTTTTTTCGCCCGGAATCATGTTCTGGAAGTCAAAATGCAGAACTGCAGCATGTGCTTGAGCTTTTGCCTGTTGGGAGGAGCAGTGAGCTGCTGGGGCATTTTTCAGATACCTAATAGTGAGGCGGATGACTAAATATTTGCTGTTCTCATGAAGGCCAAGGTCTCTGATAAGCACAGGGCGCATTGGCTTGCTGTGAAGATCAGCAGGAATTGCACGTGCTTATCTCATTATACGGTTTTAGCGAGTTTGTTACTTTGCTCTGCACAAGAGGTATCTGTTCTCAAAGCCAAATCTGCAACGTGGCTCTGTAATAATAACTAGAGAGAAAGATTTTGCTCATTCAGGAAATTTCTCCCTCCTCCAAATATAGACAGCATTCCTCAGCTTCCTGGAAAATACATCAATGAACTGTTAATAGATCTTGTCTGTTGTGTTAGAAATACATGATACAAATTGTGTTTGAGGATCATCCCTGTTTACATGCCTGCAGGAATTGAAACGTCTTTCCAGAAGCTATTTCCAGATAATAATAGTATATATTCTCCTGACTTAAAACCAGTCAACTCAGTGTTTAAAGCAGAGAGTGAAAATCTTTTTTATCAGTAAAAGAGATTCCCCAAACATTTCTTCTAAGCTGTTGTGAGATCCTCCTAAACCCTGTCATATTTATGTTTTTTAATAGGAGAATTGTGACTCTGAACCTTTATCTTGCAGCCCAGTGAATGGGCCAGTCTCCTATGTTTTCTGTATGTGCTCATGCTATGCCAGTGAGTGTCTCAGAGAGTGCAGGAGAGGGATTTTTCAGGAACAGTATAATCAAAGCTAATCCTTATGGAGGGAAAAATACACTGAAAATCCGCTGCAGCTCTAAATGATGTAAGTTGTAGTAAGAAGTGTTTGGGCTTGGTTTTTTCTTCACATGTTTTGTGGAGCAAACAAGAAAAAAACTCCATGTGGGTTTTTTTTGGTAGGAGCTGGTACCACGAGCGTAACGTGCACAGTGACCAACAGGGCGACACACGCCGTCATTTCCATGGCCCGGAGTCCTTTCCCAGCATCTGTGGCTACCAGCTGCAATGTACTGCACTCACTTTCCCTGGCTCGGTCCAGCTGTGGAATCACGTCGATATTACCTAGCATTGTAATTCCTCAAGACGTCTTAAAGCTGAAAAGCTAAACCAAGCCCTTAGTCATATTCTGAGCACAACACAGCATTTGAGTTCCACAGGCCAGGCCAAAGCAGCAGTAATTTGTTAAATTGGTGAAACATCCAACAAAAGAGATTAGCGGTCCAGCAGTAATGTGAGCATGCCAGGTCTTTCAGGCTCAGTGGGGAACAGTTGATGGAGAAAGCTGCATCGAGCCTGCACTCAGCCTTGTGAGACTTGCTCAAGTCTCCAGGATAGATGCAAAAAGAACCTTCCCCTTCATTGCATGCAAGCACATTTAATGATTGCACAATCCCGTCGCTACCATGCACTTGAGCTTCTTCAAGCAAGTAGAAATAACAGTACAGTCCCGCCTTTCTCCCCCCATCACCCGCCGGAGAAACCACCGGGTGCTGCCGCCCACCTCAGCAGGACAGAGCAAGCCGGCTCAGCCCTTGGGGCTGGAGGCAGCAATGATGGGACCGAGGAACGCATCCTCTACCGCCCACTCCTCTCCCTGCCGGGGTGCCACCCAAGGGCACCGCCGGTCTGGCAGCGCTGGATGTCACTGTCACAGCAGTGTCTGTCGCAGACGTATGGGGTAGGCATAAGAGTCGTCAGTGGGTCGGTCCGGCAGTGTGGGATGGGGGCAGGGGGAGGCACGGGCTGGTACAGCTCATGTTGAAACCTTTCCAAACCCACCACTGAGTAGCAGCACCTCCAGAGACTCCCTTTCAAACAGGAGATCCACAAGAGCTACATGCCAAGCTGCAATAAGAAACGGAGGCTGCGAGGTGTATAATATTTACATTTAATACAATCCACTGATATCTGACATTTTTCTGGTAAATTTTACGTGGGCCATAAGCACTTCTGGAGAACTGAGTAAATTTTAACTCCTCCGAAGGTCTTTTGCGATGGTGGTATCTGCAATGAAATATTTCGCTGCCTCAACTATCCACATCTGTCCCAGCACCGGCATCTGTTATTAAACTCCTTACGCATTCCTCAGTGCACCGATGCCGCAGAAGTGTCCCACCATTTTGTGTTTTTGGTGTGATATTCCCCACTATCAGTTCACCTCCCCGAGTGCAAACAGCATGCACAGGGCAAACCCAGCTTTCCTGTCTTCCGACTCAGACCCGGCAGCATCCTCCCTTGGAGGACTTTGCGCAAACTGCCCCTTGGCTCCAGCAGCGCTACGCTTTTGGTCATTTTTTTTACACAGCTGGCCTGCTGATGTAATGGTGTCACAAAGAGACACCTTTTAAAAGGCACTAAAAATTCAAAACTAGGGAAAGAAAATTAATAGCTGAGTAAGCAGCCCACCTCTGGTAATGAAACAGAAAGTGGATAGACAAGGACAACCTGAGTCAAATGCAATAGCTCCAGGTCCTGTCTCCAATCCCTTCCCCTCAGACCTTGGAAGGCGGCCAGCAGAGCATCCCAGTATCTGACCCTGAAGTTTGGATCAATTTGCGCTCTGCAGCCTATTAACTTTTTTGTTAACCCACCCCACATTGTTCTACATCACAGAGAAGGAAGGTTCGAGGCAGTGGTGGGGTGACTAATGTCAAGTGCCCCCCTCAAAAACTGGGGTGTTGTTCAAGTTACAGCCAGGTGCAGGGCTTAATGGGCTTTGGCGATGCTGCCAAGACGTAATTGCCGTAAATCAGTCTGAGCCCTATGCAGACAGTTCCCTTTGTTTTGAAGTCCATTTACCCTTATTGCTTGTTCAGCTCCTTAATGCATTAATGATAAGATAGCATGGGGAATATGCAGTGCAGCCGCCCCCCAAAATCCTGAAGTAATGAATCAATACTGCGCCTATCTGGTCTGACCGTGGAGGAGAGGAATGTAAACAAGGCTGCATGCAGGGAGGGCTGAGCATCTCTAAGGCCTGTGGGGGCTGGTTTGCAGAAGTATCCCCAACTTTGCATATCACTGCAGTACTCCTTCCTTTGCTGCCTGCCCGCATGGGTATATTTTTATTTGTGCCTACCAATGCTTTTCAAGTGCTTTTCTCTACTGAAATGTGCTACATTAACAAGAACAGGGAGAGTACCACCGAAGGACTGGAATGCTTTTTCTGACATCAGGCGAGCTCCGGAAATCAGGTGCTGAGTGGTACTTCGTGGCAAATAGCTGGCTTTAAATGGGCCCGACACTTTTGCCCTTGCAGAAGGAGAGGTTATTGGGTCTCTGAGGTGAATCCAGACAGCTGGAGGTCAACCGCAGGCATTGTCCCTGCGTGCTGCTCAGGGGGCTGTCCTGATGCTCACCGTCACGGTCCCCTGCTGCTGGGGCACCTGTGGGCCATGGCATCCCTCCACACCATGGGGTGGCTCTGTGGGGGCCAAGGGGGCTGAGCAGCTGTGAGCCAGCCAGCGAAGCCAGGGGAGCCAGAGCTGCATTGATACTGAGCGACTCTGGGGAGGTCATTGGGCTTGCCTACAGAGGAAAGAGCCCCGGCATTATGCACTAGCAGCAGCTCCCTTCAAGCTGTCTGAGTCTTGGCAGGGTTTTCTCCTCTCCATCCCCCCGATTATAACCACTTGAAAAATCGCTGGTGCTCTATTGACAGGTTTATTCTGCTGCTTTCTTCTCAGCCAGAACTCTTGGGTATTGCAAACGTCGACTGATGCAAGTGTCACCCTAAGAGTGAGAAAAATAGACATCCACCAGAGACTATCAGCCTTTTGATGGTGACATTGTTTTCATTCTGCCCCATCTCCTCCTTTTTCATGTAAAAAATCTGGAAGCAGGAAAACCCAGACAAAAAGGGCAAAGAGGTAAAAATCACTGCCTGTCTTTTCCTCATCATTAAGGTAACGAACAATTTCTACCCACATAACGTTTAAAGCAGTTGAACAGTCTCTGCCTGATGACACATCTCGTTCCTGTCCTTGCCACCAACACAAGGTAGGGGCTGGCCTGACCTGCACCAGCCGGGACAGCCCTAGCAGGAGAGCTGGGACAAATCGCAGCATGGGCACAGTCTAGCTCATCCCAACCCCTTCCCCAGTACCTACCCCCACAGCGGACGTGTGGTGGGCTTGGAAACCAGCTGTCCTCAGAAAACAGTTGTGAAGCTGTCTCTGTGGAGTTTCTTAGTTTGCTGGGCAGAGGGATGACCAGTCCAGCCATTAAAACTCAGATGAATAATGGGACGAATGTCTGGACCCCTGTACTTTTTCTCTAGTGCAAAAGGCATTCCTAATACCCTCGTTGTCCTTTGGTTTTGAAAGATTTTTTTTAACCATTGCCTCTTGAGATACTTTATGCCCCAGATCAATTTGTGTTCTCAGTATTACAATGTACCTGAAATGACTCTGCAGTCTGGTGTCACTGGTAATAAAACTTAATTATTCACTCTGCTATCCTTTACTAAATTGCATGTCCTGTGGACTAGCTAAGCAGGTGGGTCCTTCAGCAGAGGTCCATGTCTTTGGAAGTGAAGGTCATGAGTTTTGTTCCTGTTGCTGCATGTATGCAACTGGCTGTCACCCAGGGCTGGCTCTGCCGGCCTGCGCCAACAGACCGCTACATCTTCTGCTGCCAGCAGAACTACGTGAAAGAAAAGAGATGCTATACAATTAGCAACTGACACTTCTTCTTGCAGGGTACAAAGCAGAGAAGTCGTCTCGTCACAATGTGGCATCGGCTCCCTTTGAGGTGTGACTCGGCTCAGAGAAACTGCTGTATCAAAGCAACGGGGTTTGACAGGGCTGGGGCTGTGAATGATGAATGCAGAGGACCAAAGGGTCACAGGTAGACACTAGAGAACAGGGAAAAAATAGCCCAGCTTAGTTAAAAAATAACCAGCTATAACTTACCCAGTGCACCCATTGTAGATGCAGATTTGTTCCTTCTAGTGTGTTTTTCTAGTCTAGTGCAAAGTAACCAAAGATTTACTGGTCCCTTAGGAGATTTCACAGCTCAAGAAATCTCTCTGTAAGGAACCATTTCTCTTGCTTCCACCTGAATTTTCATTTGTCCATTTTTACCCATTTCTCCCCATTGTATAGCTCCCAGCCTTGCATGGCCCTGGGGGATTCTTCTTATACTTTGGTGCCAACATTTGCATTCCTTCAAGATGTCATTTAGTTACTCTAATCTTTTCCCATAAATCACCTTGTTCAACATTCTCTCTGTTTCTCATTTATGAGTTTTTCTTTCTCTGCCATCTTTCCAGTATTACTGAGATATCTGTAAGTGAATTTAGCATCATATTTTCAGCCTTGTGGCGGAAGACCATCATTTTCTTAAACAATGAGATGAGCTATATGATAGGTATTTTCTGAGCTATACGACTCTCCACTACCATACTTCTTTTTATATCCATTATCACAGCTGGGTTTCTCTCTGCAGTACAGATTTCCTATTAATTAACACCCACTGTTGACTTTGCTCCTTAAATTAGCAAACAGGTTCTGGAATAGGTACTAAGCTGTTTTTGTGCCCCACACCAGTCTAAGTATTGGAGAATTATGTGAGCAGCAGCAGGAAATTATTCGACATCAGCCTGTCTTGGTTTCCTTGTGCCTCTCTTTGAGGCATCTAACACCGGGCTCAACCAGTATCCCATCCCAATGAGGCTCAAAAATTTGGCAGTTCCTGGCGATTCTTTTCACAGCTGAATCCACACTTGTGTTATTTTTTTCCAAGTGCAGAACTAAGACTGCAAAAAAAGTCCACAGGTCAACATTCCTCTCTGTTACAGGCAGCTGCTTGAAATAGATGCTTCGTCTGGAAGAGTCCACCAAACTTCTAATATATATTCACACAGGACAAGGCTCACTCCATCACTTTTGCAAGCACAAGACAGAAGACCAAAAGCTACCAAATAGCAATATGCTTCAAGTAAAGAGCAATGAAGGACACTACTCATGTCTTAAATCCCCACACCAGCAAGAGCTTTGTTAGCTGAGAATGTCCAAATGAAAGATGGAACAGTATTTCTAACTGTTTTTTGTTGTGTTTTGCCCAGGTGATTTCAGTTATTTAAAAAATCACCACAGCTCCACTGAAGACAAGCAAGGCAGCAAGACATGGCCTCATTCTGAGAGGAGCGATACTGAGTTGTCACTGTTGGCACGGAGAAAGAGGAAAGAATTTGATCCACTTTTCAAGGTGGGAAGTCTAAACCCTTATACTCAAACCTCTACAAAGGCATCAGAATAAGTGACCTACTCTTAACCTCAGCGATTGTAACCTCACTTGGTGCAGTGGCAAAAAAATGCAGCCCTTTCTGCAGAAATGTGGAATCATGCTGCATATACACATTGTATCATAGTTCATATTTTGGTAAGCCCAAAGGACATGGAATAACAGCCTGTGTCCCCTGTTGCAGAAGGACAGATTTCTTTCTGCGGGAATGCAATTAGTAGAACCATGAAAATAATTCATCAGATTAACGTAGGGATAAATCCTGTCCTGACACTTGGAAGTTATCGTGTTCAAGTTCAACTTAATTATTTTTGTATTTAATTACAAAACGGTTAATTGCTTCATTTAATTATGTATCTTTTTAATTAGATTGAGGCTAAAAAACAAACAAACAAAAAAAACCTGATAAGGCCGCTACTCGACAGCCCTTCCACTCTTCATTTCACCTCACGCCATATCAGTTCCTTTCCCCTGCTTTGCCGTTAGTTTCCTGCGCCAGGTCTCTCCCAAATCCCCTGCTTCCTATTTACCTCCACTTTGGGAAAGCTCTGGTGTACAAGCCACGTGGCAAGCCCAGGAACAGCCCACAGCGAGCCAGTGCATGTGCCCCTGCTTGCGCAGAAGCGCGAGCTGGGCCTGGGCGCTTTGCCTCCTCTTTCCTCCAACACCATGGGGCCAGAACCATTTTCCAGCCACAGAGGTTTGCCCAGCTGTGGGGATAGCTGTGGGTGAACCAGCCCAATTTATTAAGGCTTCTCCCAGGAGCACATGAGAAAGTCCCTGGGGCGTGTAGGAGAACTGCAGTTTTGCTAATTTCAAAACCTAAGCATGTCCCTTGCTGTCTGCCTCCCGTGCACAGTCATCGCTAATACCTCAGAGTTGGAGGAGTGCACATGCATGTGTGTGGACGTGCGTCTCGCTCTCACGCACACACTCTGCCAAGCACTTCCCCAGCATCAGCGGGAGGATGTAGCTGCCTGCAACTCCCAGGGGAGCCCCTCTGCAGTGGAGGGCACGCTGATGGGCTTATGTAAACCCTGTCTCTCTGCGACACATCGGGCCATGAAGGGGATGTAGGAGGAAAGTTGCCCGCGCAGTATACTACAAACCGGCATTCGCATTACCCACCAGCGCTTCAAGCAGTAAATCCAGCACCTCAGGACGCTTTGCTCCCGGGGCGGACGAGGGGGATCCGACCTGAGACGCTGCCTCCAGCTGCACTGCAGGACACTGGTAAGCGGTGCCCACGGGGGACAGGCAGCGGCTCCTCACACCCGCAGAGCAGCGATAACTGGTGCGTTGCAATCCAGCCAGTTTGTCCTGGCTTTTATAGCAACTTCTAAATCAGCATTGATTTTTAAATTTTGCACTAGCATCTCTTCATAAATTTTGACTTTTCGGTCTAGCCAGTGAACATCAAACCTCAGCATGAATGCCAAAGGGGACAAATGTGGAGATTAGAAAGGAAAGTCCCTTTTTAGCATGCATTCTGGCAGTGCTTCTTTTCTGCTTGTCAGCATAGAAAGGCATTCCTGAACTTCTTACACAACAGAAGAAAACCATAAAGGTTTATGAAGACACCCTCAGACTGAAACACAGCAGGAAGATGCTTAGTTGTCTCCTTAAAATTTTCTGTAGGAACTTTAGCACTTCATGTTGCCTCTACAAATTTAACATAAAAAAATAAACACAAAAATATTGGACAAGGTTATTAAGACTCCAGTTTGCTAGGATGTCTTAGGTACGGTCTCAGGTCATCACCACTTTTTCAAGATTAATGTCTAGGCTCCCAGAACCAGGCAAAAACCTGCCAAACTGCAAACACTTTGGCCTGTTTAGTTCTATTAAAACTAAATACTATCAAAAATACAGGAAATGTACAGGAAAACCATATCAACCAAACTAAATGATTAAAACCACTGAAGTATTTGTAAAGTTCTTGCTTTAGGACTAATCCCATTCCCTTGCACTATAAAGCCCTTTATAAGACCATGCACTGTTTTTTCTGGCTATTAACTACAGTATGAATGGCTCTTCTAGGGACACCTAAAACTGCCTGACTTGGGAAGGAGTAGCCAAGACACTAGGTGTAGCCTCCCACCATGTGCCACCTAGGGGCTACTCATACTACCAGGAGCTCCCTACATGCACAAGTGAACAATGATGGGCAAAAAAGCCAGGCTTGACTTAAAGTTGTGGTTTTCCTCTGCCAGCTCCCCACCTACATGCTGGACTAAGCATAGAGTCTAACTGCCCCCAGCCAATCACCGCTGTTTTGGACCAGCCCATCCTGGAAGGAAGGAGAAAAAGTTCTAAACTCTTGACAGATCAGTGCTATAAAAAAAAGCCAATATTCAAGGGGCCCTGCCTGGTGGCTTAAACTTCCTCACTTGTGACGTAAGCCTTTTTGCGACTCACACAGCTCAGCAGAGGATCATGGACCACCAAACTGGTTTCAGGGATCAATAAGTCAGAATAACCAGGCACACCTCCTTCCCACACAGCCTGAAACCTCCTGCGCTCAGCAGCACCGCGACCGCAGCCGGGCTGGCATTACAGACAGCTGTAATCCAATTAATTGATATGACATGGGGGAAATGGGGAGGAGGGGAGTATATGTTTGAGTGAAACATTTTTCTTAGCCAGCGTTTCAAAGAGCTCCTATATCAAGTGCTTCAATTTTAATGGTTCAGTTTGCTTTCCTCTTCTTGATTGTAATACCCTTCTTGAACTTTACACATAAAATGTGCTTTCCCTTTTGATTTTTGTCATCATCTCTCTGGCAAGTTATCAGACTTTTAATTCCAAGCCTCCATTTTTCCCACACACCTCGAATACTAGCAGGGCGAGAAGTTCATAAAGTATTTCACAGTCTTGGTATGCCTGCACAACACTCACATCTGGAAAATGAGGTGACATTTGATCTCTGCTGCAAACACTGGCAAGACTTCCCCTGATTTCTGGAGGACTGGGGTTTCACTTTGGGGATGTTGCATTTGCATGGCTGATGCTCTTTCCAGAGGGGATAGGCTTTCATTTGCCACAGCCATCTCCACTCCTTGGGAGGGGATCTGACTGCTGTAGCCTGGGTGTTATCTTATTGTACCTCCACCTGAAATATTAAAATCTGACCAGGTGAAAGATAGCACAGAAGTACAAAACACCGAGGTCTCTGACTGTCGTGCTGTCACTCGCTAGCTGTGCTTTTCCTGGCAGCCAACATAAAGGAGAGGCAGCCTTCGTAGGAGCAGGACACTCACAGCATGCTCCTGAGCTGCCTGAGACCAGAAACGGGGCCAGGTACAGGAACAAGCCATAAGCCAGCTCTGCCCTGGGTGGCTTTGCTGTGCATGGCAGAGGACAAGTCAGCCGTCCACAACGGAGACTGGGCCATAGCACGGTTTGCCCGTGAGAACCTGCCTGTCAGCTACCACTGAGACAAAACAAGAGACTTTCCAGAGCATCTGACTGAAGGACCTTTGTGCTCGTGGTGGTGCTGAGCTTTAGCCTATTTCTGGCTCGTTCTGTGATAATACAGCTTGTGTTTTGGATCCTTGCTTGCACTTAAGCCTTTTAATCACTTGTTCATTAAGAAAAGGTTTTCAGGACACCTTGCTGAGAGGCAGCATCTCATATACCTCCGAGGAGAGAAAAAAAACCAGCCACTTAAACACTCAAACCACTCAGATCCTAATGATAGATTAGTAATGAGGGTGAAGTGTATTACCAACTTAATGACAAACTAAGAGATTTGGCACCCGTGACATGGTTCACTCTTTAAGACCCATAGCTGGTGGCTGAAGGATAAGTGGCATAGGTAGGGGCCGGAAATTGTTTTTTCTGTTGGGAACTGGGCCACCTAAACTGCATTTTAAAAATGGTTTAGTGACACAGTGGAAGAATGGTGCAAGGTGGTTGGAAAAAACCAAAAAACTTACGCTTCATTGTGGTGACTCATGTCATAACAGAATCAGAAATCAAATCTACAGAGACAAAAAAATCCTTAAGAGGTGCATATTACTTCCTGTTTAACCTCTGTACACATCCATCTTGAGGTGTAAATCAATATTTTCTAACTCATGTGCTAGAAGAACCTATAGCTTCAGATGGACATGGAAATCAAGGCAATGACTAACCCCACCTAGTTCCCAGTTATCCAGGAGTTGCACTTAGGGCTGAAACCTTCCCTGAGAAGCCTCCTCTTTTCATTGCTTGTTGCTAGCATTGGCAAAGATGGTAAAAAGCTCTTATACAAGATCACTGCTTTAATTGGAAAAGATACCAATTTATTTTTCTGCCAAAACATCAGAAATTAAATTTATCAGTCTTTTCCTGTTCTCTTCTGGATCCTCACTATGGGGCAGCCAAGATGCAAGGTGTGAGATTGCCTGTCCTGCATTTACCGCAGACTTTGGCGAAATGCCCATGAAAACACACCTCCATTAGTATTGCATTTGCTAAGAACTGATGCAGCTTTACATACCTCTATACACAAAGATATTAATCAGTCACACATAAAGTGCTATCTAACGTAATGCCATGACAGGCATTGCCAACTGAAACGATTTGCAATTACTTTAAAGGATTCCTTTCCTGACAGCGTGAATAATTTGTAATCTATGTAGACACAGGCCATTTAGCATAGTTTAACTTAAAGAGTGCTCCTCTGCTTGGCCAAAAGGCAAACCAGCTCTGCTATAGAGGCCCAGAGAGCCTGGAGACAGATAGCAGCAAATCTGGGGTTTAAAATCATCTCCTCAAATACAGTGCTATTTTTGAGGTGACTTTATCTCGGGTATTTGGAAGTCTGGCCCAACCATTTCTGGGCCATCCAGGCAGATAGCATGCTATGAAAACAAACCAATACTGCACTTCCTTAGATGCAGTTGCATGAGTGCATCTGTGGCTGTTAAGGACCGAGGGGGATAGTCAGGAGGAGATACGCTCAACTGAAATGCTTCTTCATTACAGACAAAATTGAAAGGGAGTCCCTGCAAAAGTATAAATTCTTATCATAACTCCAAAAAGGTCAGATAACTGCATTTTTTTTTCAGAAATAGTGTTTCAGTTTTGCTTGGACTGTGTAGTTTCAGAGACAAAAGAGGGGTGCACATACTATTAGATATCACTGGGCACTTTTCTCCAGGCGGCAGGCTTCCTTTCTAGCTCCACCAGCTCCCAGCACTACCTTCCCTTCTCTGAGCTCAGTCATATGCAGTGCTACCACAGCACGGCTCTGGGGCACCTCATTGCTTGTTTTGGAGGTCTGGAACCAAATTTGTGGATAAACACAATATTGCTGTTATTAGTAGTAAATAGAATAGATGACAATTTCATTCTTTGAACATGAAAAGGCATTAGCTTTTACTAACCTCATAATAAGGGTTTATTTTTTCAATCTCTTGCATGTCTAAATTCAGCTCTGTCTATTATGTAAATTACTTTAATAGAAGGGTTAAAAATGCTTCCCAATATCATGAACTACAGGCTAAGGTGCATTTATCTCCTGCATCAATGTACAAGTTCTGCATAGTCTAGAAGGTTGGTGCTGAGGTTCAGCGGTTGGTAGCAGATGTAGGCAATATTTTAAAAAGTGAGAAAAACAGGGGTTTTTTTGTTTCTGTCCTATTTGCTCTGCTGTAATTACCATTATTAAAGATTTTTTTTAATTGTATGTTACAGGACTGTTCTTTTGTTTCTAGTGCAGATCTGGCACCCTAAAGGAGCATCAGCCACCCAAGGCAGTTCCTCTTGCAATGGTAGGATTATTCCCATGGTGATTCTGAATCAGCTGCGTGAATTAACACTATACACTCGCTGGTAACTAGAAAGTACACTTTCCAGTTTAAAAATTTGGATTAAAAATACTGGGTGCAAGGTGTGTGTATGGGGGAGAGGAGGAGAAGGCACGTGCAGGGGCACGGGGAGCCTCTCAGAAACCCGCTAGGGCATTCTCTAGGCACCAAGTTCCCCTTGTCTGAGACGTCCTCCTAAAAATAACAGGACATGGAAAAGCCACAGCTCAAGTCTGCTTTATGACTAATGTGTTGCTGCTCTTTTCTTTTGCAGATAAAGCAGTGAAGGAATAATTAATGAGAAAGTATGAAGATGATGTAATCCAGAGTGAAATCCCAGTTAAACCGAAGCCAGTGGGGTTTTGCTTCCCACATAACAAGAGTTCACATGCCATCAGGGAAACGAAATAGAGGATGAGGCAGCAGTTAATTATTCTAGTGTTTTTCACTGTGATCAGTGGGCTAGGGACTCCTTTCCTGGCTTTCTCTTTACACCCATGTTCTTCCCCTGCTGCTGGAGGCAAATCATGCGTACAGACAACCGCCTAGGACAGGACCCTGCTACGGGATGCTGCAGCACAGCAAGGACTTTGTTTACGAAGCGGATTGCAATTCAAGGCTTCCACAAATGGCAGAGGAATTTTTACTTTCAGAGGCTGCTTTTCCATTTGTGGTCACCAGACATAAGATAACAGGAGAACAAGGGGAGGAAGGACTGCAAGGTAGATCCGCCTGGCACTAGGCACGGCTCCACGCTCTGAGTGTTGGTGTAGCAGGAGATACCCATAGAGAATTCGTTCTCCCATCTGTTCCTCTGTAGATCACTTTAAAAATTAACTTACTCTATTAAAAAGAAAATGTGATTGTTACAGTTAAGTGGCTGCAGTGCTAGAGATAGTTCGTCCTCCCCTTGCCCCTCAAATTATACCCAAAAATGCACAATTACTAACACATTAACTTAGCCAGAAACGACTGAGAATAAGTTAAGGTTTGTTACGAATACACTTTATTTTGTGTAATAAACAAATTTTTTTCCTGGCCTGTAATATTGCAGAAGACATAATTCTTCCCTACGGCACATTTCACACTTTTCTAGTTTCAGACATCTGATTTTAGAAAGCACCCCTCCATCAAGTTACGCTACGTTCAGATAATTATTCTATAAAATTAAACTAATTGTAAATGGAGCAAAAATACAGTTACATCAGCTAGGCACTCTCTCCATGTCCAGCACAAAATGTGGAGCACAGGGAGCTGTCACAGTCCTTCTACCAGTGGAGAGAGTGACATCTGACAAGGTCGATATTTATGTGTATTTCACATTTAAGAGTGTAATCATTAAAAATCGAGGTAATACAAGTAAAAATAGGTATTAATGTTTCAAGAATGAATCCATCGGAGCCCGGATCCTTCTTTCTAATAAATTTTGTTGTGAGGCTCTGAGTCATTTACTGCAGAGGCTGACAGTGCTCTATCAGTAGCCAGGTTAGGCTCTGCTTTGGTAGGCTCTTATTTCTTTGGCCTTAAATTGAGTTAAGCAATGGGTCTTACCCCCTCTCACTTAGTTTATCAAGTCTTCTTCCATAGCTAAAAATAATAAATGTCTGTAGGTAGCACTCTGCTGTCTTCAGAGCTGATCTGAGATGTGAGCTCTGCCTTGTTACACTCCAGAGCACAGAGCACTGTAGCAGTGCTCCAGAGAGCCATTTTCCAAAACGGTTTCCTCACAAGTATTCCGTTGGTATCTTGGGCAAAGAAAAAACTAGATATAAATGTGTGAAGTTATCAGTAAATTTGACCTCTGAATGCTGAGTTCCTGTCTCCATTTCACAGGACGTTTTGACTACCTTCCTATGTGAAGGTCCCCAGTAGTGCTTGTCTTGGCTGATGTTGTATTAAATCCTTCTTTAAAAGCTTCTTTACAAGTGTACCTGCAGTTCTGAGTTTCTAACTTCTCTGATGATTATCACTTAGATATTGGTGGAAAAGTCACTGGGTTTGCAGCCTAAGAGGCAGAGTAGCTTCTACAAGTTAAGAGATGATCGGCAGCGATTAGCAGTCAGAACAGCTTTTCTTTCCCCAGGCTGCAAATAGCCAGAAGGTTGTGACTATTCTTTTTCTGTTTCATGATTGTACCTCTGTGCTGAGGCACCGGCTGCTATACGTCACAAGATGGTTTATCTTAAATCTGGTTAGCTTGTTAAGCTGGTGCAGCACTTGGTGGTAAGTGTCCTTTGTTGTAAGCAGTGTCTGTACTACAGAAAGCTGCACTGGCTCCCTGTTGGCTTCTGAGTGACTTCTATGGTGAGAAACTTAACTTCAGAAACACCTCAGCAACGATTCAGCTTGGGCAATTTCAGCCAAGGAAGATATTTGGCGTCAAGTCCTCAACTCACCCAATGCAAAAAGCAAAGTTCCATTAACTGCTTTTTTTGAATCTTAAAAACTGCACCACCTGTTAGTGTTAATTTGACCGTTCATGGCGTCTTTTTGCAAAGTACAGCAGACGTGGCTTGGCAGATCCACATCCCTCAAAGCCACAGCTCAGACCAACCGTAACACAGGCGACCTGGATGGACAGCCAGCCCTACCCCATCTGCCCTCACCTGCAGGCAACCTGCAGATTCCCTCCACTGCTTCCCTGTGTTGTCTGGTGGGTCCGGAGGACCCCAGCTTTCCGCAGCCACCGCTGTGGTGGTCCCTGTCCCCACGCGTAAGTGCAGCCCCCCCCCCACAGACCATCCTTAGAGGCTGTGCGGGGATAGAGCTTCCTGGCCTCTTCACCGGGCGCTCACCCTTATCGTAAAAGAGCCCATACTTTCTGCAGGGAATACTTACACATGCAAAAATGTAAATAGTCAGAAAATTCCCCCAGAGAAAATAGGACAAGAGGTAAAAAGGTTTCATGGCGATATTTTCAGTAGGTCCCAGTGGATCGCGTCACTGCAGGCAACTAATTTGTGAGCCTTCTTGCCAGAGGGCAGTGCCACCTATCACTGAATTTCATACAGGTCCAGAAAAAGTTAGACCTGCATTTTAAGTGATGGCAATATTCAGAATGACAACAGTTTTGCTTCAATCACCGACCAACCTCTTCTGGGAAGGTAAACCTTTGTGCTCCAGGAGTTATGTCTCAGCAGCCAGAGATTGGTCTATGGAGGAAATGTACTTGGTGGGAGGGGAGGGAAAGATTTTTTCTACATTGCCTGAATGCAGTACTGCCTAATTTCAACTAACAGCCTGGACTCGGGTGCTGGCAAGCATTGGGAGGTAATGCAATGAACAGAGCTGGTGTCTTCTAGCCTTGGCAACCGCTGCTGCTCTTCACCTGCTGGCCATTTCCCACCGGTCTCCCCCTCACGTAGCCAGCCGTTTTCATCACAAATACATGTAAGCAGCAGCCAGTTTAGATGCTATATTCCCAGTTACACAGTCATAGAGTGTGAGGACTATTTGGGTAATAAATACTGACATGTCATTGATATGTATATAATGCATTTGAAGCACAGACTACAAATATTCTTAAACGTGTATGTAAATAATTGTGTCCTTCAGCTATTTCTGAAAATGCATAGCGAATAACTTTAATAAAAGCTATGTCAAACAAAATGGGAGGCATAAAAACATCCCTGTGAATTTTTAATCTGAGAAATAAAGAAGATACTGTTAATACAGCATAATTGTTTCATTAAATATTTAAAAAATACCTTCCATACTAAATTTATATTTTAACAAATATCTTTTCTGTTTATAAACTTGTAACAATTTTTATGAATATTGCATACAGCCAGGAGAAACTTCCTCAATAAAAAGAACTTAATCCTTACATATTCAGCGTCTTGATCAAACATTTCCATTTCATATCAGGATACATTTATATTATTCATTATAATTTATAAATTTTGTACTTCAGATAATGCAATTACAAATATTTCTTTTAAATGTTTCTTACTGCCCTTACATACCATTTCATTTAAATATTATTGTAATTTACAATTGCTTCATTTTAATAAGAAAAGATGCTTATAACCAATTATTTAATTGAATGGTGCTTCTCAATACACTATTCATTTCTTTCAAAATAATTTGCATTTTGTGTATTTGGAGCTGATATCAGAAAACATTATTGTCATTTTGTCTAATAACATTCTGCAACGTGCCGCTATTTGGAGAAAGACCTGATATGAGAATGGAAATCAAGAGCTTCATCAGCCTTACCAGGCTTGTATCCTCCTTTACTAGATGGACTAAATATCGTACTGGAGACAAACCTTCAGCTGGCAATTACTTTATGCCCCTGAAAAAACTGACCTGAAAATGTTAATTTGCTAGGAGCTCTTACATGTGCCTCATTTTTTAATGTTCTCAGAACATTGGACAAATCCACCAGAAAGTCTGGTTGTGAGGCAAAGCTTCTCAGCCCCACCATATCTCAGTTAAGCTATCCATATGGTGCTCCTTTTTATTCTTTTCATCCCTATTTATTTTTTCCTTTTTTTTCCTTTTTTATTAACATTTAATGAAAGTCGAGGTTGTATGAGGAAAACAAAAGGAGCTGAAAAATGAACTAAAATCACCTCTAGGCAAACAGCATGTCTGTAGTAGAGCAACACGCTTCCACAGAGTATTGGCATGGTCTTTTATGGTGTGTTTTAGGATTTTGCCCATTTCCACATCATTAAACTACGTATGAAATAGTAGTTGCAGGGAGCACAAATGTCAGATTTTCATCTGATATAAGATATCCACACTGAAGCAATCATATCATCTTAGACCAAGGGGTTGTGCTCAGACCTCAATTCTGCAAATACCAGAGCAATTGATGAAGTGTATTACGTAAGATCTCCTAAATGAGTGCTTAATTTTTGCATGGTTGTCTGAGCAATTGTTACCGCTTCCTATGGGCATGTGGATTATGAAATATCTTTAATTATCTCACTATACTACTGGGGTTTTTTTCTACTTGACCCCCCTCCCTCACTAATTACTCCTCCAAATCGTGCTCATCCTCATCATCAATTCATGAGTGTCTCATTTACTGCACACTGTTCACACCCTGCTCCGAAAGCAGAATTATTCATGCCTTCTTGGGCTTTGCTGTGGCGTGCAGTATCGGTGTTTCACAAACATTGTAACTTACTCCCACGGTGCTTCTGGTGAGATGACTTATCAGCGGAGATGGTTACGCACTAGAGAACCAAGACACAATGAGCGTATGGTCCAAACTACCCACTAATTCAGGGTGGAAGGTTTGAAATATTCTGCAGCACTTCATATGCTCAGAAAATAGTTTCTATTGATTTCAGATGTGACTGTGCATGCCAAGTACTCATGCAAGCCCAATCCTAAGAGTTCAAGCTAGATACCGCAATATGCAAATGCCATCTCTGAAAAGCTTGGTTCCTGTGGCTTTCCACCTTCACAAAGGGATTTTGTGGCAGAAAAAAGGCTAGGGTGAGATCCCAGTCTGCCCACAGTGCCATGTCCCACGTGCAACTTATGTTCCAGCTAATGTAAGAAACGAGATCCAGAGAACTGTTCAACTTGGCCCACAGCTCTGATTCAGTCCAGAAGCAAAACCCGGGCTGTGCACAATGCCGACCCATTGCACTCAACAATCCAGTTGTCCTCTAGAGAATACAATTTGGCCGTAAAATGCTTTAGATGTACAACACGGTCAAATGAGAGCTGTCCGGACTGCCCTAGTTCTGGCAGCTTTCAATGTCTGAGGCATTTCCTTTATCAGCTTTAAGACAGTAGCTTTTTCGTTTAGCCTTCTGTATTCTTTTTCTAAGAAAGATGTTAAAAAATTAATCCCATTATTTAGCATCAGATAACATTTATGTGGTTCATTTGGGTCAGTGGGTGCTTCTGTATTCGCAGCAGAAACCTGCAACTCTGGAGCCAGTCAGGTAGCTGGTAACAGTGGTAAGCTTTTGCAGACCAGAAGTAGAAGAGAATGACCGCATGAGCTTCACCTGGGAGTCCGCTGCAAGCTCTGGGTGCCCATCCCTCTTCCTTGGGGGCCATCAACAGGAGCAAAGCTGCTGAGAGCACTGCAGAGAGTTGCTGGCCCCTCTTTACCCTATTTATGCAGGCACTGCAGAAAAGTGTTGGGTGAAGTGCATCACCACCAGTGGCCCTGGGCTTGGGCACGCTCAGGTGCTCTGTGCACATGTACTGCAGTCACTGAGGTCCTAGAGATGGGAGGTGGCTTTGCAGCATGCTGTGTGAGGTCAGTTCCCAGGGAGATATTTTTTTTTTTTAGCCGTTCAGTAGGACAAGTAGGTAATAAGCAGATGGGTTTAGTGGGGTTTTTTCATACTTTAAACAAATCCAGGATGGGTATGGTAAAAAAGCATGTCCTTGACACAATGTCTTGGCTACAGAAGAATTGCCAGCCCCTACCTTGAAGCTTTCAAATTTCAGCTGAGGGATAGATGTTTTTCCCCACCTTCATTCTGAGAAAAAAAAACCAAACCAGTGAGCAGTAAACATCCAGCATTGAAAACTATAATGTAACTACTTTCCTAAGTTTAAAAAGGAATGTTTTATCACAGAAAATACGACGTCTTTTCAGTAAAAGGTAATGACCCCGATGCCTTCTGTAATTAGAATGACTTCTGTAGTCCTAAAGAGTAATTTTAAATAATAACATTTTCCAAGTAATTTTGTTTGATAAAATAATGAGCCACAAGGCAGGAATCTAGAAAGATCAATGAAATATAGTTTTTAATGATTTGATATGCAATCCTGAGCCTGAGAGCAGGTGAATGTGCCCTGTTTTGCAGCAGGAGGCCAACGCCTTCCAGGAGCATCAACTCAAAGTGATCAGTGAAATCCTTTTAATCTAATATTTCACCATATACCTTTCTTTTTGCAAGTGGCTTTCTGACCAACAGCATTAAGTTTGATTTCTTGTAGATACAAGGCACGGCAGATGTTGGCTTCATTGACATGATCCCTTTTCCCTTCCTAGTTCCCCATTTTAATGCAAGTTTGTAGAACCTACCTCCGTGACCTCTGGCAGATTTTGCTGGAAAAGGTTCAAAAGTTAGCAGAGAGGGCAAATTGACACAATAAGGTTGCATACACTTTTATTAAGGAGATGGAACTAGGAAGGGGTGTGTGGGTGGGTCAGTGTATAACCACCATATACAGAAAGGCACTGTATAGAGAGCACAGCTGAAACAGCCGGAGCTGCACCAGTTGACATGAGCCAAAGATTTTGCACGTATTGTCTAGCCTTTCATTTGCATGGCGCATGGAGAATCCAAACGGTTTGCTTTTCTTAAAGCAGTGCAAAACTTGAAGTAGATTTCTAGGACATAATTGCTGTAGCTACTCCATGTATTTATTATCCTCCCACAATAACTTACTCCAAAGTTTAATAGACTGGAATATCATTTCTTGCATAATAGTGATGTCTTGTTAAATTATTCACGTTATTTATTTGACAGATACTAATAACGGTTATCTGGTATTCAAGAGAGAGACAAAAATGACTATTTATAACTTTCCTCCATTATCTAATATTCACAAGACGAGATGTAAAATGTCTTTCTGATAGATAGCTGTCTAGGATGATTTTTCATGTTTTTCTTTATTAACAAAGAAAACAGCTACTGAAACTTATTTACAACTGTCCCTCAGTGCCCAGGCCAGCAAAGTGCATTTCTAGGCACAAACCCTCCCTCTTCCATGTTCAGAAAATATCCCAACTTGGACCACGTCCCACTCCCTGTGTGGCTGCCAGCCCGCTCTCACGTATGCTAAAATGTGGGCAATGAATTTATGCTGTGACCCCACACACAGGGTTGAGATCCCTCAGGAGGTTTCACTTATCCCGGAGGTAAATTGATGTTGACATTTACCTTCATAGATGAAAAACCTATTATATGAACATTGGCTGTGTTTCCCACCCCTGCCAATACCCCACCACGTAACCGTACAATTCATAGGCTCGATTCATAAGACAGAATGGGCTGCAGGCAGGATTTATTTTCCCATTTTCATTTCCCATTGAGGCAAGGGGTATTTACATATGTTAATTGACATCAGTCATGTAAATCGCCCGTTCATCAATGGGAAAAAAGACTCTGAGAATTGTTAAATCTGATTTTCCAGGGGATAATAAAAAAGCCACACTTAATTCTATGCTGCTATCGCTACTCCTTTTTCGGTTTTAAGAATGTTATTCCGATTATTCAGATATAATGACCCAAATATATTCAGTAACACCTTACAATGAAAGGAAATCAAGTGTCCTTGATTCCCTGACATGCTCCTACGGAAATAACTGATAAAATCTTTCAAAGCAACGTATTTTCTCATCTTCTTTTTTAATCACCACATTATATACTACTGTTCAAATGCAAAACAAGAAGTTTAGTTTTAAATGCACATCCATCAGCTTCCTTCTTTGATTTAATCTTTTTAAACCTCACAAACAAGTTATCAGCTGATTCTATAACTCTAATTAGCAAACAGAGGCAAACAAATACAAACCATTCCAAGTTTCATTGACAGTACAGCCCATTCAGGGCGCAGCAGCCAAGCTGTCAGCTCAAAAATGGGAATGCCTCATATTTTCATTAATAACTTGGACATTTATTTTAATTGCAGATAAGCCCAAACTGAACAGGTTTATAAGTGGGCCACAGGTTGAGATTAGAGTTCTAAACCGTCTTGGTAAAACTGGGATCCTTTCTCCTGCAGGACATGCAATCTAATAAATACAAGAACAAAGTAGGAATAATCCACTGTACAAGCAAAAGGGCAGTCAGGCAGCAGTGCTGCAGAGAAGGATGTACGGGCTTTCAACGCAAACATTTGTCCTGGTGGTATGCTCTGGAACAGCCATGACATGAAACCGCCCCTCATAGAATGACCAAATCCAATCTTGATACTGTTTGTATGCCTATACTCTTTGTTGTCTTAGACTGCAAAATTTGGGGGTAAGAACACACTTTTTATTATTGTCTCTGTACATCACATAGCACTATGGGGTCTGTGTTAAAGCTAAGGCACTCTGTCAATGACAAAGATGATGATGGTATTTACTGACTCCACAGCCACAGTAGGAGACCCAAGAGATGGTGAGGTTTGACCTACAATTGGGACCACAAGTGGGGCATGTGGGACCCATAGGGCAAGGGACTTTTCTCTCCCCCAGCCACTGCAGAGCTCAGTCCAACTCACACACGAGGGTGAGAACAAAACTCAGCGCATGTCATCCAAACTACTGCTACAGAGACGCATCCATGTGCTTTTCTAAACACTAAACGGACAGCTTAGTGGAAGACCTGTCATTAGCTTTTGGGGAAGCCAAATACGCTGTGTCCACAGGATCATCCTGAGCCACAGATGTACCGGCTCTTCCGAAGGACTCTAACAGACCTTCAATGCAGCACATCCCTCCAGTATCAATCCAACCTACCCGTCCGGTCTTTTTTTAATCATACTGCCTGACAATTTGTTTGGTATGGAAGGCAGACAGACAAGAATGTGGTTTCCCAGAGCTCTTTTTTTTAAAAAGCGTATCCTATCTACTGTCTCCATTTCCTGACGTATGACTGATGGAAGGCAAGGCTTACACATTGCTGGTGGTAGTTTAGCAGTCTTGTAATTGAGTTTCCTCAGGAGCCCAGAGTGAACCTCCATCTGGACCCGGTGATTTGTTGCTATTCATTTAATCAACTTGATCCAAAAGCTCTTCTTCTGACAGTTCAATCTGAGGCGCTTTGTCTCTTGTCCCCAGTAGGACAATGCTGTGGCATAGGAGGCTTCCCGAGGCTCTTTTCCAGCAAACACCAGCACAGAGGGCTTGTCTGCCTCCACTCTTATGGTCCTGCCATCTCTAAGTGCTCCCACTAACTCACGGCCCTATGTGTTTGCTGATGTGGTTGAAAAAAGGTTGTATTATTGGGGTTTATGCCTTTTAGCAAATTATTCCACAAAATCCATTTTCGCTTCTTTTACTACGGCTTTGCATCTGATTGCGGAGCTTTTGCTCTTCTGCTTTCCCTGGTTTGGACACAACCTACACTTCTTTATCCAGCTGCTTACTTTGTGCCTGTTTTACTTTCTTTCTAAAATATTTTCTGATAACTGGAAATACTTTTAGTGTGACCTGGTAGTAAGGTGCCTTTTGACATAACCTCCTCACCACCTGCAAGAGTTTTACCCTCTTGGCTGTTGCTTTTCATTTCCTTTTAACAAGCTGCACACCCATATGTCATGGGTCCCTGGGTGAACCATGCACACTGGTTTCTCTCGAGCACCCAGATGCTCTACAGGCTGCGTTATTACTGCACCTGGTGAACACCTCTGCCAGGCATGATAACCCACCTATCTGCCAAACGGGCTAAGGACGGGCACCAGCATCTTCCCACTGGCCTCCTTCCTTTAGTCCTTGGGAGGTGATTTGGGGAAGAAGGGAGGAAACACTGTTACTTGTTTACCTACACTATTTTAATCCATCTGGTATGGATTCTGGAGAGTGAGGGACCCTCTCCTTTTCTGGAGTTGGTGACTGAGGCTCCTCTTGCCCCCTTCTTCTCTATCACCTCGTTTCACTCAGCTGGAGCAAGTGAGGCAACCAAGGCTGCCCTACAGCACTGTCCTGCTCCTCCACAGCTCCAGATCACGACAACCCAACAAATGAATGAGCTGGCAAACAGCTCCACGTATGTAAACCAGCCTGGTCCATTGAGAAGTCTGTGGTCAAAGTGAGCAATTACCTCTCCAGGGCCTTTAGTTTTGCCTCCTGTAAATTATGATGCCCGGTCACTAAATATTAATCTTCCAAATGCAATGGCTCTTCTCCTAATACGCATGTGACTGGACTCACTCCTGGTGCAGGAGCGTTCAGTGGCTTCCTGTGCATTTCACAAGCCAATACCAAATCTGCTCCCTACTCTTAATGACATTGTGATTTATGAACTTACCCATATTTCCTCACTTCAGCTCACTAAGATTTATTTATTCCTTTTGTACATCAGTTCAGGGAAATAAACACCACAAGCATCTCCTTTGCAACCAAACAAGTACTACAACAACAAAATCATCATTAAGAAAAGTCCTTCCTTCCAGATACTCACATTCACTACTTTTTCAGCAGCTTGCATAACCAGACCTAGTAAACACTAAGTAATTAGTCCTGCTTGGGATTTCTCCCTAATGCCATTATCCCTAATGGCACTGGCAAAGATTTTACTTCATGCGCAGCCTTCATTGATTGTGTAATCACCAACATGTTCACGCAAATTGTCTCCTGGATGTTGAAAGAGATGTCTTGGAATAAATTAATGCAATTTCAAAAGCTTTCAGCACAAAATTTCTTGAAACTTGGTCCTTCATTGTCACCTGTGGTTATCCACAAAGCAAACTTTTCCTCTTTTCTTGAAAAGAGCTGCACTCTCCAGCTGTGTTCCCAAGCCACACTCCCACCTATTTCCCTGAGAGTCAAAGACCTAAACTGGCTCTGAATCCACCAGTCCTGCAAGGTCAGTCTAGACTTGCAGGAAACCATGTTTGTTCAAAGAGATCCTTCCCTGAGGAAGGCCTCAGAGGGCCAAAACTCGAGCAGAAATGTTATTCCTATTAACTGCTTTTTTATCAAAACCGTTCAGGTCAACCTCCTAGCTGATCAGGGCAGAGTATTGATGTAGCCAAAAATTTCCTGCAACCACATCTTTCTTTCAAAAAATGCCTCTGGTTATTTCAAGAATTTTGGCTATGGAGGCATTGATCACCCTTACATTGAACACAAGCCCCTTGGGATACTCGGGAGCCCTCGATTGTGGGATCAGATGGAGGCACAGGTAACCCTTGCGAGCCTCCCTTGCCAAAGTCCCGTGCTGAGTGTACCACCGCGGCCATGTTTCTCCAGGCTGCCCTTGTGTATGCCATTCTTCACCAATGACACTAAAACAGTCAGGGGTCAAATAACATGCGGGTATGCATGGGGCAGTCCAGATGATGGCTTGGGTTCCTCCCAGTAATATACAACATGTCTAGATGCAGCAAATGCTGGTTGCTCAGAGAAAAGAAGCGTTCCGCAGCCTGGAATTGGACCTTCAGAGAAATCCCGAGACCCAATGGCTAAGGAAGAAAGGGCAATTTTATAAAATAAAAAAGTAACTAAGCACATCTGTATGCAACGCTGGTGAACCCAAACTGGGAATAGTGAGTGTACTTCTGACGTCCATGTTACCAGAAGTATTTGGAAAAGGTTAGCAAGCACATAAAGAAGAGCACCCCAAACCAATTGGACAACCAGAGAGATATTATCTGCTGAAAGGCTGGGAGTTCAATCTGTTTAGCTCATCAGAAAGAAGACCAAGGAATGATTTGAAAACCAGCAGATAAGCAGTCTAAGTGATGGAAAATATTGGGTACAGCAAGTATCAAAGACTGGATAGTGAGCTCAGACCCATTCAAATCTGAAACATGGCACACATTTTTAGTATGAGGGTTGATGGGCACTGCGAGAAAACTGCCACAAAAAGTTATGGATTTCCTCACCCTTAGTTATTTCAATGAATTATTAAAGTCTTTCTGAAAGATATGCTTCAGGCAAACATGAACATCCTATGCTTCGTACAGAAATAAGTGTGTTACACAGAGGGACAGAAGAAGCACGAAGAAATGAGAGTAGCTTTCTGGCCTTTGACACAACCACCAAGACTAACCTCCTTCATGCTCTTAGGGGCCCTCGTTCCCCCCTCAGAGGAAGAAGACAGATTTTTCTGCATGGCAAGTCAGTCCTGGGGGCCTGTTTCTGTGCTATGCGGGGGGGGGGGGCCTCTGATGACTCTGCTCCTGGCCTTGCTTCAGTGCTTGAAGACTTTTGGCAGCAATTCAGAAGGCAGGACACTCTTTGTTTGCATTTTGGGTATTTGCAGAAATGTCTCTTCCATCAGCCTCCTTTTCTAACGTATGTCCAATCAGCTGCGCCTATTTGAATTTTCCCTTCTGGGTTTTAGTTCCTTTTTTCTATTAAATAATTCACCTTGTATCTCTGGCTCTGTAAAACTAACATTATTTTGTAGGATTTTTACTGGTGTTTACTTGGTTACCCTTTAAAACTCTACTAACCACCAATACATGTCAAAACTGGTGGACACACGGTGCTCGCTGCTGTTGGATGCACTCGACAAACACTAGCTGGCAGCACCACATTTGCTGCATACATTAGCATATTAGCCTATAAAGTTATTCATACCAAAGTGCATTTCTGCTCTTTAGTTGAAATCCTATCATCTTTACCCTTGCAAGGCTTTCCTTGGATGTTTTGGTCGTTTCCTCGCCAGGCACAACACAAAGGCCTGATTGACTATTCTTGCTCAAGTGAAGGAAGATACCTAGAAGAGTTTTGCTTACCTTGTAGGCTCCAGCACATAAAAGACTTTGATACCATTTTCAGCACAGTGGGAGCCAGGGCTGCTGAGAGCCTGGGTTATTCATATTAATTTTTAATTCTTTGTTACTGCTTCTAATATACTTCAGCCATTGACAAAAAATAGTTCTTTGTACCCACATTTTCTATCCTGTTACTTCCACCTTTGGGCAGCTAGTGTCCACAACCCTGTGAACTGGGAACCACCTCTGGGAACACAATTTTCCCCCTTTCAAAACACTAAGAAAGCTGAAGCTGTTCCTCACCACACCAAGGAGGAACGTGACAAAAGGTGTGCCAGAGCCATGGCACAAGGCAGCAGATATCCCACGGATGTTCTCTGGGCTGAAACCCCAGAGAAGTCACCGCTCCTGCACAGGGAAGGATGCTTTGCACTTAATGCAAGCCCACTTCAGGACCCCTTGCACTGCCTGGCAGCAGGCATATGCTGGGGACAACCACAGCTGCCTCTCAGATGTTGTCCCATACAACCTCCTGATCTATACATAAAATCCCCTGGCTGAAACGGGGGTGGCATTTCTGAGCCAGGCTGGTTGGTCTGGCCAGGGCATTCGCTTCCAGCTAAGCTGGTGAGGATGCAGGTCATAAGCACCTATATGGTGCTGGTTCCTCAGCACATGGACAAGGATGGGCATGACTCGTCTCCCACTGAAGGCAGGAGGAAAGAGGGAAGCTTAGCATATGGCAGTCAGGCCAATATGAGCCACATCCTGACCATTTCTCGTCATTTGCTTACTTGGATGTAGCCAAGTGAAAATGCTGTAACTTGGAGTTGGAAATCATTGATGTTAGCTTTGAACATGAGGACAGACACAAAAGGTCAGAGGAAGGTCCGCATGGCTAGTAGGGTAGTGCTTCTCTGTTAGACACGCTCAGCCTCCAGATACCGACAGCTTAGAAGTTGATACCTGAGGCTGAGGTGCTGCTTTCATATTTAACAGCCTTCATGGGGAGTTCTTCCCATCAATCTACCTTGCAGTCCATGTAACTTCAGAGGCACCATGTCCTGAGATAACAGGTTCCTCAGCACACCTATGGCCTGCGTGAGAATCATCTTCCACCCTTTGTGTTGAATGTCCTCCTCGAGATTTCAGTCAGTGCCCCCTCATTCTCCTGCCACCATACCACCAAGACCTTAAGCCATGGTATAAATTGCAGCAACCTCTCGTCCCTCCAATGAATGCCAGCACCAGGTGGTGTAGGAAAAAGAAATTGAGGCTGATGTCTGACACCCACCTTTATTCCCTTTACTGAGCCGCCTCCAGCTTTGGCTGACAGTCAAGTTCTGCAGCACAAAAATCTGAGACCTTGTATATGTAGCTTACATGAGCAGCTCTTCCTACAGAAAGAGCCCCTTGAAAGCCAGGGAGCTGGTCCAAGAACAGGTTTTCCTTTCATGAAAAAAGGTTGCAGGTTCAAACTCTAATTTTTTTGATATTTTTTTTATTGTGCTGGCCAACACGCTAAAAAGAGATTTATTCATGAAAAGGACAACGTCAGCATCTATTCCCTGTGCAAACAGATGAGAAAAAAAAATTGTAAACAGCAGAAGTAAGAGAGAAAGCATGAAGAGCAGCATACTAAATTACCCCTGCCATGTGGGTCACTTTGGAGAATATTTTTATTTTATTTATTAAATAGCTTCTGCACAAAGTGTGTTTTGCTTAACTAAGGCATCGTATAGTGAATATTAAAATGATGCTGTAGCTCTTAAGTGCTGGGGGCAGGGGGAGAGCGGAAACACCCCTTTTATCCTGGAGTTATTGTTTTATAAATAAAAGGTGCTGATGATACTGTGTGTAAAACTTAGATAGGGCGTAAAGAATCACTGCAGTGGCTTGATAGGGATGATCTGTAGCTAAAAACCCATTAACACAGACAGTAGGTGAGGCAAATGTGCTGAAATGTCAGGATGTGGAATGCCAGGAGAACAACCCTTAAAATAGTTCCACCAAAAATAGCCTCTGTGGACAATAGAAGGGGGGGGTGCCTTCATTTATTTGTATTACCAGCTCCTTGCTACACCGTCCCTCATGCACTCCCAGTAGCAGACAGAGCGGGAGGCCAGGCAAAGGGCACACTTTCATCCCACGCATATGTGCTACTGCTGCAGTCCACATAGGGAGGGGAGCACCGATGAAAAAGCAAAGCCCACTGCCCCTGGCGTGTTGGGGCTGCCACTGTCAGGGGAGGAAACAGTTGCCTCGAGCGGCTGGCAAATACATTGGGTAAAACTACAGCTCCCCAAATGCTTCAGAGCAGCTCTCTGCAAACAGCAGCAAATCCTCTGACAGAACCCAAAGGAAATAAATTGAGTGATACCTGTGAGCTGACAGGGTTGGTGCAAGAGGAGGGGACAAGCACTGATGGGGTGGCTCTGATGGGTAAGCAGACTCATACATTCCATCATGCCAAGCACACACCTATTTAACAACCTGAAAACAACAATCACCTCTTCTCGGCATCTATGCTACCAGCAAAGCTGAACCCGCCCTCAGGAGCTGCAGGTGGTGCCCACACAGTCTTAATTTCTCTGGGCAAGCACAGCTTAGATGGCTTTAGAGTTAAAGCCTTAACAAGGGTTAAAGGGAAGGACTCAGCAATGCTATTTTGTTGCCAGGTACATGCCCCAGCCACATCTCACAAAAGGACCTAGAGTCAACTACGCCCACCTTTGGTTTCTGCAGGGAAAAAAAAGTCCAAAAATCAGGTCTGTAGGCAAGAACCATGTCACCATATGCCCTTGAGCATGATGGCCAGAGGCCTAGTTATGCCAGACTTAGCTCTTGGTGCACACTATAGGCATGACCCAAGGCAGGGAGGGGAAGACCCCAAGGAAAAGAAAACAATAGGAGAAATCCACTTTTTGGCACATGGTGAAATACAGCTATGTCAGCAAAGTTTCATTTGCAATACGTGCAGTGAACATAGGTGGGAATTCAGTTCCTGGATTTGCAGCCAACAGCTTGTGATTCAGTGTGATGACTCAGGACTTTCAGTTTCTCTGCAGGCAAAGGCTGCTCAAACCTTACTCAGGCAGAATTTCCATTTTTTCATGACAAGAGGCTGTCTTGCTCTCCTAGCTCTTGTCCTGATAAAGCTGATATTGCTAACTCACAGCATTTCAGAAATTTTGTACACAATAATCATAGCCCTGAGAAGAGTTGTAACCATTATTTGTTGGCTTTATAGTCACCTTTTCTGTACTTAGAAACCTACTGATCTGATGCTGCATCTGTCAGACTTCCCTGGGATCAGGAGGTTAAATAGTCATTCTTGCACCCTCCTCCCTCTGGTACAGATGCTAAAGGTGACTCTTACTCCTGATTTCGATTTTGTAATGTGACCACCGTGTATTTCCATGTACCACCTGTGCAGCATCACCCTATGAAAGTCCAAAGGGTCCAACCTCTCCTTGAAGCAGAGGGCATTCAATGTGTCTAACACCTCCAGTGCTTCGCCTACCTCTAGGTGACAGCAGAAGATGGGAGTAAGATTTATCCCAAGGTCAGGCGTAATTAAATAACACAGGATTTGGAATAAATGAAGTATAAACAATTCAGGTGTTGGAAAGGATGAGGTGGAACTAAATCTGAGTGAAGCTTTGACTCTAGGAAGAGTTGAGTGACCACAGACATTGCAGCACTTGGGAAAGTATAGGAAGGAGGCAGACTGTAGCCTTTGGAAGCATAAATCATAGACTGTATCTATCTTCTCCAGTCATTAGGAAAAAAGAATGAATGACAGAAAAAGAGAAAGAAGAGGAGGTCAACAGAGAAGGGTTAAAGGTTAATTACCTGATTGCCAGAATATGAAAGGTAATGGCCCCAGATGCCTGTGAATTTCCTTTCAAAAGAGGCATCATCATTTAATACACTCTTTTATTACCACTTTCATGTCAGCTTCCTTGTGTTCCAAAACGGTCTTTTCTTCTGCTATTAATATGGTAACAATTCACATACCATTTTTGACATGTTAGGTAAGGGCAGTAAATCTGTTACAAACATAACCTGCTCCTGCTGAAGTCAATGGGAACTTTGCCACCAATGCCTATGGCGATGCGGAAGGTCCGATTCTGATGACTAATGGCATTACTCACATCTTTACTGGAACATGTTGTTTATGAATGATTCCAAAATGTTTGTTCAGAGAGCTCGATTTAGATGCAAACATTGCCAGATTGTACTCCATTTTATGATATCAGGAGCTCTCAAACTCTGGTGTGTGTCACCTATAGTCTGCAGGCTGCCTGCTGCTCTCATTTTAAGTGAGGGATTTGCATTTTGGAGGGCAGGTAGCATACAAAGGGCTCTTTCTTACAGCAAGCATTATACAGCATAGGAAAGCCAGAGAAGCAGTCTACGTCTAGGTTTCAAGGTTGAAACGTTACAAGCAGGTGGTGGGAGTCATGGTCCTTCCCTGGTCCTTTTCCACTGCTCAATGAATGGACAGTCCCATTGGAAAGGATGAGTATCAATGCCTTAAATTCAGCCAGTTCACCTCAGCCATCCTAGAGAAGTCATAAATCAAATTTTTGTAGTCCCTTTGCTCCGGGCAATGGCCCCAGCTCCATCATCCCCTGATGGAGGGCAAAGGATATGACAGGGGATGTCCCCTGGGCCACCGTGCAGCTATGTGGTCACACATGGATTGGTACCTCTCCATGGGTTTCCTAGGTCCTGCCCCGTAGAGGGTTGCTGAACCCACATCTTCTACAACAGGGTTCCAAGAAAGGTCCTCTCTGGGGGTGAGGGAGGGAAGCAGAGGGCCATCTCCTTCCAGGGCTCTGTGGGCAGAAGGGCAGTAGCAAGCCTCTGGAGGTCTGAGCTGCAGTCTTCCGCTTTCAGCTCTGCTCTTACTTCAAGCATGTCAATACTAGACAGGGAAATCATTTGTGTTACACCTTGACCTCCCAGGTAAGCTCAGGGCCTCATTTTAAATATGCTCAGTTTGTGGTACCAGTGTCTAGGACTTAAATAGACGTGGCAGAGCAAGGCAATATTCTCTCTCTATTGCATGGACAAAGGGCTGGTGGCTGGCAGGACAGCAAGGCAATGGTACCCACAGCTCAGGATAGGAGCTAAAACTGAATCTACAAAGTCTTGCTCCCAACACAACCCACAAGCTCACTCTTCCTTGCAAGGCTCTTAAGCTAAGCTCTTCTGCTCAGAGACAAGAGAAAGAGTTCATAGTACTATAATGGGTAAATGGGGTTTACCAGCTTCTAACTGGGGTAATAAGGCACTTACCCTCTTCTCAAGTGTAGTGAATAAATCAGAGTTCACCTGCTTTGTGGAGAGGAGCTTGAAGTGCCTGGGTAATCAGAAGGCAGCTCTGAACATGTCCTGAGGGTTGCCTGATGGCTGAACTGAATCTGCCTGCCCCCAAAGGATGGTAAAAGCTGATGTACAGATCCAGTGCATGCAACTTATTTTTTTATATCCTCCAACTATGCCAAAACAGTATTTTACACTTCAGCAGAGAGCTAGTCTCTAGGTAATTGGGCCACTAAACAGAGTTATGCCGTACTGGCAATTCTCAGAACATCAGCCATGGATATTGCCATTTTTCGGGATGTGGGATGTAAGATGAATAGATTTCATACCATGACTTCCAAGCCTCCATACTGGGACTTCTGATCAACTGCTCTATTCACCACAGTTATGGCAGCTATTTATGTTAAATAGATTATAGGCTGAGCAACTTAGATTTTCTCTGAGTGATGTGTTGTTTCAGCTTCTTTTATGTTAAAATTTGTTTGCATCAGTGAGTAAATACAATAATCACATTCTGCTGGGACAAAAATTTGCTTGTGGACTCCAGTTTATCTATTTCTTGCTAGAGTAGAAATGTCTTCTGGTAAGGGGCCAAACAGGCTGGTACCTGGGTTCCGGGTGACCATTACTTATTGAAACAGTTAATTCTTTACACACCTCGTAAGGAGACCTCTACGGCAGATACTGTGGGAATGACTTTGTCATCTCCCATTAAAATAATTCTAACACATTTTCAGCCCAGATCTGTACCCACTGAAGTCACCAACCTAATTCCTAGAAATGTACCCTAGTAGGCAAGTAGTACTTCTTTAAGTACCATAAGTTGCAAGACTCAAAAGTAATCATCTCCTTATGTTATTCGCAGCTTTGCTATTTATTGGGATTAGAGTCAGCTTCTTTGGAAACACTTTCTAGCACTGTTTAAAGACTCAGTCTTCTGTTTTATGTAATTTAACCACTCGGAAGCTTTTGTTCAAAAATAACTCTGCAAGTATTCTTCTACCATAACTATAATGGGATGATTACATTTCTACAGAAATTCTGGAAATTTATATAAATAAGATGACAAATCTTCCTCTGTTTGAGTCAGGCTGCTTGTGTATGTTCCCCGCCCCCGCCATTGATCTCTGCTGCTGATTCATTAGTAGATTGGTTCTCATTTTGGTAGAATTACCAAAACTTCTGTTGTCTCCCTTGTAAGAATCCCTTAGGAAAGGAGGGAGAAGCTACAGGGGTATCATACTCAAGCAGAGATGCAGCCCTTGTTCTTCAGTGCCATTGTTAGGCTCTGAAGTCCCATGTCCCCACCGCGGGCAGATGTTTACTTCTGTCAGCTCTGCTGCCATGGGACAGGGAGAAGAGCTGGTGAAAGGGTGTTTCAGGTGAAGGTGAACCAGACGTTTTACCCGAGTACTGCTGGGAGCAAAAGAGAGCAGAGGTTTGCATTATAGTTCTTTTGTAAGCTGCTCCTCCTGAGCTTTGCTGCTTCTTAGTAGCAGTAATCATGCAGAGTATCTGTGCACCAGAAAGCTTTCCTAAATCAATAGTCTCCTGTTGCTACATAAATACCTAACTGGAGCAAAGATGTTTATTTTAGAAGTGGGAGATGTTGCTCCTGTGACAATGTTTTATTATAATGATTTTGATCCTGAACCTGCAATCTTTACACTGAGACAAGACTCCCCTTGATTTCAGTGCAAGCTTTGCCTGACTAAGGATTTCAGAATTAGCTCTTTGCTATTATTTTTATTGAAAAACAAGCCTGCACTTGACAAGGAAAAACAGTAAGTGGATCATGTCAGGGAGACAAGTTCCTATGAGAAATTTCTAGCAGGAAAAACACAGCTTTACGATTACATGGCAATAAGTTGCAAGGTTAAAGTTTTAAGAATTTTCCAGGAGAAAAAAATGCTAATGCACTAATGTCATTCCCTATTCCATCAGGGGAAAAGGCCCAACCTAGCACACGCCTCTGGTACCTCTCTGTCAGAGGCTACACAAATGAGTAAAGGTTGCGGCACTGAAATGAGTAATAAGAAAATATTTCCATGAAATTTTAAAACATCCATGGAATTAAACACATTTTGACCCAAGGATTTCTGAGGGAAGATTCCACATTAGTCTGACCATACTTTATGCCACCAAAAGGGCCCTGATCCCAAGGGGGCTAGCTATAAGCCTACCCAGGAGCAGCAGCCCTGCACCAGTACTCTTCCCTTTATGAGAACTACCTAAAAATGCACCATCTGCAGAGGGGAGCCACACGGCACCCACACTCCACAGGGATGGGGAGCACATAAAGCTCTGCAGCTAATAGTAATTGCAGAGGCTCGGAAATGGCAGCAGAGGGGCTGGGGGGGCCGCTCAGGGCCAGGGGGGCTGCCCACCAGCCCTGCTGTGCCATGCAGGCAGGCAAGAAGTGCCAAGGGAGCAGGGCAGGAGCAGGAGACTGGGAGCACTTGGCGTGGGACTGGCAAATGCAGAGTCAGGGCTTCACTTTGTGCCTGTCCATGCCCCCCAGCATGAGTGGACCCCAAAAAAGCCTGGGACAAAAAGTCAGTGCAGCAGGTGCATTCACTGGCTGGTCTGGCAAACAGGGGCAAATGGGGCATTTGGATGGGTTTGGGGTCTTGTCGGGGGGGGGGGGGTAGGGGGGTGCGTTTGTTTTAAACAAAAAATACCTCAGGGTCATGAGCATGTTGCGCAGCCCGCAGCCGCTTGCTCAGCCCTTGTGTGTGTTTTGGTGCCTCGCTGAAGCAGGTGGGCGCCCCCGGTAGTTCATCCCAGCTCTGGCTGAACCAAAACAGGGGGATTGGCGGCACCGCAGGCACGGAGACGGCAACGGGGAAAGCGGGGATGCGTTCTCTGGGGATGGGTTGCTACATGAAAGAGCAGCAACCCCAGTGCTCACATAGAGGGCACGGGAGCCTGAATTAGGCAACTTGGCGAGATCAGGCATGTATTTCAAAGGTGGGCAGCCGTGGGGGACACGTGTCGGCCAACGCTGCAGCCCCTCCGGTGCCCCGCGCAGGGGGCAAGGCCCAGGGCAGGATCCCCTGCCCCTGCAGAGGGGGTCCCCCCTCCCCCGTTAGGAGGCTGCGCCACATAACCGATCTTGAGAACCAGAGGTGCACTGGCATCACTCTGTAAAACTCAGCGGTCCGCTCATCCTCACAGCGGGCTGCCAATCCGTCTAATGGGATTTTGCAGCCCCCTTGATCCCACTTTTTAAGAAGAGACAACGCCGGGGTCAATGTGTATAAACTCATTCCTTCACGGCGTGAACCGCCGGCTTCCCCCCTCCGCGAGCAAAACGGGCGGGTGCGGGTGCATGGGCGGCTTCTCCCGCCGCGCCCCCCCCCGGCCCCCTCGCTCCCCGCCGCGCCGCCCGCCGATCACACACCCGCGGGACCCACCTGCCCGCTTCGAGAAGGCCTTGTCGCACCCATTTTTTTTATTTCCCCGGCCCGCCCCACGCCCGAGCCGCGGATCTCTCCGGCCACCGGGGAACTCACTGCGGCGCTATTAAGCGATCGGCACCGAGCCCCGGGGAGACGCAGGGCAGGGCATGGCATTGCAGCCGCGCCCCCCCCGCCCGAGGGCGGCACCTCCGAAGGTGCGGGCCAGCAGCCTTGCCCGCCGGTCTGGGGCTGCTGCACTGGGTGTCCCCCTCCCGGGCGGGCGGGCGGGCGAGCAGCGGTGCCGGCAGGCAGCGCCGGGCGCGCGTGGGGGCGGTGGACGCGTTCTAGAACGCCGCGGGGGTGGGGTGGCGGGGTGGTGGTGGAATCGGGAACGGCTCCGTTCTAGAACACCGGGTCGGTGACACCCCGCCGCCCCCCTCGGCGGCGTTCTAGAACCCCGCCCGTCTAGCGCGTGCCGTGGCGTGGCGTGGCGTGGCGCGGCGTGGCGCGGCGCTCCCCCCCACCACCACCCCACCCCCCGCGGCCGCCGCCCGGCGGGGCCCGCCCGGCTCCGCAGTGTAGGGGGCTGCCCCGTCACCTGATCACTGCCGCGCGCGCGCGCGCGCGCTTTCGGGGTGGGGGGTGGGGGGGCGGTTCGCGCGCGCGCGCAAACCGCCCCCCCCCGAGAGCGCGCGCGCGCGCGCGGGGGCGGGGGTGCCCGGTATATACGGCCCCGCCGCCCCCGCCCCTGCCTGCCTCCTGCAGCAGGGGAGGCTGCGAGCCGCTGCCGCGCCGGGCCCCGGCAGGTGGGCGAGCCGCACCGCACCAGGGCTGCTACGGGGTGAGTGCGCGGGTGGCGGGGCGCGGGGCTCCGGCCCCCGCCCCCCCCTTCCTCCCCCCGGTGGGGGGGGGGGGAGGGAGCGGCGCCGCCGCCGCCGTGGGGAAGGTGCCGGGGGGCGGCGGCCGCGGGGGTCTCGCCCAGGCCGTACCTGTTGCGGAGCTCGGGGGGCTGGGGGCGTGGGCGGCGAGGGTGTGAGGAGTTGGGGGTGGCGGCCGGCCGGCCCCGCCGCAGGGGAGTGGAGCGGCTTCGCCCTGCCCGCCCCGGGGCCGCGGTGCCGGCGCGGAGGAGCGCGGGTGGCGGGCCGGGCGGGGCGGCGGGGGGGCGGCAGCCAGCGCCCGGCGACACCTGCACTACGGCAGCCCGCGGGCGCAGCCCCCGGCCCGGCCGGGCTCTTGCCGGAAAGTTTGTAGAACTCCTTAAAACGGGAAGTTGCGTTAAAAAAAAGCAGGCAAGCTCCCGGGGAGCAGGCTCCCGGGGAGCAGGCTCCCGTGCCGCCGCGGCCCGGTGAGGACGCTCGCGCGGAGGCTCGCCTTGGCGACCTTCCCTTCCCTTCCCTGCACCGCTGCGCGCGGGCTGGCGGCGGGCGGTCGCGCGCGCGGTCGCGCTGCCGGAGCGGCGGGGGCGCGTGGCCCGGCCTCAGCCTGCCGGCAGCGGTGCGCTCGGGTGCTGCAGGCGGCAAGTTCGGTCCCCGCGCCGGGCAGGTCTGTACGGGGAAGGGTGGCGAAGGCTCGCCGTCCTGCGACCAGCTGCGGGGGAAAGTGGTTTTGCGATACCTGTGTTGTCGGGGGAGAGGGGGGGCGAGTGAGGGTTTGGGGGGTCGGGTGTTTGGGTGGTGGGCTTTTTTAGTTAAAATCCCCCCCAAACTTCTGCAAGCATCGCCTTCTAGCCGCTCTTTGCCTCGCGAGAATCGAGCAAAAACTACAACTAATTTAATTTTTTTTTTTACATTTTGTTGGGAAATCCAGTACAGGGAAATCACCCCCAACCCTATTCTGCTTGTCGGTGTGTTGGGAAGAGCAGCCGCTCTCCAGGAGCATGCCTTTGCCAGGCAGGTTGTGGGATGCCAGTGCTGCGCTGGCGTGTGCAGGAAGGTTCCAGAACGGCGGTGGTGCCGCCCGTTCCCCCAGCAAGGCGGGCACTGCCCACTCTGCGGGAGCGCCCTGGAGCACCCACCTCTCGCTAGGGACCGTGCAAGAGGAATGAGCAATCAGGCTTCCACGCTGATACATCACATCTCGCTGTAACCTGGGGGGGGAGGGGGGGGGATGACAACGTAAAGCTTCTGCGCTGGGTGCTTGTGATGAGGAGAGCTTGGCTTCCCTCGTGAAGTCGTGGTTCGGTGACCAAGCTGTAGCTCGGTGCAGTCAGTAACAGGGAAGCACCAGAAACACCTTTGCTGTGCTGCTTCTGCTGAAGTGGTTTTGAGAAATCCAGGTTGCTACAACCTGGAAGAGGTTTAAAACGGCAGTAGTTGATGATGCTCCCTTCTAACAAGCCCTCTCCTCCTGCAGTAGAGCACTAGCTCTCTTTGTAGCATAGGCGTTAACATGCTTTATGCAGCAGGATGGGTTCTTTTTGCTTTCTAACAAACTAGCCCAATTATACAAAATCTGCTGAGAGGGGCGACCTACTTGGGGAGAAGAGGCAAAAGAGTGTTTGAGGAGACCTTGATTCCAAACATCACCTCATATGTCCTACTGTTTGCCCTAACTGAGCAGGGTTATTACCTCCTGAAGGTGTGAAATGCATGGTGTAAAGGCTTGCTTTTTTTTTTTCCTTGCTGCTTTAGCAGGAAGGAAATTGTTATTCATGAACATGCATTTCAGGTGTTTCTTAAATGTTCTTGCATTGCAGCTGCAACATCAAGAGGTTAAAATGCCTAGAACGCTTCTCATTATCCTGTCTCTCTCAAACCATATTTAAAATTAGAGCATCATCAGCGAAGTCATAGGTGGGTGGTTCTGGGGAAGTGGGGGATGTTTTATGGTTGAAAGTCGCAAAGCCAACAAATAACATCTTCACAAATACCTGGGTCTTGCAGGTCTTCAACATGGTTGGCATTGCCACAGCTTCCTTCCTGCATGCGGCTCAGTGCAACGTGTAAGTACAAGAGGTGTTCCTATGAATGCTCATGTGTGTGGATTTTGGTAGATTAATGGTTTCTTGCCCCCCTCTTTAAATAGGCGGGTTGATTGTGACAGATGGGGAACGTAGCATATTGCAGATGTTTTTGGTTGGGAGGCATCATGGGTAATATCTGAAAGGCTCTGCCTTTTGTACCAAAAAAAAGTAACTAGGAAAGAATTTGCCTGTATTTGCAGTGCTCGCATCCCAGCACCTATTCCCTGTGAAAGAATGAGATATATTTCAATTAATTTGTGGCAATGTTATGGCCTTTCTTGAGCCATTGAAATGTCAGAAGGTAGGTACCCCAAGAATTTAATTAATACCACTCAACAGTCAATGAATAGATGAAAACCACAAAGCAAAACTAAGGTATGATAACAAATACAGCTTATTTCATGTGAAAATGGTGGTTTTAATGTATTGAGAATATAAACTGTCTTAACCAGCGTGAAACATCTACGTATTAAATGCCTGTTCAGAAGGGGGGAGTTGGCTGCATTTCACCACAGGTTAGAGTAATTGTGGGTTAATAGGATTCTGTCAAATACATGCTGGGAAATATTAGTGTAAGAAGTAATGATTCTTCTTAATATGCCTGCATTTTACCTTGAAAAGAAGTCCATGTTTCTGAAAACTTAGTACTGCATAGATGCCTGATGGCTGTCTGGAAAAAGGTGCTGTAGAGGGGATAAATAATAGATGCTCATAAGATCAGTTTTAGAAATAGAAGTGGGGGGTGAATTGGGCCTTCCACAGTGAAAACTGTGTCCTATCTGCTTATTTTCCCTCAGATACATCAGGCTAAATGATGCTCCATTTTGACTTGTCTTAACATTAATATTATTGTTGGCTAGTCTGTCGGGCTTGCATTTTAGAAGATAGATGAGGGGTACAAATTCTTTTTAATTAAACTGAGTGTACATAGAGAGACCTAGGAGAATGTGATATTACTTGAAATTGTTTCGAAAATGAAAATATCTTCTGTACTTTAGCAGTGTCTTCAGTATTTTCTCACAGTGTGTAGTTGGTATTCAGTGTTAAGTATGGCTGCCTCAAATCAGTCACATAAATAGTGATTAAGTAAATGTGACATTATTTCATGAGAAACTTGTCATTTAATAATCTTTGGTTAAATTCATATGTTTATTGAAAAATCTTATAACTTGGATTTCATAAGTATAAAGTTTTTAACATTCTTTTTGCATACTGTGCATTTGTGTAATAGTGTCCATATATACGCATGGTGCAAAGACAGGAAATCGTATTTACTTCATCTTATTTTAGCCTTTACACTTAATATGTCATACACAGGTAGAGTGAGGTAGATGTGGGGGCTCTGTGTGTAAAAATCCTTGTTCTCAAGATATTTTGGGGAAAAAGAATCGATCAGTATGGGCTTGTCTGTTTTTCTGGGGGGAGTGGGTGCTTTGAAGAAGGGTGAGGTTGTTTGTTTTGGGGTTTTTTCCTGGTAATTCTTAATTTTTAAAGAATTAGTTTCCTACTTCAAGAAACCAGCAAAGGAGGGAGAGATTTGAGACCTTATTGCAGGAAAAGGTCAGTACTATCCTGTTCTTTCATTGTTTCATTCATGGTGTTTTTCTTCCTCGAGTCTGACCTGCCAAAAGATTATTTGGGAGGGGAGGGAAAGAAGAGAGTGTGTCTTTTAAGGTAGATGCCTGTATCGGAGGGGATGCTTAATTAGAAAATTGTAATACAGCCCTACAGCCTAATGGAGTGAGAAGATGACAATTCTCAGCCAGCTGGGTGGGGCACAATGCAGTGCTAACTGTAAGCCTTTTGTCTAATAAAAATGTCTGAAACAAAGTGATTGTATGGTAATCAGCATCCCACTTGACCTTTTTAAAGACAGGAAAACAAAGTTAATTAATGTATCTTTCAGTTGCCACCCGGTATGTCGGGATTTTTGTGCCACGACTTTTGCAGCTTTGGTTCCTATCGCAGCGTGGCTATTCAGAGTTTGAAAGATTATTTGTGAAATAGTGCCTGTTGAAATTATTAAAGCCTCGAGGAGAAGAAAAGACCTTTATACAGCTGCTAAATTACTTTGCCCGACTGTTTTTTAAGGTTTCTTTTCTTGTCAGTACAATGAATTAACTTCACCAGAGTTTCACAGGGTTGCTGGAAAATACAAATCTTGCTGTTCCTAAGCTGTGCTTTAAGTCTCCTGTATTACTGAATAGTTGGAATTACTAGATAATTACAGAAAACCTAGTGCATTATGTGAGTTAAATGTAGGCATTGTTTAAAAACCTTATTTTAATGAGATAAGGCATTCTTAAATGCTTTTGCTAGAAAAGTGAATTTGAGCTTCTTTAAATGCTGAAAATACTGCATGATTATTAAAGAATTTGTAGCATTTCGTAAGCAGGATGCTTGCAAGACACTTATTTTTTTTTTTTAGGCTCTAGAATGTAAAATCAGGTCTAATAATCCCAGGTATGTGTAAGCAGCTATTTAGTTTTGCTAGATTTGAAAATGTATAAATTGTATAGCTTGTGCAAGACTCCAGTAAGCCTGAATCTATTGAAAATTATGTAGTACAAGAGTCTGATTGTTCTGATGCAGAAGATCATCAGTGGGAGGGGAATTTTTTATGGTTGTGAGGTACCTTGGAAATAATAAAACTAATAATTGTGCTGGTTTGTTAGTCCATTAAATGCTTAATTACTTCCTTTGAACACAATTGAGGAGGTTCATTTACAAATTAATACTTGTTTTTAATGCTAGGTGACAGTATCACCACTGAAATGCAGAATTCTCTGTGGTTTACACTTTTTGTAGAGACAAACAGTTTAATTTGCATGTATCGGGGGAAAAAAAATGGTGGCTTCTTATCTCTCGGTGAAGACTGAATAGAAAGCTGATGTGGTGATGTCTTAACACTGGGGCACTGTTTTGCAAGGAAAAATGTATATGCTGAAGTATCATCCTAAAATTAGCCAAACTTTAAAGAGAGCAGTAAGCGTTTTGAGATTCAGTGCCTCTGCTGCACTTAATATCTGAATGTTATAATGGGTGTCTACGTTTTAATAGAACACACTCAGGCTTATGTATTGTATTATAGATAAAATAGGGAATGGGCTAACGAGGGGGAATGTAAGTGCTATCCAGGAACTGATTTTTCTTAAGCTTACTGTAGGATATTTAATGCTAAGATGAAAAAGTATAAATGGTAAACAGTACGTATTTATCATCTGTGCAGTATTGATCTAGATGAAAAGGAAACAAGTGAAAATCAGCATTTTAAATAGAACTTAAAAATGAATCTATAAGACTTTGAAACCTGTAATCAGTGTAAATTGGAGGGGAGGAGAAGGAGGGGATTGGGGGAATGGTTGCATGAGTAGAGCACATGCTCTACTTCAGCTCTGTATAAGGAAGTAGGTATCGTGATGGAGAAGATAAAGTGACCACCTAAATTTATTGGATTCCAAATCAACTAGTAGCACTTGTGAATTATACGGGTATTTCTGCAAATCAGTGTGTTGTCTGTGCTTTGTTGGAGCAGCAGACCTATTTGCAAAGCTGTTTGTCACACTGTCGTTTTTATTATAATAGGGCTTATATGGAAATATTCCTGCAATGCATCTAAAGAAAAGACAAATGGCAGCATTTATAGAAGGTGGCAGATTATACTGCAATGTGTGTGTAGGGAGGAGGGGGTTGGTGTTGTGTCATTGCCCCCATCCCAGCCCCCTTACTAAAGAGGGATTGACATTATTTTGTTTAAATATGGTGCGTGTTACATTGGACTAATGTAAAGATTAACACAATAGGGCCCTTAACCTGGTTAAGGACTCTGGGTCCTGCCCCAAGGTAAATAATGAATATGGTTTTGTTTGCTGAGTGAGTCTTACTGTGTGGAGTCTGTTCTTTTTTCTTTTTAACTGCTTGTCTCGCATATAAGTCAATTAAAATTGGGAGTGTTTTGGGAGAAGTTTGGCCTTTCTAACAAGCCAAGAGACTTGGATTTTGTTGTTTTATTTCAGCTGAAGGGCCTGATCCCATTTTAATATTTTTGTCCTTAAAGAGCAAAAACATTAATTTCAGGATAAAAAAAAAATGGTGACCTTTTTAGCTGATATAAAGGAACGATTGGTCTTGTGGTGTTCGTTTTCTGTAGTGAATGTGGTCCTCAGTAATTCAGCAATATACTGTTAATTTTTGTGTAAATTTGGAATTTAATTTTTCTTAAAGTGCTAGAGGGAAAATCATGAACAAGGAAGGCAGATGAGATAAAATGGTATTTTTTTTCTCACTGGGAAAGACTGCTTTCCCTCCTGAAAAGGTTTAATTTTTCCATCTTCTCTACTAAGGGGTAGCATACAAAGGGGTGCAAGTCTTAGACGATAATGCAGGCTTTATTTGAAAGAGGGTGCAAAGCTGGACCCAAGTTCCTTGGTGTCCTGGTGTGTCACACCTCCCCCCCCCCCCCCCCCCCCCCCCCGTGGACCCTAGCCGGTGAAGGATAGGTCTGTCTGAGTTTTTGGCTGCTCTTTGTTCTGGTGAAAACCAGTGTTCGTCTCGGAAGCTGACAAATAAGAAATAGGTTATTTTAAGGATTTACTGAAGTGTGAGCTTAAATTATAATGCTTCTGAACACAGATCTAGTCTAGATTTAGACTGCAACTGAAAGAAAAGTTGTAAATTATTATTAGTTTGGTTAACTATCAAGGTAATGATGCCAAAGGCAGTTTTGGAGTGTATTGCAGTAAAATGGCTGCCTCCAGTTGTCTTGGCTGTGCTTGCAGCAGCACAAGCTCTGCCCCATGTCCTTCATCTGTGCTGGTTTGTGGTCCCATTAGCCAAGCTGAGAGCCCTTTGCTTTGAGATGCACCTTGCACTTCTTGCATCCTTGAACAGCTCTGTTAGCACAAGCTGAGTTTTTCCACTCAGCTTGCTGGCATGCTATGGACTTTCATCCTGAGCTGCTTGACTCATCAAGACTTCTTAAATATTTGCAAGGTTGACACAGAAAGTGCTGGCGTCACTGCAGCTGAGGAGAACAGTGCTATTGACTGCAGCTGAGGTGAGGCGTGCCCCACTGGTGGTCATATAGTGGCTGTGCATCCCTTTCCCCTTGCATGGTATCCTCCTGAGAGAGGAGGGTCTGCAAAAGACACTGTAAGAGTCTCTTACCACCTGCTTTCCAATTCGGTGTTAGATAACTTACCAGAACAGGGTTACCCTACCCTAAAGAAAGAAAACTCTGTCTAGCAGTTAAGTGACTCATGCTGTGCATGTCACACAGCTGCACAGAGGCGATCGGCAGCCTTGTCATGCCAGAGCAGGTACTAGAGCTTCGACTAGTCTGGTTGCAAGTCACCCTTGAGGGCTTGCAGGTTTACTGGAAGCACGGCGGAAACGCTCTTGGCATGCTGTGGTAGGTATTGTATTGGTGAAGATGCTAGTGGCTGTATCTTAAATATCTGCTGTTGACTGATCGTCAGGTCCAAGTGAGCCAAGGAAGGACCAGACATAAAACTGGACAAAACCCAGGTACTTCCAGTGTGAGTTATGCCCTGATTTCCCCCTGCCCCAGTCCTGGTGTATTACTGGTCCTGAGAGCCACTGAGGATGGGTACAGTCTGAGGAGCTTGGAGCTGGCACTGGCAGGGCAAAGCTTGCTCCCAAACGGGAGGATGATGTTGCAGCTAATTCCAGACATATGGCCTCATCACATCATCTAGTGGTTCTCTAGGCTGAAAAAAAATAAACAACAACAAAAAAAACACAAACCAAAGACAAACAAAAAAAAACCCCACAACATTTTTCTTCAAAGCTTCATCTTTAAAAGTTAGAGGCACTGCCTGGTGACTAAGATTGGAGGATGGATGTACAGGGACTTAAGACAGCTCAATCTGTCACTGATGCCAAGCCTGACCTTGGATGCATAGATAAGCTTCCTTCCAGCATAGCTTTTCCAGCAAAGAATTGGGTGAGGTGGTGGAAATGGCATTTATCGACTTCTTGTGAGCATGCTGTGAGGTCTAATGTTTGTAAAGATGTTTGTGATCCTTTGGGAAGAAGTACAGTGTGCTCCTGGCTGACACTTGTGCTTCATAACCCCCTTTGTAGGGGTGAGGTGGGAAGCATGGTTTGAATCTCCACTCCTCAAAACCTGCTCACTGTGGGCTCCTTCAAAAAAACAGGGACAGCTTTCCTGGATAAAGGGGTAGATCCCTAGAGCATTTGAATGCATTATCCAGCTGGCTGTCAGTATCAGAGCTGCTGAAATGGGGAGTGTACAGGGTTGCATGCAGCCTTCTTTTGGGGAAAGGAAGGTGGATTTTTTCCTTGTTTTGTGTTTTAAGTGAAAGCGATGTCTGCTGGCCAGAGAAGACTGGGAAGAGCTGCATGCTTCATAGCCTGCAAAGGGGGCTTTGATGCTGCTTGGAGCTGAGCAACCAGAGTGTGGATGGGATTTACAGCTGTGAGTGATGTGCCCTCTTCCCTCTGCAGTGTGCTCAGCAGGAAGGCTCTGCATCTGCCTGTGGCTTTCGCCCCTGGACAGCATCACTTGCTGGATTATGGAGGCTGTCATTTATCATCACTGTCTCTGACTGTCAAAGACAGTCCAGTGCTCCTGACAAAGTGGTGGGAGGATTTGGTATGGTTGAGAAATAGCTTGCAGGGTTGTCAGGCTTTTTTTAAGTAGGAAAGTGATTTCCAAGGAAGAAAAAGAGGTTGGGAGGGAGGGAAAGATCCTCAAAGACCTACAGCAACAACTTTACACTTGCACAGAGAATTGAAATTTGCATGAAGAATGAAAAGTGGTATAAATAAGTGTGCCTGAGCACAATTAGAGATGGGGATTATTTAAAAAAAAAGGGGGGGGGGGGGCAGGCAGGAGGGCTTGTATTCAGAAAGGTCAGCAGGTTTAAGATTCCTTCCAGGGAAAGCTGATGGGAGGCAAGTAGAGTTTTCTGGGAGGGAACATGCAGCATATGTCAGAAAAGGGAACTGGTGCGTCACCTGGATGCTGCAGGGGTATTGTTAGGGCTTTGCGAGCACACCAGGTGCAGGGGACCTGGGAGCATGCTTCTTGCCCTCCATGTGCCAGGAGGCTGGTGTCTAAGCTGGACAACAAACAGCCTGTTTGAACGTGCAAAGGTTGAATAGTAATGGTATTAACAGCACATTTGCAATCTAAAAACTAACAAGTCCTGGTACTTGCTAGATCGATTCTGTTCCCATTAAAACATGCTGGTTTTCTGCTTTTGGTTTCAGCAGGTAAAACTACTGCACTGAAAGAGTCACCTCACACTGGATAAACTGCACAGACTTACCATTAGCATCTTCTAGAAAGGTGTTGAGTATTCATGTACCTGTTTATACCGAGAGCTGTGGTGTGCCCTGTGCTGCTTTTTTATTTTAGGGATTGTTACCTTTCATGCAATGTCAGTACTCTGGAGGCCTAGTTTTCCTCCAGATACATTTTCAGCAATATTAAAGTGACTGCATAAAGTCCATTTGTGTAAATCTTGAGCAGGGTTGACAGTTTAAAAGATAATCCAACAGTGTTAGGAAAACGGGTTGGAGTCTCCATGCAAATGCAGCAAACTCTTCCATCAGAAACCAGAGTGCGAAGGATGCATCTGCTGCTCTCTGGTACCCGTACTGCCCCAGTGATACATGCAGGACCTCAGGTCACTACCAGCAGTTGCAGGAGAGCAGCTGCTGACGTTGTGCCATCTGTGTCCATTGTGCGTTAAATCCTTGCAAGGCTTGGCTGAAACATGTGGCAACTTGCAGTGGAGCTAGCCTGCAGAATTGGGGTGCGAGTCCCTCCTCTACTGCACTGCCTTTACCACCAAGGTGCCTTCCTTAAAAGCCACTAGTCTGCTGTCTCTTGGAAAGTGTGTTTGGGGTTTTTCCTATTGACTGTCAGCTCCTGCCTAGTCACATCAGTGTCACATAATCTGCTGCCCACATGTTTCTCAGTTGCCATCCCAGTCTCGATGACTTCCCCTCATGGCTCACCTTGTTGTTCTAACCTGGCTGCTGCTGTGCCTGGAGCAGGTCTGGGTGCTGTCGCAGGCTGGCATCCCTGTGCAATGGTGCTGTGAATTGCAGATTGCGCAAGAACTTGCATCTTCAATGCATCCAGGAGAGGTGCAGATGTAAGCTCAGGCTCCTTAGCAGCAGGGATTTCTGAAAACACATACCCGATAAGCAGCAATGGCAGCAGCAATAGAAAGCTTCAGTAGGTACCTCCACCCACAACCCATTTCAAAATAGTAATGAGAACATTCAGCAGTTGGTAGTCTAATGTGTCTTGGGATATACTGATTTTTTTTTTAAGCTGGCTTTGCTGTTTTTTCAGGAATCATGTGATCAAAAGTTAAAGGGGTTTTATTTCTCTGCAACTCAAAGGTTAAAGTGGCAACAGTGCTCTTTGACACGGGATCTAGCCATAGCCTGAGAGCACCACAGCTTTCCTTTGGTGGTCCATGGCTAGTGGATGATAACGTATCAAATACCAAGGAACAGCTGAACAAAAGCTCTTTTTAAAACAAACAAAAAAAGCCCTATGCCAAACCTCACAGAGGCCATAGCATGTTGGGTGAGGGTTGGAAAGTTCATTAGATGTGTGTGCTGTCAGGGGAACAGAAAAGACTGAGTAAACCCTCTATTCCTGCTTCTGAAAATAATCCAGGCTAAGTCTCAACCAATTCTTTAATTCCACCTGTCCTGAAACTTGGGGGGGGAAAACATAATTCCTGCTGCTTTGATTAGGTCAGAAGGTATAACTTTGATGCCTCAGGAAATGCGGAGGGAAAGGGCTATAAGGATGCCTACAGCTTACCTGCTGTTACGGAGCTATCAAAAATGCAGCCGAGTTCTTGCTACGACCTCGTGAAAAAGTTGGTGAGGGCAGTGTTAGAAGCTGTGGTGTTTAATTGCCTCCAGACTTTGGGGAATAGAAAATTGAGGTGATACAGGAGATGTTTCTGGCAGACAGAAGAACAGGCCGTGGGTTGCTTTGCAGGTACCAGTTCTCGCATTGTCTGCATCTTGCTTTACGTTGCTTGTTTATGTTATAAATAGGTCAATGCAGGAATATGCCTTGTTTATACAAATCTGCAAAAACCACAGCATGCTTCTGGGTGTTGTGTAGCTAACCTACAAGGGGTTTTGTTCTTCTATCTGTTTCTGGAGGGGCCAGGCACCATGTGTGATCTGCGGTGCTAACGGGAATGTAGGTGAGAAGCGAGACCCAGAAGGGCCTTTGCGCAGAGCAGCAGGGGAACCTTTCTGTGGCTCTCGCCCAGACCGAGAGGAGTTTAACCTTGCAAACTCTGAGCTGTCGGAGGATTTGAGGGAGCAAGATGGGGAGTGCACGGTTTGGAAAATCGGCACTAGGAGTTAATGCTGCCTGAGGGTTTTGACCCCACAGGTGGATGCCTGGGGCTGGTGGGAAGAGGAGCCAGCCAAGGGGCTTCCCCTCTTGCTTTTGAATTTGTCTATCTTTTTTTTCTTTCTTCTTTCTCTTGTCTGCCCTCTCATCACAGGATTGATCAGCCCGGTTGTGCCCTCTCCCACAACTGGGCGAGCAGGGTGAGGCACCTTGTCTGCCAGCAGCATCCCAAGGGGGGCACGGGTAGCAGGGCTGCAGCAGGGTCACCAAGGCATCCCGGCCTGGGGACTCCCCACCCTGCGGGAAACGCATCTGTGCCTGCAGCCCATCTCCCTCCCTTAAAAACAAACTCGCAGGGTATTCAATAAAAGGTGAAACCCAACGTAGTAATTCCAGAGAATGGCTAATATTTTATTACTGGGAAGAAATTGTCTCTCCCTGTGAGTAGGAAAAAGGAAAATGTGAGAAAGAGGGTGTTCTGTAGGGACGACAGGGTGTGGCTCAAGCATCGGTAACAAATGCTTGAAGGAAAAAAAAATGCTCTTTGTTCTGCAGTCAGGTGGGTTGACAACTATTCTCACACATTCCTGGCATGCATAGCACCGAATGCAATTAAAAGATCGGGGAAGGCTTGACATACTGAAACTGCTGCAAATGCAGCAAGCAAAGAGATTCAGCCTAGATTCTGCTGCCTTTTTTTTTTTTTTTTAGTTTTTAAACAATTAAGTTCCAAAGCTTGTCAGTATCAAAATTAGCATATTTGTGTTTCATGCAGCTGCATTGTTTTAATATCAATGTTTTGTGTGTTTAATGCTTCAGATGGTAAGTTAAAGCTCTCTAGCACCAAAATTTTTACTGGCCTATATGTGACTAGAATTGGACCAAAGTGTGTGTTAAAGTGTATTAAAAATGTGTATATCCATATACGCATGCAGTATAGCAAATTGACTCATAATGACTGTATTGCTAATAGGAAAATAATTTCCAAGTTATTCCTTTTACACTACCCTGTTTTGTTTGGCAGGTTTAGTAACACTTTTTAAAAAAAAAAAAACATGGAAAATAAAAATATATTCACAGTTGCTTTTAGATTGCTACAGGCTAAAGCAGTATCTTGAGCTTAAAAAAAACTATTATCTTTTTTTAATGCTTTGTTCATTCTGCTGTAAATTGGTTTGAGTAAGTGACTAAAATGTTGCTGTCTTTTTTTTTTTTTCCCCTAAGCATTGGAGCTAAAACTTGGTCTCATTGCAGTTGAATCCTTGTGTAAGTGAAATACTATGAACTTGTTTGTAGACAAGCAAGCGGGAATGAAGGTATAAAGCAATGAAAAGAAGGTATGGCCAATATACATCTCTCTTCCCATTTCATGTAAATCCTTTTAAGTTAGGGGTCAGGAATTTGGATGGTTACTTATTTTGTGTGTCTGTATAAATACAAGTATATCTTCATATGTTCTAAAAATGTCTTATTTCTTTTTCTGGAAGGAAGAGAAATCTACTCGCAAATTTACATCTTGTGACATTTCCTTACAACTGCATGCTGGCGTATGTACTGCTAGAGGCCAGCCCATCATTTCTTGGTAAAAAGAACCTTTCAGCTCGGTTACCTCCTGTAGAGAGCTAATTTTCCAGCAGTCAGGCTTGATCTGGATAAATAATTAGAGAGCACGAGAGAGATGAAGATGATCACATCAGCGCTGTCTGTAATTCAGTTAATACAGCCAGACCCTGTGATTTCACGTCTGCAGCGTACTTGCGTGGTCTCAAAAGCTGCAGAGGCAAGCAAGCAACAAAGCCAATCGGTTACATTTGTCTTGGAAGAATTAGCGGCACTTTTCATTCATTTGTCGAAAGCCAGCAAACAGCTGCAGCATGCATCTGCAGCACGAGAAGGTGATTCTTGACACGTTCGCTCTCTCCCCCCCCCCATCCCCCCGTATGCAAAAATTTCATCACGCAATTAATGCTGGGGTATTGCCATCCTTAAGGATAGCTTTTTTCTTTGTGGTTTGAGACGTTGCAGTGCTTTTTATATTTGAGTTAAAATTGGTATCTTGTACAGTGGAGTGAAAACTGACTAGGTGAAGCCTACCATTTTGGCATTTCTTGATTATTTTATTTTTAAATAGCTGGTCAAAATTATCTGATAGCAATACTAAACTGCAGAGATGATGTGCCTGGTTCCTTCGTAAGCGGTAGCATTTCACATGACTTAATATCAGTGGAAGAGATCTGGTTAAAGCAAACTACATTCTCATTAAGTCTTTGAGGATATGTTCATTCTTGATGCAGATTTGTTTCTCCTGTGTATGGTGCTATAAAGGGGTTAAAAATACATCTTTGGTTCACTTTATTCCCAGTGGTAGCTCCATCGCATTTATACATGGATCAGATTAAAATAGGTCAATATCTTCTGTGGAAGGTCTTTTGACACTTTGGTGCATGACTGCAGTACACCTACCTTGAGGATGAATGGGCCCGGAGGAAATCCATGCATTAACAAAAACACAGCCTAGGGATACTTTAGGATCACATTCCTTTATTCATCATCTAAATCAAAGGCTTGACAGAGGATGCTTTGTCATCAAGTCAGTCTAAATAATACTTTTTAAGGTGACAGATAAGTTCTGCTGAAGAAATAAAACCGTGTATTTAGATAGGCAAGAAACATCTGAATGGTGTGGGTTTATTCTGTTCTAGAGCATATATGTATATGCTCTAGCTGAAATTTTTCAGAACGTTATTAAAAAGAAAAGTGTGTATTCAGGAATTGCCTTATGGCAGGAAGTCTTTGTCTGCCTGTTTGCTTTATTGCAGTTGTTTACTGCCTTGAATTGATTTTCTCTACCAAATCAGTATATTGAGGATGGCTGAGGAAGGCAGGATGGAGGGGGGGGTGCAGTTTTGCAGTTAGCAGGACCAAGAAGCTGTTTGCTGCCTCATGGTGTGTAGGGTTTTTTCTTTTTTTAAAAAAAACAAACCAAAACAACAAAAAAAACCCCTTGGAATTTCCATATTATAAAGAGGAAGAGGCTTCTTTTCGATATAATGGTGCCATTAACATCTATTAATAATGCAGACAGGGTAAGTAGCTGGAGTTGGAGCTCCCTGGGGGCCTCGTAAAACAGATGTGCACTATATCTTCGTGGATTTGATAGCTGCTGGGGTCGAGGGGGTCGCTGTGGTTCCCGTTTATTTCCTCTGGCAGCGGTTTTCTAATTTAAGCACCTCTGTCTCCTGGCTACAGTTGCCTGCTGTGATGTGGAGGGGGTGTTCGTGCATTGTCATGCCTGCTGCCGGAAAAAGGGGCACAAGCAGAGTCGCCCCTGCCTCGGTGCTGCCTGCTGCCTTGCTCACTCTCAGCGCTGTCTTCTCAGATGCGTTTTCTGTTCAAGGTGATGGAACTGGGCTCTTCTGTTGATTTTTTTTTTTTAATATTCCTCCCCCACCCCTCCCACCCCTGAAATTAAGGTAAGCATTTCTTCCTCCTCGCAGCTGCAAATTTATTGTTTGGGGGTTTTGTTTGTTTTTTGTTTGTTTTTTTTTTTTTTTTTGCATGGGAAGGAAGAAATATTTCAGCTTGCAAGAGCATGTAGTCTACCACTTGAGGTGAGGTCTAGCCCCTGGTGGGAAATGTAGTTGCTGTATCCCCTTTTTCAAGATTATGCTTCTCAGTTTTAATTTAATATATTCATGGTGCTGCCTCTGAATAGATAGCACTGCATGTTCTTTCTATAGCTGTCTGCGTTTAACTTGGAGAGGGTGGGCTATGCTGGAAGGAGTTAAAATATAGAATAAAAAATGAAATTTCTTTAATTGCAGATGACTGCAGAAGTAGTGATAATATATTAGTGGTCATAGCGTGTGGCAGAAAGACTTTATAATCAGTACCATATCAGATGTATTCACATCATACAGGTTTAGGATTGCCTTCAGTCAAATATGGGATGTGAACATCTGTCCCTGTGTGCACTTGTATTGCAATATAGTCTTGCTGTATGTGTGTAAATGTAGAGGTATGCACTTTTGCTAGCTTGTCACAGATGTGAGGGAGGAAAAAAATCCTGGTGTCAGGTCCAGATCCTTTTCAGCTGCTTCCACCAGCCATGTGTTACAGTTAAAAGTTAGAAATGTGCGGAAAGGTAATGTAACTCCTTGGAAAGGAACAGACAGAACAGTTACTTTTCCACCTCTTTTATTCCTCCATTACTATGTATGCAAGTGACCATTAGTCTCTCACTGCAAGGAATACTGTATTATATAGGCAAACATAATTTCTGCTGTATATCCTACAGTAATACCCTCAGCTGAGAATCAGGTTGCATCTGCCTTTTCAGAAAGATAAAGATACATCAGAAGGAAGCAACAGAGGCACGAGCAGGGTTTTTTGGAAGTGCTGTGTAAGCCAGTCTATGGGATTTCGGCAGGGAGCCTGCAGAATAGGGTGGATGGACCTTACTCCTCCCCAAAATTCATTGAGAACTTAAAAAAAATTGCATCTGACTTATTACACGCTTAAAAACACTTGCAGTACGGCTTGCTTTCTATATACTGAGACACTGTGTATTAGCTTGCCTGTCCTTGTGAATGCACACTGACATACCAGTCATTTCACTTAAAATGGTACTGTGTGATTGCTACCAGACGGTTATTAAATTGGAGTGTGAATGAACATGTTAATAACTTGACTACCTGTCATATTTTAAAAGCATAAATATTTATAACATTTGTTCCTCAAATGTTTTCTTTCTCTAATAGTGTCCAAATCCAAAATATGTAAATTAAATAATAAATTTTTTTATGCAAAACTTGGAGGAAAAAAGACTCAAAAGCAAAACTACACTTTTGTGTAAAAGTTTGTTATTCTTCTCTTTTATTAGATCCAGGCTATACTTGCAGATAGTTGTCTTTATTAATATATTGATTGTTCCTCTTATCTTTCTGATAGAATTCCAGTGTAATACTAATATGTTAGACTTCAAATATATATGTGCAGATTTTACAAAACATCTAAATTGGGTATTTAAATATGTGTAACTTTAAAATGAGCACATTTGCAAATAACTTTTAAAAATAGAGCCATTTTTCTTGGGAAAACTTGCTGTCTGTTACTTCTGGTAATTTTGGTTGCTGAATAATACAGAACATTTGCCCCCTCATTACAGAAGAGGTCAATAAGGCTCATAACTGACAGGTTCAAAAGAACAATAAAATACCATGTGTTTTTAATCGGATACTTGAGTCAATGTTTTTTATTGATATTTTGCTAACTTAGTCTGTTTGGTAAATTCTGTTATGCATTTATACAATATTTTTTCAGCCCTTTTTTTATGAAATCAGTATGTGAAGCTATGACTGCTGTTAGTGCTTAATGATTCCTTTTCTCCTGGCTCTATAAAAATAATCCCTTCAGAATTAATTGAAGACCTAAACATTAAACAGCATAAGGAGAGATTGTAGGACCAAGCTGTATGTTTTGTGGTTTGCTTATTTGTTAAAACAAACCCACCAAACCTGAAACGTTTGGGTTTTTTTTTTCGTTTGTGGCATCAGTTGCTTATTTGGGCCCCCTTTTGGATTATCAGTAGCAAATTTTACATTCAAAATGCAGTTGATATGTGTAGTATTTGGTGGTTTAATATTTAATGACTGATTATGATTGAGATTATAAATAATTCTTCTTTGACCTGGTAGGAGTTTCTCTGTGAAATGAAGACAGACTGTGGATTTTGCAGTGTTGGTGTATATTTTAGTGTACGTTTTCCCCTTACTCTTCCGTGAGGGGAGAATACATGCATAGATACAATCAGTAATAGGAAACAGTAATTTTAATGACTTTTATACTATGTTTGTCCTCTGGATCATCAAACCATTTTTGTTAAGGTAGGATAATAAATAAAGCTAGAAGCCAAATTGTCCACTTAAGGAACTTGGTTAAATGTAAGAATACATTGCTAGAAGTCAGGCTTCCGCATTCTTTGGGAAACAAAGGAAAGATCCTCTTTCCTTTGTTAATGGTATTTATCATCTTTAACTCATTAGTTGCTGAAGGCAGAGATGAAATGTTGGAGGGATTAGAGATGATCCATTGATAAAATTTACATAGGTTCTTGGAGGAATGCCTGTGTGCTGGTATTTTGCAGATAAAATACACGCGAAAATACATAAGCTGCAGGCACTGCTCCTCCTTAAATAACACCAAATTTTTATCCTGTGTCGATGTGTGTGTTTAATGCTTTCTAAATAAAGAACAACAATTGCAGAATTCCTTTTTATCTAAACTTTGGGTGTGCCCTTGTGTAAAATGGAAATGCTTTGTGAGGCATCCATGAGAAGGGAACAAAGTAGAAGGTAATATGGGGCTGCTTTATATGACAAGCTGTGATTTGGTCTCTTCTGGAAATACATCATTGTAATTTTGTCTGAGCAGTCTTAATTTTTTGAAAAGTTAACCTTTTTTAAGTGATCATCTGCAAAGCAGGATCAATTATGGGTTGACACACAGCAGTATATAAAAATACATAAATGTATATGTATTTTTCTTTTAAAATTATCTTTTTTCCTCTTTATTTACATGTTGAGGGAAATAATGTCCAAAATGTTAGGAATATTTTTTCCTTTAGGTAGGTATAGCACTTTTGCATGATGCATACTCTTTGCTTTTTTCAGTCCAGTGAGTTCTACTCTAATTAAATTATAAAGAACTGTGTTTCAGTGGAAGCTTCACTACATTGTGTCTTGCTTACATAGGGCTTACAAACCCACAAATAATTTGCACATTTTTTTATTTATTCTCATTAAATCATATATATGTGTTCCTTGAACTTTCTGTTAAAGGGGAAACAAATTATTCTTTCTACTGACTCTTATGGTTTTGTGTGAGATCTTGCAAACCTCTAACCAGGATCCTTAATGTGGCTGCTTATGATAACAGCCAGCATGTTGATGTGAGGGGAGGAGCAGAAATCTAACAGCTCACACTCCAGACACCTACGCTGATTGCAATAGAGGAAACTCTGTACAGTAGCAAAACAGAATAGTAAATATAGAGTAAGAAACCATGAAAATGTGGCAAGTTATAATTATGAAGAGGGGACCTACATCAAGCTGAATACTCTTTTCTGTATATGATGCAACTGAGATTACTTGCAGGGGAAAAATCCTCACATTTATTCATTGTATTTACTATTTATAAATGTATGTTTCTGTGTCTCCTGATTTCTGATTGACTGACCTCAAAAGGAGGGCTTGTTCTTCTCTGGATTGTGACTCTAGCTTCATACTCTTAAGAGCCAGGACCGGGTACAAAAAGATGTAGCATTGGTGGTGACAACTGAAGAGCAGCAGTGATATAATTTTCCCTATCTTTCTCTTTTGTTCAAGTCAGATATACACAATTGTACATTTATTTCTGTGTGGCTTTGTACATGTGGCAGAGTGGCTGTAAATGTACTTTGGAGTCTCCAGGGATTCAACACAGGTACCATGGATGTGCAGGGACAGAGCTTCTAGTACCCCTTTTGAGTTTCCATATGTAGGAACTTGAATTACTTCTCCCAGAATCTTCCATCAGGGAGCAGATTATTTGGATCACAGAAGGATATGAAGTAGTTATTTATTGGATGTGCCTGGAAAGACAGGAGGCTGCATTTGTGTACAGAATAGGAGACAACTACTGATTAATTATGCTATAAACCACACATAGCTTATAAATGTGTGCATGATAAATGTCTGTATCATATACCCTTTCCCACTTTATCCATGGACAACCCATTCATTCGTCTCCCTGACTGCTGCAAATATTTCAAACACCCATCCCTTTTAGAATAAAATAAAATCTGCCATCATACTGACTTTTTTCTTCCTCTTCCTTGCTGAAATGGTGAATTTCCCCCTCTGTAGTTCATCCCTGTTTGTAGCTTATAAGAGATTTGAAAGTGATTGGCATGTTGTAAGCAGCCTCATCTGAAGGAGGGGGAGACAAGGACCCCTATGCTGGCTGTGGGGCACAGCCTTTGCCTCTGCAGGAGAGATGAGCACTGGGCTGTGTGGGAATGGGCTGGGGACGATGCTTTGGGTAGAGCCCCTCATCTCCATCCCTTTCAAGGCCTCTGCTCTTGGTGCTCTAATGGGAAGGGGAGTGGTGCCTTCTGGGCTTGAAAGAGTTAAGAAAATGTGACTTTGTACCCACTTGCCTTGCATGTCTGTATTTACTAAATTACATTTTATTAAAAGGCAAAGTCACTTTCCTGACACTGTAACTCTGACCTTCCCTCAGGGGCACTTGTTATCCCAAAGGTATGGCTTTCTTCCTTGAGGAAATAACATCACTGTCCCTCCCTCCTGCTTGTTTTATGCACCAGCACTTAATTTCTGTGAGACTCAATGTATCTTCTTTGTGTGTTTAGACCATGAACACTGCATAGGGAGATTAGGCTACTCTTCATGACAATTATGTGTACATGAAACTCTTCATTAGCCTGCAAACTAAAGAAAGGAGAAAATAGATGTCACAGAAAAATTTCTGCCCAGTTTTGCTTCTGCAGCAGATGAGTGGGAGTGTTGAAATACCTCTTCTGACTCCAGAGCAGCAGCGTGCGGGTTTTCAAGCAAACTTCTCCATTGATAGATGAACAGGGACTGCAGCACGGTGGTCCTGGTTCCATGGCCAAACCAGGAGCTCAGGTATCATTCGAGTGAAGGTGGTGTTTCCAGGGCTGAGCATCTGCATTGCTTTGTCTGTGACCCTGTGTTACCTCCAAAACAAAGCAGCAGAGCTGGATCCTTTGTGAGATCATGGGCCCCAGGGGAGGGGCTGGAAGTGCTCAGTGCTGGGTGAGATAGGGTTCAGGTCTTGTGTTCGTGTTGAGTCGCTGCCCAAAGCTGTGCTAAAAGCCCACTGCGGCTGGCAAGGCAACACATCAATTTCTGCTTGAACAGCAGAAAGATGTCTTGTAGGCTCCTTGCTCTGTTGGACTTGAACTTTGAACCATTTTAAATTCATAAAACATCTAGGAATATGCAGATTTTCCAATCCAAAGTCAAATCCAAGAGCTTAATAAATACTAGAAGTACTCTATAATTGGCTTGATTAGGCTAATATTAACTCCAAGTGACACTTAAGTGATATCAGCTGTGACAATGGAAGTGACATTTCTGTATTGCCTTATTTTAGGGAGAACGTTGATTGTGGCTTTTTCAATTGTTGCTGTGGCATAATGCTCATAGACCAACATATTTCTGGCAAGTGTGACATGTCCCTTTCTCTCTGGTTGCAGGGGTGTGGAGGATCAGACTTGCTGTTGCTCGGTAGGGTTCCTGTGCTGACAATATGCAGCGATGGCATTTCTGTCAACAGAAACCCGTGAATTTCAGAATTAAAAGATTTTTTGAGAAGCAGTTTTTGGTTAGATATCAATAATGTTTACTAAGGCAATGAAGAAGACAAAGGCTGCCAATGTTAGTGGTAAAGCCTATGAAGCAATGGTTTCAATGGTCTGAGCATATAAGAGCATCAACAATGCAGTATCCTTTCATTTTTCTCCTCAGCAGTGGACTACATGTCTTTGATTCTGGTGTAGCTTTCAAAGGATAACAGTTTCAAGTACTTGGCATCTAGAGAGGGGCAGTTCTTGCCTGTATTCCTGGTCCCACATAATTCTCTGACTCCCAGGCTGATACCAGATGCAGATAGTGATCTTCTCTGCAGAGTGCTGTGCAAGTATTTGCTAAGCCCCACTTTAGATCTTGAAGGTTGTGTTAGCCTCAATAGTATAGGCCAATACTATTCTTTGAGCTTATGTCCTGGCAGGCTTCATTCCCAATAGTCTATGAAGGGAATCTCAAAGTGTCCCCTAGTCAAGAGCCAATGACTGTAGGCAGTCTTTTTATTGAGGGAAAATCACATAGTTTTGGTGAAACTTGTTCTCTTTTAATGATTGTTTCACCTACATTTATAATCATGCAGAAGAAGATAGATGCAGAATAATTCTAATCATGAAAGAGATTTTTTAAATAACTTCTTATCTTGGTAGGTTGCCGTGATTGGGGTACCACTTCCCAAAAGGTTCAATGCAGAATTTCTGGTTTGTTTGTCGTGTAGGAAGTGCATCGTGGATTGTAGCTAAGCAGATGGAGTACTGTCATTGTCTCTTCTGATTGACTAGAAATAACCATATCCGCTGTTTTATTATTCTGTTCTCTTCACCTGCTAAGTCTTGGCTTTGAAGGCCCTTGAGATACAGGCTTGTACTTTCTCAGTCTGTTCCCTGGATAATGGAGCCTTGGTCAGTTTGGCGGATAAATTCTGCTGTAACATATGTCATAAGCCTGGGCAGGAACCTAATTAAATTGGCCTGTGCTTCCCTTTTGCTTCCCATCTTTCAATCATTGATTAGACTTTTATCTAATATCTTCTATGTAACTTGAAGGAGTGCAGCTGTCTGTATAGAACCTGTACTGCAATTCAACACGTAGCCAGCTTCTACCAGTGTACCCAACCGTATGTGCAATAACTTAGCTTCATATCCAGATCCTAAATACATTTTCTTTCTTGATATATTTTACAGAAAAAGAACACTTACACACCAATTATTTTTCCTATATATTCCTGATGTGTTTCCTTTCCAATAGGCTCATTGAAATTAAGCCTGTGATAAGTCTGTCACTCCTAAAAATCAGAGATTCTTGTCTGTCATTCTCATGATTACATGAGATGAAATCTATAAAAAAGATATTACTACAAATTTGGCTTAATCCAATTACTTTGTTTTGAAAATGGGGGTGGGGTGTGTCTTGCACTTTATGGCTTTTGGGGTCTTAAATTCCAACACTGAACGTTGCCTGCTTCACTGCCATTGCTGATGACAAAGTGTTTTATTCATAATTTAGTATTTTCTATATAAACATTCCAAAGCCTCCTTATCCATAGTGCTTTGGATATGACAGGGTGAAATCACATGTGATTAACCAGGGCAGTATGTCTTGTTGCACGCCTATCCAATGACACTGTCTTCGTTCATCTAATATGTTGCAGCTCTGTGGCTAATTATTCAAGAGTAATAGCCATGTTTAGTCTACTTGCGAGTGATGTGGAGTCTATTCATTGTAGGTGTGTGATCTTCTGGAAGACCATTTACTATGATAACTTTGTAATTTAAAAATTGCTGAATGGTTATGTTCAGGTGAAAAGGAACAAATCGCATATTCTGTGTGTCCTGCTTTATTTGAAATGGGGTTTTTTTGCCTAACCAGTTAATTTATTTCATATTCTAATGTAAGACTCTTCTCTCCAGTTTCCACCACAAAATTGTGAGGCTATGTTGTACATGTGTATAGCAGCCTGGACTACCTGTGTTTTGGTGAACCCAGCTTTCATTTCAACTTAAAAGCTGATTGCTGTAAAGCATGGAACATTATTACAGCTGAAACGATTGTTGTTATCTGCTAATGCCTGGAAATTTATTTGTTTGCTATCCTGAAGTCAAGGGAACGTAGTGCAATGCAAGAAGAACCAAAAATAGGAAGTTTCTAGCATGGTTTAACGTAGTGCATCAACAGCCTTTAGTTTAGTTGTGTGTTGTTAGGTAGACATGGTATGTTCATCACTTGAGCTTAGATCTTAAAGGATTTTGCATGCAGCTCTGTTTCTGTGTTTTCCTAGATCATTAGGATGCCGTGATCGTTAGATAACAGAAAAGTTCATGTGACTGTCTGAGAGCTAAGACCACCTAGAAGTGACCACCAACCCAGAAGAAGGCTCTTGTGAATTTTGAAAAAGTTTTTTTTGAGTTCCTATTTTCAGGTCTGATCTGTGTTTGGATAATGAAAGGCTGCTGTTGGCCAAGTGACTGACAGGTGTCAACCCTGTACTGTATGTCTCTGTTATCCAATTTAAAAATCTGTTTTAGGGACCACTACCAAGGTTCCTGCTTAATTGGGTTTTTTCTGTTTGTTTGTTTTTAAATATCTGTAAAAAGAAGAAAGATAGGTCTGTCTATCTTTAAAATGGCATGAAGAAAGATAGGGAGAAGCATGTGGATTAATGGTCATCTGGACTGGAACATCTGCTTGGTGTTCGAATGAAGTGCTTTTCTGGTTATTTCCATTGATCAAGGCTCACAAAGGGTTTTCTGTTTGAGCTGTAGGCCTGTTAAACCTCTGACCATTCAGATGATCTTCTTAACATATCTGGTCAGTTGTTCTGGTTTTGCTTATATCTGAGAAAATCCTGTAGGAAATAGCAGTAGAGCTGGGTTCTGTGGTCATTCCCTAATACTTCACTTGCCGAATAAAGCAAAACCTTAATTACAAACTCAGCCACATTAAAAAATTGTTGAAGGTTGACATTTGTGCATGAATTAAATGTGTGATGTGTTTGTTGTGGGGGCATGAGGTTGTAATTAGGGTTTTATATGATATTGTAAAAGGCGATTAATGTATAGTGTGTTTCCTTATCAGCAGGAAGCAGGAACCAGTTCCCTGTGACAGCACGGAGCCAGTCCCCATCCCCGGACGTGTGCCATGCAGGCGTGGGCTTGAGGAGCCCATCTAATAGGTTTCCATTAAACAGAGTTTAAAAATACTGGAGAGGCAGAGGTTGGTAACAATGTAGGAGTCAGGAGTGCTTTTTGAGCTTAATTCCAGGATTTCCTAATTTGCTAAAGGGGCAAAGTGCCCTCCGTCTGATCATGGCACAGTGCCTGAATACTTTAGTGGGGCTCTCTGGGGGTATCTGGCACCCCTTCAGAGAGGACCCTAGGGTTGCTGTTGGTAGTCCTGTTCTCCAGGCTGTGAGTCAGCAACAAGGGGTGGCAGCGGCAAGGTGGTCCAGCCGGCTCGTGGGCTAGTTGGGCACGCTGCACTGCTCATGTTAAACATCAGGGAGCCGCACAACTGGGCAACTTCTAGTGGAGTCTGTCTGTCTTTTTTCTTCAGGGATCTGCTGTGGCTCCTGAGTTTTGCTGTGCTGCAGAGCTCACACACAGCAATTCCTGTTTCAGTCCCAACCTATCACCAGCCAATTTTTCTAAGCAATTTACTCATACGGTCATCTTCCCCTTCCCACACCTACGCAAAAGTCTTTTATTGTTTTCTTCTTGCTGCCTTCTCGCAGCTTCTCCCCATACCAACTGAGCCACACAGTGAAGGTGGTTATGAAATCTTTTGCATATGGGCAGGGTTGATGTTTTCTACATCTGTCCTCTATTGAGTCAAAATTATATTTTTAACTTCATCTGCAAATCTTGCTTTTTATGTCCAACACAATGGATGGGATGGGCCCAGCCCTCTGTACACACTCTCTGCTATTCTTTCTCTCCCTAGACGGGAAGCCCTCATTTCCCCATCTTGTTGACATAATTTCAGGATTCTTTAAAGCCACCCACGTGCGTATGTAAGTGGTTTGCTGAGCTGTGCATAATGTGGTCACTTGAATGCTTCTGGAATGCATAGGTATCATGTGAAGATAATGATCCATATAAATGCATTTTGTAGCAAGAGACTCATCTGTAGATTGTGTGCATGTAGGTTGCCTTAAGTATTGGTGCTGCTTTTACATTTTGTTCCTCTCTCTGCTTGCTCAGCTTTAGATCCCTTTTTTCAGCTTTATTTTTAAAACGGTTTTCTTTTGTTAGCTGTGTTAGAGATATTAATTGTGCTCTCAGAAAGCCACGGTTAGGTGCATATGTATCAAAAGCCTCTATCCTCTTCATCTAAAGGAAAATTGCAGATTGTTTTCTTTGGTGATTTAGTGGTTGGTTGCTGCGCAGTGGGAGAAGAAAGTAGGACTGTGTTTCATACAATTTCTACAGTCCTTTTTTGTTGTTGTTTGAGGAAAATTGTCAGGTTTTTCCCACATGGTTCATCTTGGGTCTGCAGCCTTCCAGCAAAGTTGTTCGGTTCTTAAGGACTATAGAAACAAAAAAGTGTAGGTTTGCAAAATTATTAATTAAAATCAGCTCCAAAATACATTTTTCTCTTTCTTTCTCAGTGAGACAACTGAGATAATTGACAATTTTAGGTGTTGGTTGGTGAGGGGTGGAACTTCCTTTTCCTGTCCGTATGTATAAAAGTATGGCTTGTCTTTGATGTGCCAGAACCTCACGGTCGAGTCATCCCCATGGCCCTTGGTCCTTTTACTCCAAGACTTTGCATCATGCTTCCTCCTGCTGCACAGCCCTGTGATTTCCTGCTAACGCTGTGAATCATGCCCTTCAGATGCCTGAAGCTGGAGAGCAATTTCTGCAATTAGTGAGCATAAAAAGTAATATTGCCCTCACCATGGCCGTATGAAGACTGCAGTCTTATGTTACGAGTCAGGTCTTGGATTGGAAAGAAATCCGATCTTTGCTTAACAGGGAGCTTAGATACCAATGGCATGGTCTGATTAGGGCTTCTTTGACAGTTAATGTGAGACCTATGTCAAACACATTTACAGTGTTTTCCTATGTTAGTCTCCATAGCGAACTCCTGTGAAGCCTGTGTTGACTTGTGCCTTTAACCCTATTTGTTCATGGAGGCTGAAAGTTAGCAGTTCATCTGTCTGCATATCCCACATCTTAGGTGTTGAATGAAAACACTTTAGCTACAAGGCATGCTGATGGGTCATTAGATGTCATTAGTCTGGAAGTGCTTCATTTGAAGCATACTGTGAAAAATCCCCCAAATTAGACCAGTTCTTGGTTGGGAAATCCATACCTTCTCTGACCTCAAGTCAACAGGAGAGTTCAATGACTTCTTATTTGTATGTTCTTAGAAAAATCTCACTAAAGACATATGAATTGGAGAATAGGGTAGGATTTAAAATAATCTCCAGAAGATATTTTCTCAGCTAAAAACAAAAGAAAGCAAGTTGTAATTTTTGATCCACGTAATCTTGCCTTCATTTTGAAACAACATAGCCTATGAAACTAAGCCTGTTGGTCACAAACTAATGCTTCCATAAATGTTTAAACTAAAAAACCCCACTATTAGCATAAATATGCTCAGAAATGTGAACAATAACTCAATTTAGAAAACCACGTTAACATTATCAATCAAAATAGCGAAGACAGGCTGCAGACAACACTGATCTGTGTGCAGCATATTAGTGAAACAAGGAATAAGGCTTGTACTCTGAAATCATCTTTATACTGCAAAGCCAGGATGTATCCATCATGTCACTAAATGTCATTTATAATCCATTGTAGGATAAACTCCTGAGTTAACATTTTTTGCACTGCAGGCTGCCAGAAAAAGCAAGGAAGCTTTTTAACACTATTCATGATTTGAAAACATTCATAATTTTGGATAAACCTAAAAATCCTGATAGAGCATCCCTATCAGAGTCTATGAATGAAGAGGATCCACCCCAAGAGAGTCCCTGCTACACAGCAGATTATTGGGTTTTCAGGAGAGTAAATGGATAAGCTTTTCTCATAGCCAGATAGCCACAAAGGCATTCTTCCTGGGGCTGAAGTGGCATTGGCATGAAATCAGTTTGTAAATCACATTGTGCATCACAACGCTATCTCTAAGTATTGTATGTATTCTAACTTCCAAATAATGTCTTCTCCAGAGCCTTCAAATACTGCCTTACCTAGTCAAGCAAGGTCTTTTTTTTAATGATTCCACATATTCACATTTGTAAAAGGAAAGCTATGACAGGGTTTTATGGCTCCTGAGCAAGCAGTTTTTCCTCTACCAGTTTACCCAGGAACATAGAGCTGGTGAAATACCTAACCTTTCCTGCCTGGCAAACCCTGGCTGCGTTTGTTCTGGTGCTGCTACATCAAACTTTTAGCTTCTTCTTGGAAATAAATGCAGCACTGGAAAAAGGTGCCTGCCAGAGAGCAGTGGCAGGATGTTGGTATCTTCCTCTGCCAAGGGGACAGGGAAGCTATGCCAGCTTCTTCTAGTCTGTAATGCTCTAAGAGACTGAAGGGACAAGGATTTAATCTCCAGAACAAGCAGTCTTTGGCTTGTCGGGCAAGGTTGCCAGCAGTTTTAGGGGCAGGGGCACCCATCCCCTGCAAGTGCAGTAAACATCCTGCTGCATACGATGAGCCACCAAACAGCTGCTGTGCACTGGTGACTTTTGCTTTCTAGCAAAGTGCAAGAATTGTACCTTGCTAGGTAAAAGATGCTAAGTTGTCGTCACACTTTTTTTTTGGTCTTTACCAGTTCTGTAGGACACTTCTTAAAGCAATCTGTGTGAAAAAGCAATAGCTATTTGTCTGTCTTCTGTCTTGTCCCAGTATATTTATTATATCATATTATGCTATGTTTATGTCATCAGACGTGCTCCTCATTTCCATTTTGCTCTGTGGATTCAGAACAGAATTCTGTCTCCTTTTGGATTTGTTGCTAATTCCTTTAGTGATCAAGTAAGACCACAGATTTCTTGGTAAATGTTGTCAATGAACATTTGGAGGAAAACTTAATACTTGCCTTCAGAACACTTTTGGGACCGCTGTAAGAGACACAGTCATTTGTTCAGGTGTACAAAAATGTTACTCAAATTATTGAGATGATAAAGTACTTTAGTGAAGGATTCCTGCCTGATTTCATCACATCTACAGCAGTTTCCATGTGACACTTGCAAAAACAAGCCTTGAAGTTAAGCCAAGCATATGCAGAGAGGTGTGTTTGTAAGTTCTGGCACTGGTATAGATGCTGGCACTGGATACCTTTGAGTGTGTAGTTTAGCCCTTGCAGCGGCAGTGGACTTCACAAACCAGAGGTAGGAAATGAACAGGATCTTACAGTGGTTAGATTACTTGAGCAAGCAAAGACACACAAGCACAAAAAGCCCTGTGCCCTGGGCAGTGTTTGCATTACAGCTGGAGAATCTTCACAGGTTCAATTTTTATACACTAATTAAAGAAAGGGATCTTTTTCATGAAGCAGATTTGGAGTCTTGTGTCTGCTCCTGTAGAAGTCGGTAGGAATTTTTCAGTTGACCTTAGGGCTGTGTCAGAAGAGATGAATGTGATGTGAAAGAGAGTGCTTGGATTTACCGGGGGGGAACCCTGAAATTATCATTACCCCTCTTGGTGTAATGCTAAGCCACAAGCAATAATTTCTGTGAAATGTTAGCATTGTTGAAGAAATCCACAACAATGTGAAGGTTAGCTAAAAATATGCTACCTGGCTTTTTTTGTAATATGTGTTAAGCTCCTAAGTTTTTTAATCAGTATTAAATTTGGGTTGAAATACTACTTTGCAATAGGACAGACAATTGAGAATGTGTTTTCACTTTACTTACATGCTGCTGAGGTAGGATTCAATGTCCCCTTTCACAGCTGGCTTCATCAGTGCTGCTTAGATGAAAGCCTGGGCGTGTGGCCCCCACATTACCTAGCCGTGACATCATTTTCAGTCGCAAAAGAAATACAGAATCTGAAATGGAGGGGGAGTGAAAGGGACTGCAGGCTCTAGTGTATAATTGGAAATCTTTACTTTTATTAAAAAATGTCTTAGCAGAAGCTTTGTTGTTCATCTTTCCATATATAAGTGGACATATTCTCATTGTCTGCTGTTAAGAGGAATATTTTTAACAGCTATGGGAAGGTCCTTGGGGTACATGTGTGTAATAATAATTTTCTACTTTTAAAGGAAATCATCTGTAAATCCCATTAGTTATCATTTTTCAATTTTCGTCTTTCTAAGCATGATTTAACTTCAAGTGTTGCAGTTCTTAAATCTAATTAAAGAATCGCCTTTAGTTCCCATCAGAAAGTCGACCTACTGTAGATTGTTTGATTGAATGTTGGAGATGAACAAATTAAAGCCCCTACCTGTTCTGGTATGGAAGAGGTACAGGGACGTTCCTTGGGTGTAGAGCAGGGCTGAATGTGGCTGTCCTCCCCCCGGGAGGTGCAGACCTGATCTTGTGCCAGCGAGGCCACAGGAGGACCCAGTGGGACTGACATCAGGAGGATGGAGGAGGCACGTTTCCATCCAGCACCGTTCTCCTGATGCCTTTGTGGGAGGTGATCCCTGCTGAGGGGAGAGGGCTGTGAAACCAGCCTTAACTCTGTCCCTTCGGCCAGGGTCCCGGTGGGCAGTGGGCAGCACAGAGTGTGGCCTCCCCCTCCCCCTGCTGCTGCAGCCCCATTTTGTGCTCTGCAATATCCGATAGCAGCATCCATGGAAACCACCACTGACTGTGGCTTGCAAAAGAATTTGTTACTTAAAAGACGTTTAAAATTATAATAAAGTATCTATCTTAAATCCAACAGGGATGTTGCAAATGGCATCCCACTCCGCAATTGCTATCCAAAGCTGAAACACAGCTGGAGATGAAGTGCCCCTTCGCACCCAGTTCTTATCTTCTGTTATCTCAGTGTGCAGTCAGAAGGCATATATTAGTATTAAAATTTCTATAGTTGCAGCAGTGAGGGCTTGACCCAACCCTGTGACCACCCGTAAACTCTGTTATCTGTCCCCCAGTTTAGTACAGGATGAGGCAGTGTGGGGTTTGTCCCAGTCCTCAGTGGAGGAGTCTCTTCAGCGGAGCCATTCCCAAGAGCACAGAGAAGATAAGGGGTGAGCAAGAAGGGAGCAAAACTCAATAGCCTTGGAAAACAGAGCAGAATCACTACAAAATGAACATGAGAGCGAAGATCAGACTAACTTCTCACAAACTGAAGGGAAATAAAAGCTAAAATCTTGTTAGAAACTTGTGGGTGATTGAGCTGAGGAAACACTACGTGTGCTGAGTCTGGGGGGTCTTGTGGGAAGTAACTCAAATTGTCTTTGTGTTTGAGGACTGGATCCATGCTACGCCTGAAACGGAACATCATTTGCTGCCTTTGCATGCAGGAATCGCGGTGCAGGAGGGTTGTGACCCTGAGAAGTTAGCAGTCTTTACAGCTCCAAGTGTCACTTAACCAGCACCTAGACATTACTCTTTAAAAAAAGATGATGTTCTCACTACACGGAACAAAACCAGGGAAAAAACAGAAGTCAGTAAGGGACATTCTTTGGGGTAGAAGAGTCAATGCAGTTTTAACACCAGCCTCTGGCTGATCACTTCCCTAGGGCAATTAAAGGTAGCAGCCATAAGGTTATGGGAGAGCCTGGGAGGAGATGGGGAGCAGTATCAGCAAGACAGCACTTCTGCAGGAGCTCACCTCCAGCAGGGTCCGTGAGATGCGACACTCCACATAAACTCTGAGGAAAGGGTACTTGGTGTTCTTAGGGACACACAGGCAGATGAGTTCAACCCCTGCTGTTTCAAGACGACTTTACTAATATTTTTTGGCAGTTTTCCCTTTCCATTGATGAATATTCTTGCTAGAATAAAGTATCTCTGGTAGCTGATACTCAGACTTGAAAGATTAAATGTGTGGCATGCAGGATAGGGAGAATTAATTTATTGGTGTTTTCTGTTCAGCAAGGAAGGATAAACAACCTGGACATTGAAAATTGCCATTTTCTTTTTAGATTAGTTTCCCATATAAAAGGGTATAAAATAAAGGCTGTGTTTAAACTTTTCCAATGAAAATATTAACTTACTCCAAGGTAAAAAAATTTCAAATTCTTATCCCTGTTACTTCGTTCTAATTCTTATCACAATTTGATTTTTTTCTCCCAGCAGAAATAACTGGTTCCAGCTAATAACAAATCCTCATCTCTATTTCACTGGCTTGTATCTTGGGCAACGCAAGAGACATTCTGTAATGGCTCAAAATATCCCTACTGGATAATGTAAGTAGACCACCAAATTAATCCAATTAAACTTTTTAACCTTTCAAAGTTAAACCCCAAGGATTTGGACACTGCCCACAAACAGAACTAAACATGCTCAAACCTTTTTACTGCCTGTCACTTTTGCATGTTAACATACACTTAAATGAAAATGCAGTTATCTCTATTGGTTATTTGTGTTTACTAGTGCCACCAGGTAATTAATTTTATGGTTAAAATGAACGTATTAAAATAGAGAATCGTATCCCAGCAGCATACGTGCAGTTAAACAGTATTACCCCTCTGTGTGTTGAGGATTCAAACCAGTCAATTTATAGTTTCCTAACCTCCAGGAGGATCAAAAATGAATGGTACAGAGAAAGAAAAAGAACAGAAATTGTATTGGCCTGTCATGCTGAGTAAAGTGATGGCTAAAGAGCAATTCTGTGAACATCGTAACTTACTTTATTGTGGAATGAAAGAACACGCTCAGGAAATGGTTGCTCTCTCGCTGTCTCTCTGGCATGGTTGTTTCCACATCTGACACCTACCAGTGCCGCTCACAAGGGCACTGATGGCAGCTGAAAGTTGTGTTAAGAGGAAGGAAAGCATTTCGAGCTGATTCATTTCAATAACTGAGCAAAATCCCTGGATCCTCTGATAACGGCATGTAAAAAGCATGTGTTGGTGTTTCTCCTTTGCTAGCAATGTGAAGTAGGAGTACAAGCTTTTTTTCACGCCTTTTCCCCCCTCTTTTACGTGATGGGGTTGGCGAGTGGAGGAAGAAGGCAGGGAGGTCTGTAGCAATGCCCCATCTCCTTCAGACCACTGCCTACTGCAGGTGCGGGAGCTTCTTGTCTTCTTCCCTATAAAAACAAGTCTCTCAATCACAAAATATTCCCCAAAAGCGTAAAAACAGTGTGTTTGTATCAGGTACAGGTGTATGTTGATTTGACCTGATTTTATCAAACCAAATGGAGTTTTCTATTACTTTTTCTAGTATTTCATGTTACTCAAGTCCCGTTCAGTAATGCTGTTCCAGGTATGAGATACAGCACAGAACTATCTTGGTACAGGCTGAGATCAGAGGAGGCTCCCTCAGCACTGTGGTCTGAAGAGGGGTTTGCTTTCTAAATTTACTATACAAGTCAGATGCAAGTCAGAAAAGAAAAAAAAAAAAAAAAGAAGAAAAAAAAAAATCCTTTTTGCCAGCCATCAAGGTTGGGTTTCAGGAATAGCCATCCCTAACCCCTCTGCAGAGCTTCTGCCTCAAGCAGAGACTAAATCACATAGGTCTCTCTTATTCTGGTTCCTGGGGAGATGCTGAGCTGTTCGGTGGTGAGCAGTCACTTTATTGTGAACATTTGCTGGATTGTTTCAAGTCAGCTGCTGGGGGTCAGGTCTGGCAGCCGGGCTGCTCATTTGTCTCCCAGCTGCGCTTGCCGTGGCCACCAAGGTCGGAGCAAGAGGCTGATGGTGAAAGGTGTAGTTAAGCACTCCTTCAGAGCAGTCCCTGTGGGTGAGTGGCCCTGCCACAGTCTTTCTGTGGCCATCAGTACTTGGCTTTCACTGGGGACCATGCTCTCGTGCAGGGTGCAGTTCCAAGGGGCAAGTGAAAAAGGTGCTGTTCAGGCTGCCCAATTCACTGCCTGAGCAGGGGATGACTCCTAAGGGCTGTTGCTTCTGTAGTCTGAAAGTTAAAAAGTGTCACAAACTAGAAGCAAGTCAACAGTGACGTGCTTTTGCAAGAAGATGAATTGCTGGACGTGAAGCGTTGCATGTACGACACAGGATTTAATAATTTTGAGGTAGCTGGTACCAATAAGGACTCAGCTGGAGTTTTTGTGTGTCCACTTCAGGGCACAGCCCTTCAAGAAAAATATAAGGAAGGGCAAAGGTTAACAACAAGAACTATGAGGAATTTAGAAAATAGGATGTAGGACAGCAAGTTGAAATAATGCAAGCTGTCACTGGGTCTCTTGACGAGGCTGCGGGACCTGTGAAAGGTGTAAAATCCTGCTGGAGGGAGGGGACTAGCCTTTGATCCGTCTGCTGTGAGTTGGATAAAGAGCAGTAAGTTGCAGCAAGGAAAATGTAGGTTAGATGTTAAGAAAAAGTTTTGCAACAGAGAAGGGAGAGAAGCACTAGAGAGTCTGCCTGCGGCGGTCCTGGGGATTTGGCACCAGGGGGGTTTGAGGAGAGCTGGATAAATGCTGGTCAGGAGGGGTCTAGATCACTGGTACTGCCAACAGGGGTGGGGGGGGCTCCCTACAGTCTCTTTGAGCCATGTGGTTCCCTCATTCTTTATTTTTATGATAGTTAATATTGGAAAATTACCACTGCAGATGTGAAAAGTGGTAACATGCCTATGTCCGGCAGCTGTGTATGTGCAGGGATGGAAGTGGGCAATGCAGTAAGGTAGCTCTCCTAACCTGCTCACAACATCCTAGCAATTGCAGATTGCTGCATTAGTGGGTAGCTCTGCTTCTCTTGAAGATATCGCCTTCTTTGCATGTTATTAATTTCTTAAATTTTTTCAATGCTTTTGCTTATGAGATTTGTACTGATGGCTAAGTAGTATTTTTGCATCTGATGTACGCTGAATAGAAATAATATCAGCACATCTTCCAGCCTGGATTCTGCATTGCCTCACTGGGTTTTTTTGTCATGTGTCAGGTCACTAACATCACTTCAGTAGGGTTTTATAATTGCATTTAATATGTCAGTTACTATGCATGCCTCATCTGATTTCTATGGTACTAATGAGATAATTTATCTTTGCTGGGTTGCACATTCACTTGTGTGTTGATAACGCATTTAATTTTACTGAGTTACAAAATCTTGGCTGATTTTAGAGAAGGGTCAAAGCCAAGATAATTTTGTATTTTAAAATACTTACCAACTCCAAACCCGTAATATTAGCTTTCTCTTTGTCTTGTCAGCTAGGGCAACTCCATCCTGAATTTTATTCAGAGAATTCATAAAACTTCTATCATTTGACTGATAGAGGAAGCAAAATGAGAAATTCTGTGCTAATGTTTGTTAGCTGTTTAAGACTCATTTGTGGGAGGGGGAAGATGGCAGGGAGACAGAGCCAGCTTTCCGGTATTAGAGCTATCAAAACAGCAAGCCTTCCTACCTTGCAGCAATAAAAGCCCAGTGAACACATTAGTGGTGTGGGGAATATTTTCCATGACTACTTTTTTTTTAATTTGACAGGAATCTCTGGAGCTGCGTTCTGTCATTTTAGGCTGAACAAGGGATGTCACTTGTAGGAACAGTTTTAGTTTTTAGACACTTTTTCCAAGTACTGTATTTCACTCCTGTACAACAGTTTTCTTGCAAAGTTAATTGCTCTTTTATTTTACAGTGACCTTGACTGTGTTTCATGTCTGAAGAAAAGTGACATTTGGGTTTTCTAATTTAGAAGCACAAAAGAGGTTGAAAGAGACCGTGTTGGTACCTGATTCGCATGCCAAAAAAAGGTGCTTGTGTTAAATTATAGGCTGCTGAAGCTGGGACCAAAGATAACATTATTAGACTTTTGGAATAAATATGATTAATGGGACAACAGGGCTATCATTTGGGTCACCTCTTGTGTATATACCTCATTTATTTTCATGAGGAGGATTTCACATTTAAATCAATTATGTGTATGCATGTATTTTTTTAATCTCTCGTTTTCCCCTCATCTGGAGGTTTAAAATGTCTAAAAATATTCATATTTTCTGAAGTCCACCCTGGCAGAATTTTTGGAATAGGAGGAACTTCCCCTTGTGTATTGTCTCTTCCTCTGGTTAAGATCTATGAGATTCAGGAGAATACAAGTTACTCTTTGTAATGGAAAAAAAACTCTCCGGAGATGTGGAAAGAGTAGTCAATTAGAGAGAGCTGCCATTTTTTTAAGGCTATGAAAAGGTAGGATAAAATGAGCACTCTGGCTCGTGCTGAGTTCGCTGGGAACAGCTGCTGTGCAGGATTCCTCTTGAAAACCTTGTCCAAACAAATCATCATTTAAATACAGAACTGTTGCTTTACCAAAGCCTTAGTCTTGCAAGATCTTTCACGTCTGTGCTTGAGATGGATGTATTGTCGTGCAGAAGCCTACAATACATCTTTTTGTAGTCTTTTAAACTCTGTTTGGTACAAGGGGAATCAAAGCATAGAGCAACACTCAGATTGTGCTCACTCATGTTTCACAATGGCTTGGTTTTTGTCAAGCCTTTAAGGAAATTTGGAGTCCAGCAATGATGCTTTCTCCTGCATTGCCTCTCTATAAGTATGGATACAGATTGTATAAATTTCCTGCTATTTTTAAGACTGAGATAAAGGAAGAAATAGCCTTTCACAAAACCAATAGTTTTTTTAACCTTTTAAAAGCACAGACATGGTAGATACTACGTGGACAGTGGCATCAGCGTGATGGATTGGATTGGCACGATTCCTATGCCTCCCATGGGGTCAGCAGAAGCATGCATTATTCTGACACACTGTTTTGAGGGGTAGGGGGAATCTTTGAGATACTTAAATCATCTTTCATGAGGAAAGATCAGAAAACATTACTCCAGCAGCTGAGCTAGACCTATCGGCGCCTTTTTTTTTCCCCCCCTTAAAACACTGCAGTGCACTTTGTTCCCCACTTCCTTACCTTGAGGTCAGCCTGCAGGACAGAGCGCTGTGGCTTCATTGTGTATGTCTGGTTTTGCATCAGCCTCCATCGTATTTGTGTTTTGAAAATCAGTGTGTCTGTCAACTCCCCCCGGGAAACAGCTGATTTTTTTGTTTTAGCAAACCAAAATAAAAGCTGAAAACAGAATAAGCACATTTTTCGAATACTGGTGTGACCTGAGATATGCTAAGAGTTTTTGTTTATGCTTATGTCTCTGACCAAGATGTTAATTGCTATCCCAGAAGCTTAAAATCAGTTAAAATGGCAAAAAAAAAAAAGAGACATTTGGCCTATCTGAAAGATGAAATTATTTTTTTTTTTCCCTAACGGCCTGGAAAACCCTTAACTGTTAGCAAGAAAAAAATTTTTTTTTAAAGCGTCCTAATATTTAACGAATGACCAAAAGCATTTAGGGTACTTTTCCTGTTGGTGAAAAAAAATACCTTTTAAGCCTGTGGATCTGAAATATTTTCTGCTTTTATCCCTACCTGGAGGTGGTAATCGAGTGTGGCCTGAGTTCTAGCAACAGTATGAGAGGTGGTGAGGAGGTGAACATCTGTCATGCTTGTGGTCCCTCTCTGAACTGCCGTGACTGCTGCATTTGGGAGTTGGGGTTTCGCTGGAAGCACAGGGAGAGACTGTTGCTTTCAGATAAAGTGCAGCATATTCTTTGTGCTTGTAAAACTCATTGGGGTTTTACTAAAATCGCTTTACTCTGGAATTTAGATTGGTGCCCAGTGCCATTTCACCAACCAGTCAGCAAACCTGTGTTTGCTCACCAAACAGGTTTTTGCCGAGGTGGTATGTCAGCTCTAAAACCCTAAGTGTCGGTCCCTTTTCCAGCCCTTCTTGTGCAGAGGATAAAATAGGAAGTGCAGCTTTCCCAATGTGTCCTCCTATCTCTGTCATCCAAGGATGGATAAAATATGTTTTGAAGGCATGGGCGCCCTCCTAGTATGCCTGTTTGAAGTTGGTTTCCCTGCTGCGAAGCTGGCTGCCTTCCCCTCTGCTAAAATCCGGTGCCTGTTCAGGACTTGTGTTTGTAAAACCAGTTTTAATCTCTGCACAGCGTGTTAAACTGATGTTAACCTGGCAAAGGGTCTGTCCCAAGAAGTGCAGCGGATTGCAATCCATTCTGCAGCAAGTGCTGTCTTGTAGGCTCTTGCTTTTTAAGGCAACAATGCTGAATTTAAACACGAAGCAGGAACAGCTTGGCTTTTTGATCCCTACACTGAAAGACATCCTCATTTGGGGATCAAGGCAACTCTGGAAATTCCTACATCTTGAGCTGTTAAATGAGGTAAAAACCTCCAGAATAAATATACATGCAGTGCAAAGGTGTTAGCTAAGTGCTGAAAGCAGCATAACTACATCAGTCCATGCCAGAGCCCAAATGAATAAATCCAGCCCCAGGAGTTTTCCTGGTGAGTCTGAGCTCGCTGACAAGCAGAGGTTGCTGTGACCATGCTGCTCACCCTCCCAGGTCTAGCAGAGCTTGGGCTTGGGCGTTTGCACTGCGGGCCTTTGCTCAGTTGAGATAGGTTCTCTAATTTACATCTGATACTTGAAGGGACTGTCTGTGGGGAAACCCTTCGGAGAAACACCAGGGTTGGGTCATGTCTATTTCTACTCTCTGCTGTCTTGGGTAAAGCAGCTTGCGGCTGATAGATGTGATGCTTAATGGCAGTGGTGAATGTATACTTATTTCCCAGGATGTCACTAGGGAGGGGGAAAAAGCTAAAACGTAGTGCTGTGTCTTCAAAATAACGTGGCCCCTGTGCTTTTTACTGTCACGGATGTGTGCTTAGAACAGAAACCTGCAGTGTATTTCTCATTCCAGATACTAACCTAGTCCTGTACCAGTAATGTAGAAAAAGGCTCAGATAACTCTCCATGAATAGCCTTTATGTATTTGGGATTAGCCTTTTTTTTCCTGGATTTTAAGTGAAATATTTTTATTAAATGTCTTTATATTGCCTCATATTAACTGAGTGAGTAGGTATTTGCATCTGGCTGGTCTGTAGCCAGTTTAAGAAGTGTCATCACATAAAGAATTTATCTGGGAACCACATTTAGCTCTTGAGTGTATAAATATAGAAGAATGTAGGAATTTCCTGCAAAGTGGTGCATGATAAAATTAAGGAAGAACAGGAGGAAGTTCAATTTCATTTCTGGCGGGTCAAGGTATTGAAATACTTACTTGCATGTGTCTTGCTTTGTGTAGCATCAAAGACAATTTTTTTTCCTTATCTAGGATCCCTGTCAAATTATTGGTTTGGGAAAAGAGATGTACATTGAATTTTGACACCAGTGACAGCCCAAGGAAGGGATCGGTATGATTTTGGTACTAGGTGACATGGCTGTACCATAGTTTAGCAGCTGGCTTAGTGATCTCCAGTGTAAGAATTTCTTCCACTTCATTGCCAGCATCCTCTTCCAAGGAAATCAGTGCAGACTCTTGCACATAGCTTTGTTCTTTCTCCAATAGACTGTGCTCTTAATAATCAAAACGAGTTGCAGGCATTCCATTAATTGTCCAGATAATTAGCTTTAGGCAATCTGGCATTTCATCTTTGTCTCTGACTTAATCTCAGCTAGTTTTTGTTCAGTCGCTGGCATGTGTAATTCCTCATCTATTTTGACATTTCTGTTGTATTAGCATTTGTCATATTTCAATTCCTCTAGACTCGAACAAGCTTTAATCAATCGTATTGGTTTGCAACTTACTTATGGTACATAAAACACATATAGTTGTAACTTTTGTATCTGCCAATTTGATAAACATGTGTTTTCTGTTTCTAACGTGCACTTGCAGTCTTAGCTGGCTTGCCTTGTTTTCTCGTAGCATCTCCGCATAGGTTCTTAAAACTTTCTGCAAGAATTTTCCGTTCCTGGGTGCGTATGTGGAATTGAAACCTAACTTTGTTTTTATTAATCCCTAGAACAATGCCAGATGGCGAAACACAAGGGTATGTGATCAAGCTGCATGTGTGCACGCCCATGTGCGCACACGCACATTTTATCTCTATGTGCATGAATGCACAGGGCGATTCAGTGCGATGGAAGGTTTTATTAGGTAATAAAGCTGCGTTTTAAGTTATGCAGGTCACTTCACGTGAGGACTTAAAAGGATTTATTTAGCTCTATGCTGTGTATGGTTTTATAGAAAAGCTGTTTAGAAAGCTCTGCTATTAGTGATTGGGAGTACTTATATTACCTTTCCCTAGAAGTTGGATGCCTTCTGCTGCTGGGTCCAGATAAAAAAGGAGAAGCCATTATTCTGTGTTCATTTGGAAAACTGTGAACCTCCTAGTTAGTCATACTGGTCCCAAAGTGCTAGTCTGAAACACTGCACGGGCATCAGGGGCTAGCCCTTAAATCTGTCACTCGTTCCCTGGGTGTTGCACACTTTGCATCTGAAACCAGTAACAAGGTGGAAAGATTTGTCAGTAAAAAAGAGGAAAACATCTTTATGCTAAGTACATTTTAAAAATTTTTTTCTTAATTAGGTTTGAAACTGCTGAAAAATTGAGAATATTAGAGTAAGATCTGGTGGAGAGGTGCTGCGTATGCAGAGGAAAAGCAGAAGTGTGTTCCCTGTTTGAAAATTGGGGGGAAGGTATTTACAATGTGTATGCATTCATGTCTGTGCTATATAGCAGAAAGAAAAAAAAATGCTCTTTTGCTCAGTTGTTCTACGCTTTACTGGATTTCCTATCCTTCATTTGCTTTTAAAGGGGAAACACTGTGGCTTCTTCCCCAAAGGCCAGAAAAAGTTTCCTCTGGATTTTTTTTTGTTTGTTTGTTTTGTTTTTAAGGACAAGAGCAATCAGGCAGAGAAAACTTCATCAAGATACAAGTGCTTTGAAGAGCTGTGTATGCTCGCATGGCAGTGTAGCGGTGCAGCAGCCTTAGGGCTCTTCGAACCAAGACGTGCCCATCGGGGTGGAAGCACCAGCAGCGTTGGCATCTGGCATCCCGCTGCCACAGAGCCCACTTGCTCAATGATACCACCTCGTGCTGAACCTGCCTTGGATTGTTGAGATTAATTGAGCAATGAAATCATTGCGAATATCAAGGGTGCTACCTAACACCTTCCTAAGGAGCCCCGAGGCTAACTGCGCAGTGCACTGTCGGAAGTGCTGTACCTGGGACCTAACCAGGACCAAGAACTGAGCATCCCAATGCTGCACAGGTCCTTGAAGATCATGGCACATTAATCTCCATGATATCTCTGAGTCTTGGGTCCCTTTCCATGTGGGAAACCTGCCTTGTGCTGCTTGTCTTCAAGAGAAAAGTCCAAGGGGCTTCAGAGCTGCTGTTTTGGCTGTGAAATGTGAGGTTGTGGCTCAGCAGTTCACCTTCAAAGATACCTGCTTCTCGGGAGAGGTGTCGTATGCAAACACCAGTTTGGAGGAGAATAATATATATAGGGCGCTGATTCTGTATGTAGAGTACAGATAGATAAATTCTTAATTTTGTGCACATAAATTATCCTGCCTAAGTATGTTGTGGAGTTGGAACCCATAAAATCCATGACTTTGCTGATATCTAGTTGCTGTATAAGTCCTCTCAGTGGAGTTTTAAGTACAATTATGCCTTTTTCAAGACCCTAGTCCCCTTCAGACTGAGAAGAACAGGCTGCAGCTTTTTTCTTTTTTCCTTTTTCTTTTTTCCTTTTTCTTTTTTCCTTTTTCTTTTTTCCTTTTTCTTTTTTCCTTTTTCTTTTTTCCTTTTTCTTTTTTCCTTTTTCTTTTTTCCTTTTTCTTTTTTCCTTTTTCTTTTTTCCTTTTTCTTTTTTCCTTTTTCTTTTTTCCTTTTTCTTTTTTCCTTTTTCTTTTTTCCTTTTTCTTTTTTCCTTTTTCTTTTTTCCTTTTTCTTTTTTCCTTTCTTTTTTCCTTTCTTTTTTCCTTTCTTTTTTCCTTTCTTTTTTCCTTTTTCTTTTTTCATTTTTATTTTTTCCTTTTTATTTTTTCATTTTTCTTTTTTCATTTTTATTTTTTCCTTTATTTTTTCCTTTCTTTTTTCCTTTCTTTTTTCCTTTCTTTTTTCCTTTCTTTTTTCCTTTCTTTTTTCCTTTCTTTTTTCCTTTATTTTTTACTATCTTTTTTCCTTTCTTTTTTCCTTTATTTTTTCCTTTCTTTTTTAATTTCTTTTTTACTTTCTTTTTTCCTTTCTTTTTTCCTTTCTTTTTTCCTTTCTTTTTTCCTTTCTTTTTTCCTTTCTTTTTTCCTTTCTTTTTTCCTTTCTTTTTTCCTTTCTTTTTTCCTTTCTTTTTTCCTTTCTTTTTTCCTTTCTTTTTTCCTTTCTTTTTTCCTTTCTTTTTCCTTTTTTTTTCCTTTCTATTTTTCCTTTTTTTTTCCTTTTTTTTTCCTTTCTTTTTTCCTTTTTTCCTTTTTTCCTTTTTTCCTTTTTTTTTCCTCTTTTTTTCCTTTTTTCCTTTTTTCCTTTTTTCCTTTTTTTTTCCTCTTTTTTTCCTTTTTTCCTTTTTTCCTTTTTTCCTTTTTTTTTCCTCTTTTTTCCTTTTTTTTCCTCTTTTTTTCCTTTTTTTTTCCTTTTTTTTTCTCTTTTTTTCCTTTTTTTTCCTCTTTTTTTCCTTTTTTTTTCCTTTTTTTTTCTCTTTTTTCCTTTTTTTTTCTCTTTTTTTCCTTTTTTTTCCTCTTTTTTTCCTCTTTTTTTCCTTTTTTTTCCTCTTTTTTTCCTCTTTTTTTCCTTTTTTTTCCTCTTTTTTTCCTCTTTTTTCCTCTTTTTCTTTCTTTCTTTTTTTTCTTTCTTTTTTTTCTTTCTTTCTTTCTCCCCCCAGCCCAAGATGCTGTGTAATGGCTGGATTTTTCATGTTTAGGGTTCCGTTTCTGAAACACTGTGGTAGATTAGGTATTTGTAGCTTTTAGTACAGTTTAATTGGGTTCATACTGTAATCTATTCCTCTTATGTATGATTTCCTCTTCAAATACACTGGTGTTTTATGGCAAGAGACATTATTCTATGTAGTCTTTTTAGAGCTTAGTACAAACTGATCAAAAGTTCCAGGCTCTAAGATTTTACCATAACTCATCTGATCTCTTTCATAATGACATAAACTTCTCACCCACTGGCTTATATGGGGCTTTGTTTGATTGTTTTTAAAAAGCCCTGTTTTTCAAGGCCAAGTTTACTCCTCTCTTGGTAGAAGGATTTACCACCTGTGGTGCAATAGGTAGGTTTCCTAACTAAGAGATTTTAAAGACAGAAGGGCCTGTTAAATTATTTAGTCAGCATGACACAAGATATAAAATGTGATTTAAACTAGGTATTTTCTGCAGTGAATCCCCGAAGTGGAAGTGGAAGCTGTTTCAGCCCTCTTGGCTAAAAAAACGTGTCCTTCTTGGTCTTTCCATGCATTGACTGAAGGAAGGGAGCCAGCTGAGGTTGCTCATATACTCCTTCAGTATATACATACAGTTTCCTTTTAATAAGGACAACTAAGTGGTGTGAATCCTTGTACTTGCGGATGACTCTTTCTCAGCCTCCTCACACATTTTGCAGCTGTGGGAGGAAGTATTTGAACACAAACATGATTCGGGATTTATGGATACTGGTCGTGTGAGTAGCGTTATTCATTTGCATTGCTATTTGCTGGCATAAGCTCATGCATTATGCTTCACCTTCTATTTTCCCTCTGTGGATCCACTACCACCCTTCACTGCGATGTGCTTGCAGGGAAGAATACAAGCACATGGTGGGATTTGGGTTCAAGTTCCAGCTTCAGCCAGGCTGTTATGCCCCTGCCTTTCAATATCTGGGCTAAGAGCTTTTCTCCGATTTATTGCAGGTGTTTCTAGAGTAAGAGGTGAGCTACTGTATCTCTGCCACATGTGCTGGTTGTAGATAGGCGTTTGTATGAGATTACCTGAGAAATGGGTTAGGGACACTTTAAAGCAGACGGTGCTAATCAGCGGTCTATCAGGCACATCAGATTCACAGAAGGACAGAAATACTGGGTGCGGGAAATAAGGGTCAGGAGTGATGGGTGGGGAAGAGGGAGAGGCACATTTAGGAACCAGCCAGCAAGAAAATGGAAAGAGTCAGAAATGCATTTGCTGTTGCTGCCTGTCAAAAATCAGAAGCTGATGGCATGCTTATAAGAGGAGCCATTTTTTGCTTTAATATCTCAAATTCTAGATTGTTGCTGTTTATTCTGCAGTGGTTGGGCAGAACATAGCACGGTGAGGTCCTGGGCTGTGATTCTTTGGTTGTCATCTTTGTGGTCCTCTCCTAAATTACAGTAATAAATGTAATAAATGAGAGTAATGAGATATAATGCTACTTCTTTTTTCTGGGTGTGACAACAACAATTTGCCTTTAATCAAGAAGTTATATTATATCCTCCCAAAATTTAATTTATCGGCTGTTTCCTAAAATTAGGAGCTTAGACTATTTCCTATCAGTCTTAGTCTGCACTATTTCTCCTAAATTATTATAAGGTATTAAAAATGCATAGCACATACACTGTACCAAGTTTAATAAAAGATTGGTCCTGACTTTACATGGAATTACACATTAGCCATTATTTATTGTTGCACTTTATTTCATTCGGGAAACAGAATTAACTCAGATGAATGCTTTCTGATGGACATTACTCATTAATACCCCCTGTGTTATTTAATGTATTTTGTAGATCTACATATTATGTTTCTAAAGAAAGGTCATTTTCCATTCAAATTGAAATGAGCAAAGTCACTTCTTTAAATTGCAAGAATTTACCATGGTAAAATTTAGTGGATTTTTTTTAAATCATGTGTCTATTTCTGTCTCCAGTCAAGCTGGAGGAAGTCGAATAAAAAATTAAGACAAATCCCTTCTCCTTCCTCTCCTCTCTCTGCCAGTCTCCTCTGTGATATATTTATTTTTTCAAGGATCCATTTTTGTGCCTTGAAACTGTAGAAGAATGTCACCAGGAAGCTGCAACTGTGTTAAAATACTATGAAGTTAAATGAGCCTCATGTAAATGGTTAGCTATTGTATTAGATTTCTCTGATGCTTGCCACCTTCCTTGGACTGGAGAGGCTAATAGGTTGGTAAATAGTAAAGCAATTCCCCTGGTAATTGGACATGTATTAGCCTGGCTTGATACCGAAATGTGTTATTGGAAGAGAATATATATGTTACAGAAGGACATAATACTTCTCTCCTGACATCACCCATCCAGACAGAGGCAAAATCTGGCAATGCTGGGGACTGTGGCTGAAGACCTCTGAGTCATGGCTGAGCTCTGGGGCTGTGCATCACAGTTACGGGAGGAGTATTTGCATGGACAGATGAATGCCATTTGATTCCGCTCGTGTTTCCTCTCTCACGTATCAGCAAGGCTCACGGGCTGCTTGCAATCTTTTAATCCAGCACTCCTTCAAGAAAAAAATAGGTCATTTAAACAAGCGTTCACAGCAAGGCTGTAGTTTAGTTGCTTAGGAGAGGGGCACTGTATGAGGTTGTAGTTGTCCAGATCTCTCTTACAGGCTTATGAGATGCTATTTGTCAAGGGGTGTCTTACGTGAAGTTTTTCTTAGGACTTGTGACCAGGAGTGGGACTGTCCTTTTCCAAGCCTGCAGACCATCCAGAGCCCGGTCAGTCCTTGCATCTCTCATTCAGCATCTTCTGGTGGTTCCCTGACTTGGAGGGCTGACCACCCCCTTTGGGGGATTCATCTCCTGCCTCCCTGCTGTGGCAACGCGCTCTCAGGCAGCTGAAGCCCTGGCATTAGAAACAGTCTGTCTTGTGGCAAGACATCCCCAGCCAATGCTGAGGGTCTCCACCGAGAAAATCTTGGCCAAAACAAGGAGTGACCTTGTCAGTTATGCTGGGTGTGGTAATTATGCACATTTGCATAAATGTCGCTAACATGTGCTATTGCTTCTAGATGAGCTTGTCCTCACTTAGCAGTAGCACAGTACTAAGCCATTAATTATAGGAGTCAAAGGAGAGGTACAGCTGCAGATCTGCCCCGTCAGGATTTATCAGGCTCCATTTTGTAATCAATGGTTTATTTATTAAACCATCACAAATGGTGCATGCGCCCTAACCACGGCAGGCCGCAGCTCTGCTCAGATATTTCATCTGAATCAATGGAAGCAATCATCTGCTTTACATCAGGTATCGAACCTGTGCAGGTCCTCGAGTGATAAATGACTTTATTGTCTGGGTGGAATTGACTGGAGCTGGTGCCTGGGGGGGGAGGGGGGGGGGGTAAAACCACTGAATTCCTCTATAACTCATGCTTTTGTGCCTTTTTTTTTCCTTTCTCCCCCCCTCCTCCCCGCTCTAGCTTCTGCAAAGCAAATCAGAATCTTTATCTCTGTGCGGCTGAATCTGATGCAATGAGGGGGGAGGCTCGTGAGCTGGGGTGAGAGGGAACATGCTGGAAAGCAAAAGGGAAGGGGGTTCGTCATGTTATGGATGTGTTTAGAAGTCAAGGCAGTGACCAGAAGTGGTAGCTGCTGCGCTGCGCTTGGCTCTGACCTCTCTGGAGCAGACATCACACACAAATGGTCCCAATGGGCTTTGGGGATGCCATGGGGCCCTTTGGCTTTTAGGGGCTGCTGCCAAAAAAAGCAAAGCAAACAAAAATGCATTTGAAGCAAAGCAGTCTCCAAACCCCTGGAACTACCTCCTCAGCACTTCTTATTAACTTTGACCAGGCAGGGAGTTGACGCAAAGGTCAACAGATCATAAAATTTCAAAGCACAATAGCAGTATCCTTTTTATTTTTCAATTTAAAAAAACAAAAACCCGCACAGTGTTTCTCTGCATGTTTGTGGCAGTTGATTTGTTCTGGGAGATGGCAGGGCATTGGCTTAGGTTAATTTCTGCACACAGGGCTCTGTTTTTAACGGGGACAGCGTGTCCTCTTACATCCCTCTGAAACATGGGGCTTTGGAGCTCACAAGTTTTGTGTTCTCGTAGCCTTCATTTTTCTCTTACCTCTGGCCAGAGGTCTGACGAAGAAGCCAGCGTTGCTCAACTCTAATCGCTTGCTGGGTGTAGCCCCTATAACATGAAAGGAGACAACTCACCTAAGGCCGTTTTGGTTGGAAGCTTGCTCCGAGGTCACTTCTGTTGTTGCAGCAGCGAAGTTCTTCCTTGCCCAGTAATAGGATACAGTGAATAACTTCGGCTGGGTGGCCCAAGACTGGAAAGAAGCCCTGTTTAGGGTGCTTTTCACGAGGCCTGTTGAAGTCCATACAGGGTGTCCTGTTTTCTGCAGTGAGCTCCAAGACCATGGACATTTTAAGAGAGGTCTGACTCAGTGTGAATCTCTTGCCTTTGCACTGGGGATAATTTCAGCCCAGACCTGTGTTCTTGACAGCTAATTCACCCTCACACAGGCTGCTTTACAGGAACTATATGATTTGCAAGTTGTGTGAGGTCTGTTATTGACATAATGAGGCTTTATTGGATTAAAGGGCTTCCTGCCACAACTAATTGTTCAAAAGAATATATAGGTTTTTATAAGCCTCCAAAACTAGCCTTTATAAGATCTGCATTAATATATTTCACGCCCGTTCCAGCAGTAATTCAGGCATGCTGTTCCTCCCTTATGACCAGTACATACAGGAAGGTAGAGGATTGCAAGAAAGACATGTCCCCCATAAGACCTTGGTATCGAACCCTGTTATGCAAAAGAAAGGCTTGGGCCAGTGTATTATAAAAATACTGCATTAAATAAGTATTTACAGCCTGTATTTGCTAAATTATATCCATGGCACTTTGTACTCAGCCCACTGTCCTGAACACAGAAAAAGATGGGGAGGTCATTTTGTTTTCTTCTGGGAATAACATGATCTTTTGTCTTTTCCAAATAGTTAAGTCTGAGTAGGTTTCTGTATGGGCTACTGTTGGTGGTGTTGGGCAGCAAAAAAACAAGGCATTGAATACTCAAGTGTAGTCCTCACCACGCACTCACTTTCAGAAGTGTATGTAAAACTTTATACTAGCACATGTAGCTGCAAAAGAGCAAATCTGATACAGCTCCACCTCTGCTGGGAATGCCTTACTGTTTACGTAGTGTTACTGACCCTTGGTGTGGGTTGTGCAAACCCGCTCCCTGACTTTCAATGCCTGTGGGTGCTGCTGCCGCTCGCAGCCTGTGCGGTGCAGGTCCCGGGCTCATACTCCTGGCTCTGCTACTGGGTGCTGTTTGACATTGAGCAAGTGACTTAACATCAGCGTGGCTGTCTTCCCCCTTCTTGGGGCTTATTTAGCGATGTATAGCTGTAAACTTACAATGTGAAGTGGAAACTTTACTGAGTGGAAGCAGGGGAGAGAATTAATTTCCCCCTGAAGCTCACAGTTGATGCTGCGTGATGGAGTAGCACCAGGGGGTGAGAGGGAGAGAGATACATAGCCATCTGGCAGCCACAGCCCGGTCCCTGCATTTCTCTAACAGCTTCCTCGGAAGCGCTGCCTGGATTGTATGAACCCAACCTGCAGGTTGGGAGGTGAGGGCAGTTGCACTACTAAACCACACAGAGAGATAAATATTCACCTGCCATCTTGGGCAGCTGTTACAATAAACCCGTTCCCAAAGGGCAGCTCTGAATAGGTAAAAGCAGCATTTTCAAGGATTTGCACAGATAAAGAAAAAAAAAAAAGTGAGTGTTTAATTCAAGACATCCAATCAGCAAGCATCAGCATAGAAACAGAAAAGCATGAATATACCTAGTCCTAAAGACCCACTCCTGCCCATTAGTGAGTGGTCTGTTCGGGGGGCGGGGGGGGGGCACTAGTGTAATGCGTGGGTAAGCAGATCGGTTCACACCAGCACACGGCTTTTGGGGTGTTATCCCTGAGAGCTACAGCTGAGCATGTTTGCTCCAGCCTGGGCTGTCCGCTGGGAACAGATGAGGACCACGTCAGTGGCTCGACTGATGCCAGTGGCGCCTCAGCAGTTGATGTCCACCGAGGAAGCTTTCCCACGAGGAAGCGACCTCAGTCATCTTGATGCTTACTGCTGTAACACTTTCAAAAATGTTCGCAACTGAAATTCAGCTCAGAATAAGTCAGGCTATCTGATTCATAGAAGGGAGAGCTGCTATTTTCCACTGTAGACGTACATCCTAGTAATTTTTTGTGCTGTATTACAGTGAGAAGTTATGTATGAGATCGAGTTCCTAACTGGTGACTAACAGTGATACGTTTCACGTGCGTGTTTACTCATAATGTTTTCCCCTCCAGTACTAGTAGTAATAAAAATTTGGTGAATCTAAGAAGTATGTAAAACTGCAGATGTTGTATGTTCTTTCCATCAACCCATTTTCTGTATAAAAGAGGTTAAATCACATTAGGTTTTTACCATTGAGATCCCAGGGCTGTGTGAATCTGTTCAATGGAAAATTAAACTAATGTGTGGTTATAGTAACGCACTAAAACCTGCACTGATTTTTTTTTTTCTTTTCATGAGTTTAGAGAAGTTAATTAGCTGACCATAAAAGTGCATGGTAAAAGATCATGAATGGAAAATGATCACTCTTTTAAACATTTTGTTGGACAGCGAGTTACACAAAAAGGAGAGATTGTTGCTTCAGAGTTACTGTCTTGCTCCTCACTTGGGTAATAAATGCATTCAAATTTATACTAGCCAGTTCTTTGGTGTGCAATTTGTGTGCATGTTGATAGGGTTTCAAAAAGTGTTGGGTTTTTTTTAACCCTCCGGGGACTTTTTATGTGCAAGCCAAGTGCTTCTGCACGCATGATAGAGCAATTTCTTCCCTCTGGAAAGTGCTGCTAGATAGAAATACGATAGCAGAGCAAACACTGACTTCCTCAGAATTTTTACTTGTTCAAATAAGGAACCATAACAAAAGCTTACACGGGGTCAAAAGTGCTCACCCCTGTACTGATGAGATCTCTCTCAATAATTTTTGATAGGTTTCCAAACAGAGGGTATAGTTTATTGAAAAGTTGGTGCACAGTGTAGAGAATAACTCCTGATCTGGAAAATCACTTAATTTAAACCTTAAATCTATTACTAAGTATTTTTCTAATTATTTAGGGCTTGTTCCCTGGCTAGAATAGATTGGCAGGGTTTTGTTTTGGTCAAAGGACTCATACTGATTTACCCTCTTGGAAAATCTGAAACTTGATGGCGATGTTTTGGGGTTTTTTTTTAAAGTTTAGCACTTCATCTCATTGGAATTGTTTAATGCAGTGCTAGCAGAGCCTGGAGAGTAAAGGTGCATTTGTATATGTACACACACATACCCCTTATAAGAAGAAGAGTGGATTATTCGTACAGTGTACTATTATACAAAAGTCCGTCATGAAAACTTGAACCCAAGCTAAGCATGTGTACATATGTGCAGAACCCATTTCAAGAGCAGATTCAAAGCACATAACAATTTTAAGAAGATTAATAATCTATGAATAATACATATCCAAGATACATAGCAGCAGTGTGGGTTTGGAAATGGAGACAACTTTAGAGAAAGGTGGAGGCTGTGTCTGCACTGAAAATGGACTTATTGGGGCAGATCTTCTAACAGTGCAAACCAGCACAAGGTCTTTTGGCTTTGGAAAAGTAATACTGATATAAAACAATGGAGCATCTAGTTCAATGTGTATAGCATACAGATCTATTACCATTGCATATAAGTAACAATTTCATACTAGCATTTTAAACTATTACTCCCTTCTTAAACCATATGCTAATTTTCTTAAAAAGAAGTCTAATTGCTCTCTTTATATGCAGCTCCAAGTCAAAAGCTTAATTTATCCCTCCAGTTGGATAATTAAATCATACAATGTTCGTCTCTTGTGACTCTTCCTGTCCCAGAAATCTTAAATTCTTCTTCTCTAGCTGTCTTCCACAGAGCACAGCTCCTGACAAAGCCTTCACCTTTAATTCACTTGTGCCAGTGAGACAGCAGTTTGTCTCAATTCAGAAGTGAGGCTTCATTTTCCTTTGCTTGAGTTTCACTGCATATTTCTTTTCCTAGAAAAGAAACCCCATCTCTCCCACATGTACCTTCTTCAGGCATTACAACACAGGAATTTTAATTTTTTTTCTTCCCTGTGACCTGATTTTGCAAACCTGCAAGTACTCCCGTTTAAATCAGCAGCCTGGCTTGCATGGGTATGGTGTGGGGAATGGATTAACTTGAAAATCAAGAAATGCAATTTGAGTTTCTGTGTAGTGTGGTTTGAGTATTACTGCGTGTGGGCAGTTAGAGCTAGAGCTGCAAGGGTGAAGCTGCTGCTGCACGGAAACAGATCATGACAGCCCACTGCAGGGAAGTCCTGGGAGTCACTGATGCGTAGCACCCCACAGGAGCAGGCTACAGCAGTATAGACTTGTATTGGAAAATAGATTGAAGGTCTAGAAGAGTTCACGCTTGGTGAGGCATTTCAATTAGATTTCCTTCCTTTGTAAGGTTCAACCTCCTTGCTTCATTTCTTTTCTTCAAAATAAGAAGTTTTTGAAAGCTCAGCTGTGGATCAAGTAGACCGGGGCGTAAGCAGTTCTGCTGAAGTCAGGAGGACCATGCACATGCCAAAAATGAAGACCTCCTAGTCAGTCTTGCTCAGAGATTTTGCAGGATTGCATCCGGTAAGAGGGATCTCTGAAGGGCTTTCCTGTGGTGTGCTTGCAGGCTTATAAGAGATGGTACGACAGTTAGTTTGCAAATTGGCAAATCTGGTGTTGAAACGTTGGTTCTGATATTATTTCTTGGGTCTAACAGTGCCTATACCTGCAATCGTGTTAACTTTGCTTGGCCATTATGCTCTCAGTGGAACTACTGTGTTGGTGCACATTAAGGCAAGGGTTTGGTGAAGCAAGAGAAGCTGACCCTAAAAAAGCTAGCTAAGGACTGGCTTTGTGCTTTGCTTTGTGTTAGGGTACTGCCTTGCTTTTGAGGTTTCACAGTGTAGCATGTCTACTAGTAACACTGACTTCTCTTTACTAGAACTGCAAACCAGCGTCTCATACTTTGATTTTTAAATGCTTCATGTTTTCCAGTACATTTCATTCATGTTGCTATTCAACATCTGTATTTACACATCGTTTAAAATGACTACACTGGTTTAGCAGGTGCTGAGACACTGCTTGCCCTCCTTCCCCATCTTCCCCAGCATCAACCCTGTAGGATCTTCTGTATCTGCTGTCCGGCTCCCTCACGGCAAAGTCAAGACGTAACTAGAATTTAAATTAAATGTGCTTTGTACCCAAATATACACAAAGTGCATTTATTTTGGGTCATGCAGGAGTCTATTTTGCAGTGCAGTACCTCGTTGAAAAAAGACATCTGTGCTCCTGATGGCATTTGTAGTGTTGGCTCTCACTGACTGCTTTGGGCTTAAATGAGACCACAGAAGTGATCGAAATTTCACTCTCCCTGCAACTAGCCGGAGAGCAGAGGTGAGAGGTGTCACAACTACAGATTTTTTTCCCTTCCCTTTGATTTTGAAATAGCTCATTTGTCAGATTTCAGGTAATGGTCTTTGCTTGTGCTGAGGTTGTGGGTCCTTAAGTGAACAGGTTTGAGTGCAAATGTGCTGCTGCTTAGTTTGCAGGAAAGTAGACTCTTTTTTGTCTTGCGGTCGGGTGGCCTGGTACCTATGTAGGCATTCTTTAAGCATCACTAATGGTTCTTTAAGTGTTGTTTTATTCAAAACTTGCGGAAGAGTGATGCTTAAAGAATAGACTATAGTTGAAAGAAGGGGCTGAATTGCCTGAACTAGTTTCCAGAATAGTGCACTACATGCTGTGGGTCAGCTTTAGTATCTACAAGTGGATTTTTTGTGTGTGTGCATGGTAGCCTTGAGACAGTAAGGAGCCACACAGGAAGGAAGCACTGTGATATTGGGGCAGCGATTTTGTCAGAGGTCTTGTGTGCATCTTGAAAGGTCTGCTCCTGAGATTACCCAGACTGCTGAAGTTGCACAGAGATGCAGACAAGGAATCCCTTTGAACACCAACCTTTTGCTTTTCCCTTTTTAGCAATAAAATATTCAGGGGAGCAGAAAGTGACCCATTTTTTGTGCTGCCTGTCAAAGCGAGCAGCGGAAGGAACGTACAGCAAGGGCCCAGGTGGAATCCAGTGAATGAAAATGATTTATGGAGTAGCTGCTTTAAGCATTTCCAATTACTTCCATCATCATCCAGTAGCATCTATTTACGGGGATAAGCTTAAACACATTGCCTAGAAGAAACGGATGGCACGGGCAGCTGCAGGAGTGATGTGCACTCCAGCATCTCTCTTTGTCCCTCTGCTCACTGGGTATTTCCTCGTGATTTGCACAGGGAAGAGAAGCCCTGCCAGGCAACCCCTTTGCTTCAGCTTTTTTTTCCTCACAACTAAACAAGCAAAGTTAGATACTTGGTGCATCCTGATCTCAGAAATGCCATGCCAGCTTTAACAGGGTTTATTTCTTGTAGGCTGGGGAGGAAGGCAGTTCATCTGACCTAGCTGCATATGAGCAAGGAAGATGCTTGATGGGGCAGCTGGTTATACAAGTGTGTGCTCTTCACGTCCAGCCCAGAAGGATCCCTGGGCTCTGCCTAGCTGAGGAGCGTCTGAGCACCTTTGTGAACCACAGCCACACCACCCTGTCAGTGCAGAAAAGTGGCAATTAGCTGACTCAGAGAGAGAGGAGGCTAACTTATATAGGCAGGGTCTTTCATTTCAAAAAAGGTGCCAGGGTGTGTCTGGTGGTACACATTCTCCCAAAGTAAACTTAGGTAAAAGTGAGTATTTCATTCCTCCTAGGTGTCAGAGGCTTCATCCGTAGTTTAAAAAAAAAGGCAGGGGGAGAGGGGTGCTGGAAATAACATCCTCTTCAAACAGGAGTGAGTTTGCAAAAGGAGGAGGCTGGGTTGAGCTGACAGAGTCTGAAGTTACCAAGAAACACCCAAGACAATCCACATTTTACGCTATTTAAGGTGGGCTTGGCAGGTAGTTTGTGAAGTTGAACAGCTTGGTGCACAGCAGAGCTTTTATAAGGCTTCAGCGTCAGTAAGCAGCACGTTTCACAGTCCTGAGAGGCTTGGAAGTATTTTTTCCTTCCTAGTATGGCCATACGAAAAACATAAGTAGTTACAAGTGATAGCAACTGATCAACTAAAGATAGGACCTTTGGATGTGCCTTAAAGGATGCTAGCAATTCTGCCTTTATGCCAGAATTCTTGTCCAGTTTCAGGAGTGAGAGCTATTTCAGGGTAGCTTCTTTATCTTCCCTTCTGCTTTTTACCTTTTTTTTTTTTTTTTTTAATTTTATTAAACACTGTCCTATTTCTGTTTAATGCACCGAAGAGCAAGCTTTACACTGATATAGCTCCAATTCCTTAGCGGCTTCTTTAGCAAATGAAATGTTATCAAATTCCCTTGTCAAGGAGGACACTGACTTAGAGAACCCTCTTTTCTTAAAAATATAACCTAGAGATAAAACTTTAAAAAAACTTGCAACCTAGATAGTAATTATGTGCATTTAAAATGTAAGCCAGGACAGTTGGTTGTACAAAACCATTCACAAGCAAACAGCCTCCAAAAGACCACTGTACTATCTTTTCTTCGCGGGCACTTAGGTCCTATATAGTAACCGATTTTATGAAGTACAGTATGGCTGTTAACCAACAGCACAGAACTCTTCAGTTGCTTAGTAACTAATCCAATCCAAGAAGGAAATAAAAATAGCATACATAATTTTAGAACCTTTAGGACCTTTGCCAAGCAAAATATTCTCACTAGCGGCAGTCAGGTTTGTGATTTGAATGGGTTAGCTTAATAGAATAGATTCTATTTGTTTTATGTAGATAAATGGTCCTTGCTTTTCAAATCTGATTAATTACATATCCAGGCCATTAGGTCTTGTAGATTCTGTACTCTTCCACAAGTTTATTTAACTAAAAATATAACATAACTAAATATAATATAAATAAAAATGGCAAAATGTTTTAGTTGCCGGCTTCTTTTCAGCCTTAATCTGGTTAAAAAGCTGAAGACTGCAGTATAACTCAATAAATCACGTTATACTGCCAGGAGGAATGTCATAAGCATCTGCTTAATTCAAGTGTGGGTTTTTTCCTATAGTCATCTCTAAAGCTTGTTGAGAGGAAAAAGGATATTATTTAAAAAAAGATATTATTGCCACCATTGGTGGAACTTGCCATGTGGTACCATAGCACTGCTTATTCAAGCAAGGTAGGAACCTGATACGTTTAGTTTCTCTAAAAGTAATTCTCTAGCTGACAAAACATGCTTCCTGTTTTAAAATATGTCATCAAAAATTTATCATTTGTCTGCATTTTTAGAGGCTTGCTCTATTTATGCGCATTGCCCGCGCGTTTGGCAAGTTTCATCATATACAAGACTTTTGCAAATTACGGTGAGGATCTGCATTTTTTCCCCACAATTTTATCAGCATCACCACTGGATGAAGGATTTGCAGGACTAAATCCTAACGTGTGTGAATAGTGTCGCCGAAGTCAGCTCTCTTGCCCTTATTCCTGAATAAGGTAGGAGGTACAGGATCCAATATTCATGTAATGCATGTATTCTGAAGCAGTCACGGTGCATTGGGTTATCAAAACAGATAGAGTGCTCCTTTTGCAAAACAATCTGAATACCAACTTCTGAGTACATGAATTCTGATTTAATTCCCTGCTCCTCTGAACCATGCATTTGGGAAGGTCTCAGGTATTCCTTAATCTCTTTCAGTTCAATGAGTATTTTAATGTAGGGCAAAAAGCACTCAGATTCAGTTTTATGTGGCTGGTACATTTTGCTTGAATAATACATTTTTTTAGATGTAGTGATTCAGCATGTTTTTCATTCCACTTCAGGATTATCATCCTGTAGGGTAAAAGGCTAAATATAGCAAATACATGCCTTGCACAGTAGTTTTAATACTTTTTGCTTAATGCTGGTTTTGCTGGTGGAGTTTCAGGCTCTGCTATTCTTATTTTTGGTGTTTTAATTTATTAATACAGCTAACAGGCTCGTCTGAAGCAAATTAAGATTTTTCATCATTGTGTGCTGAAAGAATAGCGTGCCAAATCGAAGAGGAAGATTCCACTGGAACATCATTGTAATTGGTTTACATGCCTGAAACCAGGAGAGATGTAGCTACATCCATGACTGAGAAATAGAGCCATGGGAGTTACCCTGCAAGCCCATAGTGTGGCCCACGGAGATGCCTGGGGTGAAATTTCTGGGCACAGCAGCTGGAGACATGGTGTGGTCCTCTGCATTGGCGTTCGGGGTGAAACCAGCAGGAAGGGAGCTCTTGCATGGAGCCAGTGCTCATTTTCTGCCTGGAGCTCCTGGTCTTTGCTGCCCTGTCAGCTTGCCCGACCTCAGAGGTCTGCCTGAACGTTTGTATTTTATTGAAGACAAAAAACCACAAGTACCGTGGTAAAATGCAACTTGATATGCTACTAATTCTTTTCCCTAAAGAAGTTCAGAAAACGTTGCGTTAATACAAGGATTTGTGGCCAAAATGTATTATGCAGTTAATTCAAGTAAATTGCAGTTACTTTGTAGCAAATAATTACCACCTGTTCCACATCTGCCTCAAATCCACTCAAAATACAGCAATCTAGTCATCATTCTTATATTATTTATGTAATTTTATTATTTGCAGTTAGACTTCTATTTACTTACCCGATTCACAACACTTTTTTCATGCCTTCTGTACACAGAGTGGTGAATTTAATAACCTCCTTTGGATTTGTTTATAAAGCCTTTCAAAATATCTTTGCAGTACATGACAGGGCTTCCGATACGTCGCAGACACTCGGTGGCCTTTTACATCATGAACTGCAGTTGGGAGAGTGCCACTTGCTGCCCTCAGATCTCAACGCCTCCATTTCACCTTCAAAAATAGTCCACATTAACCTGTCACAAGCGTGGTCTCCTGAGATTTTTCAAAGTCACATTTTGTTCTGTCAAGATGGGAGCTTCTGGGTTGCTTGTTCAGAGCATTGGGATGCTTTGATGTTGGGATGGACAATGAGGCAAATGAGGGATTTTAGCAAGAATGATCACCTCCTGCAAGGGTGGCCAGGTATGAGGGAAATACAAAGGAAAGATAGGGACAAAAGGCAAATTTGCACTGCTTTAAAATACTCCAAATGGTCTGCAAGCGGGGCTTGGACATTTTGTGCTTTGTGCCTACCACAGCAAGATGCGTCATCATAGTGGTTTCTTTCGATATTGCATTTCACAACCAAATGGCGAGTGCAGGAAGGAGGGCGAGGGGTTAATTCCTTGCAGCACATCTAGGCCATCCCCTGAAATCACAGGAGCAAAACCAGCTGAGCAGTGAATCAGGCCACCCTGCCTCTTCCGGACAGGAATAACAAGAATCAGAAATCTTGCCCTCAGCTGTGCTGGCATGCAGGGTTGCAGAGGAAAGGCATGGGAAGTACAGCCAGTTACTCACGTCTGAGTTTCAGGTCTTTGCCATTACACCCAACCCATATGTATGGTTTTGCAGCACCACTATTGAGAGCAAAACATGGTACCCCGCACTTCCAGTCTGAGTTAGGGTGATTGGCCTCCCAAGATGTGTTTCTGTGGCAACACCCGGTCTCCCCTTAAATTTTCCATCTTGGGTAGGAACTGATTTACCATATGGGCACCTCCATTTCATTTCTGTAGTGCCCTCTTTAAGTTAACCTCTCTCACAACAGGAACGGCGTTCCCCTCTGCTAGAAGCATCTCTGCGTGGTTGTGATGCAGCACTCATGCCCAGCACATGCAGACGAGGGAAATCTGGATGCACAATTCTGTTCTGACATGTTTCTTTGGGAGGGGAGGGCAGCGATGGGCTGGGATCTCCAAATATTTCTTAAAGGTGGAAAAAAAAATTATAGCTAATAGAAGTTAAACTTGGAGGATTCCAGGGGAATGAGTCACAAACTCAGCAGCACTATTGCATGTCTTTATGATACCTCTCAAAACTGCCTGTCAAAATCTCCCATTAAGGAGCATCACAGATTAGTAATTATGCGCATCTATTAGGTAAGCATCCATTCTTTCTCTCAAATGCTTTGTGGCAATATCTCTCCAAAGAAGCACATATCTCATCTAGGTGTCTGCTAGATGGCCGTAACACCTCCCCAAGGGAGATGCCTCTGATAACACTATATTAAAGACAGGGCTTGATTTTGTCTTTTAAACCACTATCGCACCAGCCAGTGCACAAGGAAAGACACCTATTATAATTTTGTAGACAAATGCTAACAAAAGCTGCCTGCACACATGCACACACATAGAAAAATTCAATGTTAACATTGCAGGAGGCTGTGACGATGACAGGAGTACTTTTATTGTCAGCTCTGCTGGGGAAGAAAAAAAAAACACCTTACTTGTGCAAATAACCCAAGTGTAGCTTAATTCCCAATCATCCTATTTGCACATGTGAGTATGTTTTGTCAGCTATGTCTTTAGGTACAGATTCTCATCTTCAGATATTTGTGCTTGTTTGTGTTAAACAGATTAGTGCCCTAATAACATGCACATGTAAAGAAATGAATATTGTATAGTAAGAATCCCAAATACATGGTGGTTTTGTTGTGGGGTTTGTTTGATTGGTTGGGTTTTGTTTGTTTGTTTTTCTAAAAAATGGTTGAACTCTCTTATGCTTAGTTTTCCTGATTACATTCTGTTCATTAATGGAGAGTAAATCTGAAAAAGAACTAAGAGCAAAACTGGAGGCAGACGATAATAAAAGTCATTGCTATTAATTAAGCTGAAATCTTCAAACATGCCTCCTTCCAACTTGTTACCTTCAAGATCCTAGATTGCCTCATTCTTTCGGTGACTACTGCTAGACAAACGCATCCTGTTGTGATAAAGGAAACCAGCTGAATTTAGGACTGTGGCTTCACGTTTGTGGTACGACTGACCATATGTGATTCTCTGTCAAGTTTGCAGCTTTAATGGGAAATCTCTGAAGTATTTGTACTTGATTCATGTTTTTTCACTGGTTTGGTAACAAAAGAGGGGATGGCTTTGTGTGGCTGGCTTGCACTAACATAGATTGCAGTGTGGTCTTTGCAAAGGAAAGGGAAGCTCTTGCTCGTGCTGGTTTTTTGTTTTGGTTTGTTTGGGGATGTTTTGGGTTTGGGTTTGGGTTTTTTTAGGAAAAAATATCTGGAACCAGAAACTACATTTCATTAGGGGTGTAATTTTGAATTCTTATGCTGATTGTGGTTTTTACCTGGCTTCAACAGAACTGAATAATTCTGTTATCTTCCTGCTTGCTTTGAGAAATGTGTGTCTCTAGCCTCTGTAAGTCTGGGAACAGAAGGGTAGCTACTTGTGAAAGAAGCATAACAAACAGCAGATGGAATTTGCAGGAGTTTGGTGTCTTTTTTTCCTGAGAAGGAGCACTGTAAGACCCCTGGTCAGCTTTTCTGATATTTCTGATCTCAGTGTAATTTGATTTGAAAGTGTGTGAAGAATGTGCTTCCATCCTTTTATCCATGTAAGGCTCTACCGTGTCCACCATGTCTAACCCCCTTCGCTAAAAAATCAAAGCCTGTATATTTGTGTAAGGTCACAGAGCCGAATTTCTCATTTAAGTCTTTTGATGCGTATATGTTGTTCTCTTGCACATATGGTAATGGACAGCTGGTATCTCTGGCTGGAGGGAGAAATGGTACGTTGTGCAAACCTTGCCCACTAAACTCTGCTGGTGCATCTCTGTCCTGACCTATGACATCCTTGCTGATCATTGAGGTCCTGTCCCGAGTTCTGAATGTCCTTCCCATCCACTGAAGACTGTAGCAGTGTTCCCTTAGGATAGGCACCATGCCATAACACTGAAGAAAATCTCAAATTCCTACAGCTTTATTAGACCTTCTGTTAACTGGCCATCATGTTATGTTAGCTCTCCCTATCCCTGGACTATGACTTGACTGTTAAAGGTGTAGTGGACAAGAGTTGAAGGTACCTGTGGCATTTGGCTGAGGGCAGGAGGGAGGAAATTTGATTTTATTAAAGGAGAGAGATGAGGAGAAGGACTGTCTCTTCAGACATTAAAGTTGAGAAATTAATTGCAGCCTGAAGAAGGGTTTGCATTTACTGGCCTTCCAGACTTGAGAGCAATACACATAGGAGCAAAGGACAGTGATGGTCACCCGGGTATGGAGGAAATAGGAGTAAGGAAACTCCTTTGCTTTTGCACTCGTTACACAAGTTTTACTCAGAAGGTGCGGTGAGTGTACTATAATTTTTTAACGGGTTACTTTCACGTCCATTCTGTCTGCTCCTCTGAGCTCTCTGGGTTTCATCCAGAAAAGTCAAATGCCACAGGAAAATCTCATCTTCTAAGATTTACAGCCTGAAGGCAATTGGAGAGGCATCAAAACTTCCAAGTCAGCCAAGCATCTTGAAGTCCCCTGTTAAACACGCACAGAGAGAAAGCGTGGGTTAACACAAAGTACCCAGCCCTGGGTTTACCATTTGCCCTTTAGTTGAATACTTACCATGTTTGTGTGTTATATTGCCAGTGGCTTGTGGCTGGACTGTATCTTCTCTGCACCTTATCAAACATTGTACATTTGAACAGCACCTTAATTTTAGTGATAAATCGGGGTGTGGGGGGGTTCACCTGGGACTGTCATAACCCAGGGACTGAGCAAAGCAGGGAAAGTGGGGAGCAGCTCCCTCCTCCATCAGTGAGGATGATGCTCAGTAGTGCTGGGTTACAGAACATGGGGGAGGTGGGATGCTTCTTACCAAATTGCTGCGCCTTTATGCTTTTCATCCAGGCCTTTTCTGATAAAGGAGGGCCAGAGAGGAAGCATCCAAAGAGCAACGCAGGTGTCGGAGCCTCTGCTCACCTCATGGCTGCGGAAATCTCCGTGCTGGTGGTGATGGAGGATGTCCTTCGCTGCAGCCAGGAGGGAGGACGAGGCGAGGGGCCGGGCGCCCCAGTGCTCTTCCTGAAGTGCCCATCATTTTGGCTTAGGTGTCAGCACCATCAGTCCAAGGGCTGTGCCTCTGTCCCACAGAGGGCAGGTAAACAGAGGAGGAAAGATTCAAACTGGTGATTTGTCACTTGGTTTTGCTGGTAAGTCCTCTAACAACGAACAGGCAATCTGGTAACAGGCCATAGATTTCCCAGAGGAAAACCAGCTCGTTATCACATAGATGTGAGTATTTTCTGATAAAGAGTTTCTAAAATGGAGGCGTTGGCATCCAATTCTTTATGAAAATCACATATATATCTAAATGAAGGCTGCATTATTTAAGTACACTGAAGTATTTTGTGCATATTTGAGATCCTTTTTCCTTTGAGGCAAAACTTTAATTTTTCTAGAGCTAAAAGGTGTTTAAATTAAAAAGGAGCAGTACAAAATAAAAACCATCAGCCTCTGTCCCTGAAGAGGCTGTACTGCAGCAGAGCATTTAGCAAGGACCGCGTTGTTACCTGCTCCAGTGGCAGGATACCGGTGGGCAGAAGGACACTTCCAGGTTTTCACAGGCCCTGCCGATGTGTCTGTAGTGTTGGCAATCAGGTAGACAATACCACGCCTGCATTTTATTTTAAAGTGCTGTTTTACTTGCGCAGTTCTCTATTGTTGTAAATCAGTTTCTTAAAATGCATGGGGTTTTCTTCCTCCTCCCAGACCTGTACAGTTCAATACTTCTGCATATTTGATCATATAAGCATTAGACTCTAATCTCCAAGCCTGTGAAGCAGGTTGTGTGAAGTACCACATAGTGAGGTCGGTCATGAATGGTAGCAGCCCTGTCCTGCTGCTACTCAGTTAATGGGGGAAAGGCTCCAAATTGTCTCAGTATTGCATTCAGCAAGCAAATCTTCATATTACTCCTTTAAATCAAAATGCCCAGTGACACCCTAGACTAGTACAGTGCCTATCAGAACTGTACGTTTCATCTAAACATGTATTGGAGACTATTTATTTTCTCATTATGAAGAACATAGCGGCCCAATGTAAATGTCAGTAAGCTCAATGCATTTTGTGCAATGAAATGGACAGATCCAAAACAGTAGCAAGTCAGGCCTGGGTCCTAGGAACTGAGCTGAAGAGCTCTTGCTTTCCCTTTTGTTTTTTTTTAAGCACTCTGCGTTTGGGTCACACTGCCCGCTAATTTAAGTCTCAGTCAGCCTCAGAAGAGCAGTAACTTTGCACACACCTCTTTCCCTGAGAGGGCAAGAAATTATTCTTCATAAAGTAGATGATCTAGCAGGTTGTGGTGTGGGGGGTTTGGTTTGTTTTTTAACAAATATTTCCTTAGCCTGGATTTTAAACATTCCCACAGGCAGTGAGGGAAATGTGAACGATATGTCCTTCATGGTGAGCAGGTGTGTTGGTGGGAAGGAGTCTCCTGTATGTAAACAGGGCAGTGTACAAACCGTGTGGTGGTCAGTTTTGTTGTCTGCAATCAGTAACACTTAGGAAGAGACAGTAAAGCATCTGGAAGAATATTTTGAAGTACACATGTATTGTTTTGGTGAAAACATTAGCAAAAAGCCAGAAAATCTTTTTGAATTTCACCATGATGAAACAGCGTCCCTCTATCAGAACATCTAAAAAGCAATCCGGAAGTCCCCAGTGTTAATGATCAACATTGATTACAAGGTGATTTTTCCAACAGAGAATCAGCTCACTCAAAAAGCATCTTGCCGTGCATATATAGCATGTAGCAGTCTTTATTAAGGGATCAGCTGATTATTATTCTGCTACCAGCTTTTATTTTCTTCTTCTACTCCCTCTCTGGCAGGAAGGCTGCATACAAATACAGCAATCGATTGAGAGGAGATGTTCTTCCTTTACGAGATTAATTACAAACATAGGGATGCTGTGTCTAGCCCGTGTGTATGATTGATCTTGTAGGAGGAAATGCAATAGGAAACTAATGCTTCCTTTTATCCAGTAAGCAAAGTTCAGAGATGTTTACATTCTGCTAGGTAAGCACAGCTGTCTAAAGACGTGAAGATAGATGGACTGTCTTGTCAGCACAAATTCATGCCAAACTAACAGGCTACACCGTCCCTGCAGACCTCTCTCGGGCCAGGAGGCTGTAGGGCGAGAATCACCAATTTAGCAAACAGCTTAATTGTTTCACATTTTAATTAGCAGGGAGATCCGGGCAGAGCCGACGTGCTACAGGGGGAAGGAAGGTGTTGGTGGACCATGCTGGTGGGGCTGTGGAATGAGGAGGAAGGCTCCTGGTGATGCTGAGCATGGGGCAGCCGTCGCAGGGCAGCTTTTCAGAAATTGCAAAGGCTTTTTCTTTAAAACCTGGCTGGTGTAACGAGCGATCTGTGTATTCGTTCTCAGTAGCTCACAGCATGTGGCTGTGGAAGCATCTGCAAAAAGTGCAGCGCTTAGCTGCCCTTGTTTCTATTTGTATATAAACATAATCTTACGAGCCCTGGATTTGGCTCAGGGTCCTTCTGAAAAGGTTCATTTCATTCTTAGGCACAGGCTGGCACTTGTATTTAGGCCGAGAAACAGCGTCAGACATGACGGATCCAGCTAAGTGACTCGGCCTTCTTCCTCACAGTATTTTAAATAATGGACGTACTACTGCTGATATTTAACTCCTGCCAGAGCTGCTGAAATATATGGTGTGTTTAAAATACTGATATAGCATTGAATCTCTGCTCAGGCAGGGGAGGAGATCTCCACCTGGGATTGGTTTTCTCAAAAGGAAAAAGAAATCTGAGGGAGGAGGAGTGGGAAGCCCAAGCCATAATATCTTGTAACAGTGTAAAAATGCCTTTCACCTGAGGCACTAAAGCAGTCAGCTCTGGCAGAGTGTTGACAGGAGAAACCTGAAATCGATACTGCAGTCTGCGTTATATTTATACAAGCATATGCACTGCGCTGATGACGAGGGAGAGAAAGGGCTGTTCCCTGCATTAAGATAATTAGTGTAATAAATACAGCCTGGTGAGCGCCAGAGGACGTAGGGATCCCTTTGTTCACATCTCGCCACGTAGAGCTGGGTAAGCAAGTCTTGTGGAGTTAAGCTCAGAATTTACTTACCCTTTTATTCTCTGTCCAGAGGTCTCGAACAGGATGTTCTGCTGATGCCAGAATTAACAAGCGACACTGGATCTCTGCTGCCTCCAGCAACGTCGAGGATTTCGGGGGTCTTTACTTTTTCTTCTTTCTGTCATGCAAATCCTACCTGATAAACATGGATCCGTTTGCTGTTTAGCAGTCAGTTTCCTAGGCTTAACAAAGGTTATTGCAATAATTGGTGTTCCTCTTCTAATAATTAATGTTAATGAGTCCACTAAACAGTAAACAAGACAACAAAGAACTGCTAATGAGACAGTCTTTACTCATTTGTTTAATCTTTTAGTAAGATAATGGGCGATAAATATATCGCTATTCAGCCATCTTCAAGTCCTTAATGCGTGGAGAGTGTTTTAAAAAGAGATTTGAGCTGATTTTTTACACTTGCATTTAGTAAATTCGGCTGACTGGGTAGGTGGGGCGCCTGAAAGAATTGGGAGACCTATATAATTAAATGCCTTGACATTCTGCTTCTGAAGGACATTGGCAGATATCCAAATGCTATGTTCTGCTCTCAAACCATTTAATTGAAACCGTACGGGGGGGCGGGGGGCAAAAGAGAGGGAAATCTTGGCAAAACCTTATGTGCAGTTTTTCGCTATTGGATTGACCAGACAGGGCAACAAAGCTGATAAAACAGGATTAGCAAAATTGCATTGTTGGATATTATATGCTGTGTGACATGTACTACAGCAAAGGAATTTGGCAGGATTAACCTGCAGAGGATAAAGATGTACCAGACAAGAGGGCTGAATTAATAGACTGCTGTGACCAAAGCAAGGAAATCTATTTGCATGGGATATTAAGGGCAGTAATAACCTTGCGGGTTGATGTCCTGAGTCCTGCACTGACCCTGCACCTGAGTCCTGCTTACCGCCCAGAAATTCAAAACAGCTTGTTGTCACAGTTTCTCATTACACTTTCCTGTTTCTAAATATAAAAAAATGCTAATTCCTAGGCAGGATTATCTGCATTATTGAGTTTTTTGTGGGTTTGTTGGGGGTTTTTTTCCCCTAAACTGAGAAGTTTATTTTCCAATTTATAAGAGATGAGATTTTTCTCATAATGCACTAGTGTCATCCTAACGTAAATATTTGGTTTTAGTGGTTTTCCTCAGGGCTTCTAGACCCAGCTGGCGGGATGGCATGGGGGAATGCAGTTCCCTAGCTGCTAGTTACTCAGGTGTCATAAGAAAGCTTTCAAAGCACATAGTGCTAAAGAACATGAAACCTATTGCCAATAGATGAGTGAATAAAATCATACTAAGTAAAAATGGGAGAATATTAAAATTTCAGCTCAGGCATACTGTAAGACTACATCAGACTCTTTGGCTGAGGGCATAAAGAAGCAGAAAACCAACCTCCATCTCTGGTACGTTAAGAGGAGAGAAAGCCTTAAAGTGCTCATTTCTCACTTGTACAATATATAATACTGGTTTTTACTTGAAAAGGCTTTTAAATTGTCTTCTTCAGGGAGCAAGCAATGCATATACAGTAGCCTGCTTTTTTAAGTAGTCTGATATATTTCAGCACAGATTGCATGAAAGGTTTCAGAAGGATTTAAACAACCTTGAAAAAGGCTCGTATCATTTGTTTTTCTTTTCCCACCCACAGTACTGGTGGGAGACTTTAGTGTTCCCAGGGAACAGAGAACATACAAAAAGTATTTGGCATTACTCTGTGTGTGACATAATGTGCTTCATCAAGTGTACTCAGTGCCACCACACACGGTGAAAGATTTGCTCAGGGGAGACGATTCACCTTCATCTGGCATTATCGTGTCACCATTGATCAGCACCAGCCACAACACAAGTTCAGCTTTCAGGCTCTTCCTTTCAGGGTTGAAGGCTGAATAATAGATACGCATAAAATATAAATACATTGGTATTTTCAATGTGTTAAAATTCCAGAAACTGCTCTTGAAATAAAAGCTCTGTAGTACAACATGACTTAGACTTTACAAGTGTACACACATGCACAGGTGTCAAGAAATTTAGCTCCATTTCCTACAGTGACTAAATTGCATAACCTTGTCTCTCTGGGATGTCTTCTGTTAGTGCATATGTTAATCACTCTTTTGCCCAGGGACTAAATGTGACCTTGTCTCCCTTCTCTGCAGGGGAAGACAGTGCATGAAGTTTCGTTTGGATTAAATTGGGCAGTGGGCACGGTTGGGGGGACGCTTCCTTTGTTAGCAAGGTCAGGAGTTTTGCCACCACATCTTACCCATTTCAGGAGAACTATTAAAAACCAGCAGTTTCTCCCTGGAGGTTTGCTAGGCTTTGCATCACTTTTTTTTGTCCGGTTTGCTTAAGGACTCCTGCAATGGGTCCTCATCCCAGGGATAGTTCCAAGCTGATTCACAGAAACTCTTTCAGGTTTTGGTTGCTGAGGAAAGTCTGTATTACACAGGATGAAGTTTATTATTTACTTATTTTTCGCATGTGCCTAGATGAATTAGCCCCAAAAGGAGTTGTTGGTAACCCCTGAAGAGTGACCTGACTATTTCAAGCAGGTCATTATACAATCTGTGCAGCATTTTGAGGGGAATTGGGGAGAAGCCTGTGTTCGCTTCCACGTTTTTTTGTCTGCTTGAAAAGCTGCAGGACTGCCTGGACCTGTGCTCTCCCCAGAGCCGTTCCTGTAGTGCCGCAGCACTGCAACACTGAACTTTCTCGTGCTGCCCGAGAGGCATGCTGCGTGCAGGCTACCGTGGTCAGTGTGCTCACCACCGTCAGCCCTACGCAGGCAAGGGAGATTTTTTTTTTTCCCCTTGAGCAATACAAAAGCCCCAGAATCCATAACTCCCTGTGTGGTTTTAAAGGAGGATCAGCTTTCCTGGGCAGCAGCGGGTTGTGTCCCTCAGCTTCTGTGAGCTCCTGAGGGATGGGTACCTCGGAGGGGAATGAAGGGCCTACAGACTGGGATGTTCATGGGTTCCAGCAGGACTTTTGTGGGGTGGGGACACCTTCCTGAATGCCCACACACTGGGCCACTTCTGGGAACGGACCACACACATGCTGGTGTCTCACCCGCCTCATAGGAGCACACAGGGTGCAGGCGTGAGGGTTAATGGCAGCATTGTGCTCGGGAAGCCACACGGTCCCTGGGGCACTGCTCTCCTTTTGACAACGTCCTGGGATGTGTGAAAAAGCAGCCTGTTTCTCCTGTGTCTCTGAGGGCTTGGCTGAATTTCTAGGTTGCTTCCCCCACCTGCCAGCCTCCAACCCTCCTGAGATGAGTGCAGGGAATGAATTGCAAGAGCGCAGCTGTACACGTTACCGCATCACTCTGCAGGGGCCACCTCTACGAAGCAGTAGATCTTGAGTGCAGAGCCAGTTTGCCACTTTTATTTCTTTTCTTTTTTTCTTTTTTTTTTTCCTTGGAGACATACATCCTTCACACTTTTGTATTTTAAACAGGCAGGGGTATATAACTTGTGGGATCAATCGACCTAACCCTGTCACTTTGCTTTCCAGCACGCGATGGTGTGAAAGATGGACCCCGGAGGAGGGCAGAGCACAGAGGAGCCCGGCAGCAGGGACCCCGTCCAGGGGACCCCTCGGGTGCCGTGCAGCAGCTGGTGTTGTGAATCAGGCCGTCACCAGTCGGAGAACGGCTACTTCACAACACCAGGGTCGCACCGCACCATGGTTCGACCGCCGGCCAGAGAGGAGCAGAGGTTCCCGCGGGCAGGCAGCGGACGTGGAACACCTCCTGGCTGCCTCTGCCCAAGCCCAGACCTGCAAAGGTAATCAGGTGCTCAACTCCTATTTAGGCACCAGCCTCCCACTGAAGTCTGAAATAGAAGTTAGGCCCCTAAATATCTCTGTGGGTCTGGCCCCGAGACCCTGCCTTGCTGTGCAGTGCAGAGCAGAGCTTCAGCAGGCACGGGGCAGTGCTGTCAGCAACACGGTCACTGCCTGTTTGCATGTGGTGTGAATGTTAAGGAACAGGTAACTTTTATTAAGCTGTGGCAAATAGTAGAAAAAAAACCAAACAAAAACCCTTTGTGTTTTCCATGTGTATTTCTCCCTGACAGTCATGTCTGTGGTCCTTGCCTGTGACTAGTCCTGATCCCTTCCGTATCTAGACACCTGATCACATGTTCTCTGTAAAAGATGCTGTACATACCAGGAAAAAAAAGCCAGACTCCTTGGAAATGACACTAAAACAGCCCTAGGTGTGTTGTAATGAATGAAAAAGCACCAAAAATAAACAGTGGGATTGTCCAGAAGTGGTACAAACAGCTGCTGTCCTTAAAATAGAGAAAATGTTTGATTTTGGATTGTTTAAGCAACCCCTCATAAATGATTAGGCATAGAGGGACAGTGAAGCACACTCAAACTGACCCTGTCTGGAGTGGCCTGTAACATATGCCATGCATTTCAGGTCTGTCCTGGTTTCAGCTGGGATAGAGCTAACTGTCTTCCTAGTAGCTGGTACAGTGCTATGTTTTGAGTTCAGCATGCGAAGAATGTTGATAACACACTGATGTTTTCAGTTGTTGCTCAGTATTGTTTAGACTATAGTCAAGGATTTTTTCAGCTTCTCATGGCCAGCCAGGGCACAAGAAGTTGGCACAGGACACAACCAAGGCACCTGACCCAAACTGGCCAACGGTGTATTCCATGCCATGTGACGTCCCATCTAGTTTAGGAACTGGGAAGCGGAGGGGGGGCAGGGAATCGCTGCTGGGGGACTGGCGGGGTGTCAGTCGGCGGGTGGTGAGCTATTGCCCTGTGCATCATTTGTACATTCCAATCCTTTTATTACTAATCTTGTCATTTTATTAGTGTTATCATTATCATTATAGTTTCTTCTTTTCTGTTCTATTAAACCGTTCTTATCTCAACCCAGGAGTTTTACTTTTTTCCCGATTTCCTCCCCTATCCCACTGGATGGGGGAAGTGAGTGAGCGGCTGCGTGGTACTTAGTTGCTGGCTGGGGTTAAACCACAACAAGGTCTAAATGCAGGCTCTTCCCTGCCTCTTCCCTTGCACTGCAACACCAGCGTGATGTTAGTTTGAGGGGAGTGGGTTACAGCAGAGTGCTTTCCACCAAACCTGGATCATGTTCACGGAGGTCAGCGCAAAGCTGATGGCCGTGTACAATCCCTTAAGTCAAACTGAAACACTGTTCAGTTTTGATCTCTGAAAGCAGCCATCTGCCCTTGGACTTGGGATGGGGTTTCCTCTGGTGGGTTTTCCCTTCCTCCCACCCCCCAGGATAGTGTGGCTATATGCTCTTAGGTGGGTGTTGGCTGGCTGTTCTCTTGTATGACCTAAAACACTGGAAATGTCTAAAGCAAAGAGTGGACAAATGCAGAAAGCAAACAATCAAGGTAACAGAACTGATAAGGGATTTTTTAAAGTTTTCTTCATTATCCTAATTCATCTGATTGAAGCTGCCAGTAAAAATGACTTAAATACCATCCTGGATGTATGATTGCTGGCAGGGAGATAGACGTAGAGGAGATTCAGGATATACACAAGATCAGAAATAGCATGGGACAGCCTGGAAATGCAAATGAAAGGAGACAAAGGTTAGACCCATCCTAATCTTTCTGTTCATGTGGGCTTCCTACAGAAGTAACCCTGAATTCCTTTCATAGCAAAAGGTCCACAGCAACAGAAGAGATGTATGGGAGGCTCACTCATACGTTAGGAGAGGGCAACCTGTTGATGCAGGCTAGCATTGGGTTGTTTTCATTGATTAGAGGAAAAGCAAGACTGTATTTCTAGTTCAGGCACTATGGCAAGGAGGAGTATGAATCTGTCAACCTAACATGCAGGTCTGTTTTATTAAACTTGTTCTCTGCTAACACTAACCGTGTGCTCTGTGTAGTAGTCTTATTGTTCATTATAACCTTGTTTTAAACCTCGATACCTTTCACTCCAGGGTTTGTTTCATGGGGTGAATTGCACAATTCTTTAGAAACGGGAGGCAACAATGAAATAACCCCAGTTATGCCTGTACACACTGATAGCAGCTATTCATATATAGAACTAAACACTATTTCATCTTCTATTGAGAGCCAGAAACCTGTTTCACCTACTCAGCTTCTGTCAGTAAATACGCATGACATTTGAAATAGGTTAATGCTTAATAGCCACTGCCAGGTGACCTGATAGACTACTTCCATACTTCTCCAAGTATGATATGTGGAGACAGGTCATTTTCAGTTCCCTTTGTTAAAGAATTTCTCAGGAACATCACACTTCGGAGGTACTTTTGGGACATTTATTGTACTCCCTGTTTCTAACTTGAATCCATCACACTTTATGCTCTTCTAAAGTGATTTCCTAGCAAATTAATGCATGCCATAATGTAGCACTGCTACTGAAAGTCAAGCACTCCTGCTTGTCATTAAGGAGCCTGATCATGTCATTTTGTGAGGTGGATTGCAGGCTGAATAGCCAACCATCAGCTTCAGGTGATGGAAGCAATTTCTGTTTGCTCCCTTCAGCAGTTAGAAGTACTTGACGTTAGCATGTGCTGCAGTGAAAGGTGAATGCACAAAATAAATAGTTCAATATGAGTTATAAATTTGTGTGAGTGTTATTCTTAAATAAGCGCCTACAGTTCATGTTCATGTCAAACCTAGTTCTGGCTGCCGAGCTGGAAAAACAGGGGTTCGCTGGGTTTCTGGGCAGCCCCCAAAACGGGAGGCCCTTGCAGTCTGTGGGTACGCCTGGAGAGCTTTCTGGTGCTTTCGATATCCTTTCTCCTTCTTGTGTACTATTATAAAAAATAGTAGTTTACCCCCCAAAATACCCCATTAGAATTGTTGAAAGGCCTAATTTATAATCTTAATAAAACACTGTGCTAAGCAGTGGAGAAAAAAAAGATCGAAGTCTATCAAAACCAAAATGCTGGGCTGTAATCTCTTATGAGATATTTTTAAGGGGTTGTTATTCTGAAAGTGCTTTTTGTATTTAAGCAAATAATATTTCATTTCACCCATGAACCCTTTAAAATCTAAATCTGATGGGTTTATTTTCTCAGTGCATCCACTTAGTACTACGGGTGTTCTTCAATTATTTTGAATGGCTGTCTTTGTTTCCTTCGTGGGCTCACCAGCAGTGCACATAGCACTTCAGAGAGTAGCATCCTTGTAAATTTTGTTCTCTTTCCCCTGCATGCAAAAGCCAAGCTGACAAGCACAGTAGGGCTCAGCATCTTTTACTTTCTGGGTTCGCACGCACTCTGCTTTGTTATCATGGGATAAAATGGCATGAAAAGTGCCATTAATGGATTTCTTTTTAATCTTTTTAATTGGGCTTCCTCTTTGGCAAAGAGCTAATATGAAATTAAAATGCTATTTCAGGCAGCATTGCAAAGCAAACAGTAGGTGGGACTGAATTTTGGTACCCACAAACCTGAGTCAGGTTTTATTTCAGTGCTATAAAAGCTTCTCAATAGGAGGGAGAAAATACAGAAACAGTCTTCAGGCATCTTAACACAGTGAGCAAGAGGTGACACTAAAGAGGAGGAAAAGGGGCTTGTTCACAGCTACTGTTTTAAAAACCAAAGTAGGATTTTGATAGGAAGGCTGATCAGATTAAATAACCTATGAAACTCCCATCTGTTTATTCTGTGCTTGGCACTTTGAAATCATTTCTGTGGGACTTGTGCTTTATCCAGCACGTGGCAAAAAGATGGCCGGTGGCAAAGAAAGCAGGAAAACAGAAAAAAAAAGGCAAAATGAACAAACAAAAAGGAGTTGGGAGGGAAGGGGCATTGCCGGTGTGCCTCACTATAGCTGCCCACCCCACCAGCAGCAGCAGCAAGCAAGGCAATGGCAAAAGCATGAGCCAGAGAGCAAGCGCCACTCAGCTGACAGCACCGAGTGGACATTATCTCACTGTGGGTGAAGCAGCTGTGAAATGTGGGTCTTGGGCAGCGGAGACATTGTGCTACTTCAGCACTTGATTTCCATAGCCCTGTATGTATTTGCTGTGATTGCTCTGCAGTGAGGCGTGCCTGTGATGCCTAGCTTGGTCACCCTGTAGTAAATGACTGACAGATTTTTTACAGTTCACAAATGCAAGTCTATATATATTAGATACATATTTTTAGAAAAATCAGAGTCCTCCCAGTCAGGCCTCGAACATGCACCTAAAAGGGGCCAAAGCATCCCCATTGGGCAATGAAGTAGCACCACAAAGAGCATAAAAATCATGAAGTAAGGCTAAATAACCATTTCACTCAAAGGTTGATGTAAACAACAGAAGAGAGTAAGCAGTCTCTGAAGATCACATAAACTACTCAGAGAAGTTTTATAACCCATTCTCTAAGGATATTCTCCCTGCTTAAAAGCCAAAGCAACGGAGACTTTGCTGTGTCATACTCCTTGTCTTTATGTATATTCCAAAAATTATGATGCTTCTTTGACAAACAGTTGCCTCTGTTCTTTAACAAGACTAGTTACATGTGCCTCAGTAAATGAGTTTTTACGTTGCGTTTGATTAGACTTAGTCCTCCAACTATGCAGTAGCAGGAAAGAGCTGCCCACACGTGCAAGCTTAATGCATGCAGGTCTCACCACCACAGAGACCATTTTGAAAAAGATGTACAGAACAGCCCAGCCAGACACTCTCTGCTGCCTGCTTCATGCCAGGAAAACTCCTCTGCTCCTAGGGTGACACGGGCACTATGCTGGATGCTGGGAGGGAGGCTGGGACCAGGCACCCATCCCCGTGCCACTGCAGCTTTGTCCCCCTCTGCTGCTCTGCCCGCAGAGTCTGGGGAAGGGGCTTGGGATGGGCTGGTTCATTGCTGGGCTGAGACAGCACAAAAAAGCAGAACGAGGAAGAGACCTGAGGTCTGTATTAATATTTTGAGTGCATGGCATCAGTTAAAAATTTTGGCAGATTGGGAAGAAACGCCGAGTTCTAGAGAACTCTTTGGCATATGTCAAAACTCAACATCCAAATACATTGTCCCCTGTATGCCTTTAGTGAAGTGGTTAAGATGACTAAACCTGTATTTTAATTCCTTCCTTTGCATAGGGGTCTTATGGCCTGAACTCTTTCTACCCTGGTCTCCCTGCCATTTGGGATGTGTAGCTGGGGTAGCACATGTGTCCCTGGGCTCGCCAGGAAAGCCAGCAGCTCCTCTGTGTGAATAGCAGCCGTGGACTGAAGCGGCTGATAACACTGCAAATTACATTTCATTTCCAAAGCTCTAGCTGAATTTCATAGCCACAGAGATGCCAGATCAGGTGGAGGTCTGAGAAGGCAGCTCTTTGTGCTGGTTTTACCCCCCCCCTGCTGAAGCACATTTCTGCAGGAGAAGCGGAGAAATTCCTGTAGATTGCACCCATTATGATAGCAAGAAGTGCTTGAATCAAGCCAGAAAACAAGCCCTGCGAGCTGGCGTAGAAAGTCCTTGGGCAGGCCAGGAAAGGCAGCCAGGTGGCAATCAGGGCCCTGCCGGGAAGGGGGGCAGTGATGGGCACCCACCCAGCTGCTCCCCTCTCCAAAGCCTCCCCTGACCACTGAAACACATGTAGGTGCCCGCCACCCTCAGCCGATGAAGAGCAGGATGGTCTTCGGGAAAAGGCACTGCTCTCTCCACATGCTTGATATCTGGCCATATTCCTCGCCAAATGGCAAAAGGGTTTAGCGCTGACAACCTACAGGGGTTTTACATGACTATTTTTTATGATGTAAAAATACTAGTTTCCATAGTAACAGCCATGTGGGCCAGCACTTACCCAGCTCTGGAGATAACGCTGCAGAAGACTCTTGGAGAATAAAAATCACCACATGCCCTGGGAACCACTGCACATCAGCAGGGTGTTTCCAGGGGAAGCACTCCTGCTCTCCATAACCTCTCTCTTTGCTAGATTTTAATATATCTAGTTTATTATTTTATTGTTCCAAATAAACTTTTGTTGTTGTTCTACCTTAGGGACCTCTGGAGAGACCCGTAACACAATGGCAGCATCTCCCACATCAGCTACAGTGTGCGATAACTCTCTGGTGAAAAGCAGCAGTCTTTTCCTCCAGGAGTGGTTTTTGATCTCTTCCCACTTTCAGCTAGTCTAAACCCCAAAGTATTGAATAGCATTCTGGCGGCTGCCTTGCTGAAAAAGCCCTTCTAGTTCCATCACTTGAATTAAAAGCATACTGTCTTCAAGCTTTGAATTCAAAATGGCAATGTCTTTGCTGCTTAATGACAAGGGAAGGGAAGGGGAGCTGGTGACTGCTCCCAACAGTATGTGCCGAGGGAACAGCATCACTCATCCTGTCATCAGGGCAGAAGTATCTGCTGTCAAGGAAAAGTAACCTAGAAATACCACAGCCCCCCCCTCAGCAATGCGACGGTGAGCGTACAGGCAGCTGCCTGCAGTGGGAGGTGGTGCATGCCCTGGCACCGGGGTGAGAATAACCCCAGGGCCAGGGCAGCCAAAATGAGCTTTCCATGCACTGGACTTCAACAGGCAGCTCAGTCCTGGGCAGCTTTGGGTGGAGTTGGCTTGGTTTAACCCATGTGAAAGAAAGCCCACCTAGTTGGGGCTGGTTTTTTTGCCTTTGTAAACAAAGTATCTACATTTGTGCTGGGGAAAGGGGCGATGTTCACCAAAAAGCCTCCCTGTCCCTGCCAGGATGAGTGAGCATCTTTCCAGCAGCCTAATACTGTTAACACAGATGCCTCCAGCACAGCGCAGCTGAGCTCCCAGCTCAGCCCCTGCCCTTGGCTGCCCCTGTCCCACACACGCCACAAATTCACGCACCTTCACCGGTGCTGCAGCTTTGTTCGCAGGAGCTGAAACCTTACTCCCTCAAAGCTAAGCTCCAGAAAAATACCAGATTACAAAATACAGATGTTTCATAGTGACAGAAATAGTCAGTGACCAAGAAAACCCTCATGCGAGCTTTCTTTTTTAATAAAGCAAACTGCATTGCCTTGTCATGTGAATTAATATTCCCACAGCACGGCTTTGTGTATTTATTCCTTGCTGATGTTGCTTTTGATCACTGCTAGCTGAAAATGAAATATCAGATGCTTTGGGGCTGCTGTTAGGACAGATTCAATGAGATGAAAACACATTTCAGGAAATACCACTGAAGCCAGTTTTTGTTTTAATTTCCAGGGACACGCAGGGCTCCAATTCCCTGGACACAGGAGGAACTGCAGTCAAAGAAAGGCACACCGAAAACACACATCAAGAGTCTGTCCTTCCAACCTGCAGAAGCAAATGTCATTCAGAGGCATTGCTGTTATCCCCCTCAGTCACAAGACTCTTCCTTTTGAAGGCAATATTTGGGAATCCAAGTACCTTCCTTCTCAGGCTTTTTGAAGAGGAGGTGGTCCCTGAGCACAGACTGCAGTCAGGGCTATAGCACCCTGGCACGCTGTGTGCTGGTCCTACAGCCCCTGTCCATCTGTCCGTCAGTCCATCAGTCTGCCTCATCAGTCCTGTCTCCAGGTTACTCAAAACTTCACTTTGGTGACTGACTTTCTGCCCAGCTCATGACCTCGCAGGCAGGTCCCCAGCTGAAGGCATCACCCCTTGCTTGGGGAGCACAGGGAGCTTTTCCCTAGCTAAGGTCCTCCTCTCACTCTATTTTGGGATAACCTCCTTTCTCTTCTTGAGTTTATATCCCCACATACCCCTCTGGAAGGTGTACCTTATTAGGGAGCTGGTATGAACATCAGATAAGGCATGAGGTGCTCCTGTTACTCAACACTTGTAATTACACAACCAGCCTAAGGCAAATAGTGCCAGACCAGATGATTTATGCTGTGTAAGTCACTGCTTTTCACAATCATCTGCTTTGTTCAAACCTGACATCAATCAGTTTAACCTACATCTGAAGAATCAGGTCTCTTCTTATTATTAAAGCACATGAATGGAATCCACTGAGTCTCATAGTTAGATCTGGTCAGGAAAAATATTGAGTTTTCCCCATATATTCATAGAAGGAAAAAATCCATATTTGGAAACAGTTTAATTGAAAAAGTCAGACACTCTGTTACTGAACATAACCCAGATTAACAGTGAAAAACTCCAGGAGTTTCTCAGAGGGAAAAAAAAAAATCCAAACCACTTCAAAACGCAATTTTTCCTAGAAAAATCAGCATTAAGTGGGGGAGAGCAAAACTTCTGCCCACACCATCCTCCCCCCACAGCGCAGTGACAAGGGTCTGGGTGCCCTGAGTGCCTCCTGCAAGAGCGTAGGATGGACAGGCACAGCTCTCCTACCACCCCTGCTGTCCCAAGGGGGCTTAAAAGGCCAAGAAATTTGGTCCCTTTGAGATTTCCCTTCAGCATTTCCCCAGCTTTCTCTGCGTAGGCATCGCATGTAGCACAGTGGGGTTATGGCACACAGCAAGGTTTTCTAAACACTTGTACAAGTATTAAAAAGCCCTAACCATCCCCGTCTGGGTGTCTCATAGAAATGGCTTTAAAGACCTCATGCTCTACAGACAGGGACAGAGCCTACAAAGAGGCTGACAAAATCCCACCACCCTGTTGCAAGGTGGGGAGGAGACCCAAAACTGGGTCGCAACCACCCACATCACCATTTTGGCTCAGTTTCAATCTTGATGTCCACACCTCTCCAAAGACTTCCAGATTGGGGAAGTGAACAAATTAAGTTTGCTGCCACATCAGCCCAAAAACTTTGTAGCAAGGAAACAGACCTTGGACCTGGTGTTCTTAACAAGATCCAAGGAAACCCTCTGCCAAGTGGGAGGCTCACTGGGGGCGTGTTTCTGTGGATAGACCAGCATCAGTCACCTACAGTGTGAATGTAGTAATGCAAATATACTGATGAAGCTATTCAGGAATTAGGGAATAAAAACCCTTGTACCTTCCTCCTGTCCAAAACTGTAGGTTGGGAGAGGAGGAGATAGCTGGGAAGAATCCTAGTGCCTTTGGGAAGCAAAAAAATTTATATTGTGTTCATTTTAATTACCCTGCCAGGGAGCACAGCAGCCTGGGTGAGTCTCCTGTGATCCCACAGAAGGGTGTTGTTTCAGCATAGTAAAATACAGCAGAAAAAATACCAACCCAGGTGCGAGTTTCTGAAACTCCCCATCAAGTCTTTCCTCTTTCCCCAGATAACCCAAGCTCTCTGGTGTGGCCATGACACAGTAATTTCGCCTTTGTTAGAGCAGAAGATACTGAAATGGAAATTTGGGGGGTAAAAAAAAACCCTTCCAGACTGAAATCAAAACAAATCACTTTTTTGCATGTTAATAAGGCCCCTGATTGAAACTCTTCTAGCTGTTCACGGAGGAATATCAACAGTAGATGCTGCTAATTTAAGCCTGGCTAATTAAAAGCAAAAAGAAAAAAAAAATCACTCCCCTAGAAACAGCCACATACAAGATGCACTCACCCAGCACATTTCATCAAGCTCCGCTTATATATAGCTGGGTTTAGGGAAACAAACCCATGGCTTTTTTTCTCTCTTACTGGGTGGGGTTTTCCCACCGCACATTGCCTCCAGCACCCTGCCCCTCTGCCGAGCCGGCAGCAGTGACCGGTGGGACCCACAGGGACATCCGTGGCTGCGACCTGTTTGGGGCTTCGGCAGGGCACCGCCAACAGCACAGGGCATTAGAGGGGGCTGAGCTGGGACTGTCCCTGCGCCAGAGCCTGTAAAGATCGACAGCTGTCAGAGTGCCATCGGGAACTTGTCACAGGTGTGCTCTGACCCTTGCCCAGCTCAATGGTAAAAACATTAAACTCTGCCCAGCCCCAGAACTGACCCCCTAAGAACCAAACCACATCTCACCAATTTGGCTACAAGGATACTATGGGGTATTGTGGCAAAACCCTTGCTAAAGTAGGGAGAAACGGCATCCACCGCCATCCCCCGGCTGCCAAGCCTGTCATCTCACCTTGCAGCAGCAAGCAATCTGGTTGGGCACAATCCTGCTTCCCCACCTTACCAATTACAGATCGGTAATTTCATTTGACAATGGCACACAGAAATAATGCAAAAACTCAGGGGAAAAAAATTAATGCAGGCAAAGCATAGGAGGAAGGAGGGCCGTATCCTTGACTGCAGAGTGCTGGCAGTGTCCAGCAGGAGTCAGGAGAGTGGGAGGCAGTGAGATGCCACTTTCCCCAAGCAGCAGTTTTGAAGCAGAGCTATTATAGAAAAAGCTGCTGATGGGCTCTCAAAAAGTCACTGAGAGCTTTGCGTTAACAGCTCGGAGGCGTACAGCTCGGGCAGCGCTGCTGCTTATGTTCACCGGTTCAAAAGCGATGGGGGAAAAGAGTCGGCTCTGTAACCTTCGGTTCTGTGCAGGCTGAGGGTACCTGCTCCCCGGCAGTGCCCATCCACAGCTGTTCTGCGAGGCAGTGGCCAGCCAGACCCATTTTCTCACTACCCCTTCAGCAAGTATCCCTCTTCTCCCTGTGCTGGGTCTGGGCTCTGTAGCCCAAGCCGGGAGGAGAAATGTCTCTACAAGTCTGCTATCAATCAGCACATTCTCACTGAAATGGGAAACAGGGTTTTGTTCTCCTTTTCCTTTTTTTTTTTTTATTTTATGGTTATTTATTGTGCCTCTTTGAATTTGCATCCCAAGGGCTTCTGTATGACAGAATGTAATAGTCTTAGTCACCGTTTTACACATTAGGGAACATAATATTTAGCACTCATAACAATTTCCAGCTTCAAAGTGCCACACAAACATTAGAAATACACTGTATTTTTCCCTGGTTTTTTTCAGGGATAGCTTGTACTTGCCTGAAGCTGTACCACTTCTCTTTGTATTACCCCTCATGAGAAATGGGGCTTTTCTATCACCACCTCTGTCAACACCATAGGATGCCAGTTTTCTGGCCTCTTACTCGGAGCAGCTCTGAACAAAAGGGACTTCCCTGGCTCCCCCTTTTCCCCATCCATCCACAGCTCCCACGCACCTACCATATTCCTGGCTACTGAAGTCCAAGTCCAGCATTAGACAGCACCAGCAGTGGTCAATCAATCCTTCCTTTGGCAGCTTGTCCCATTGCTTGTAGGATAAAAATTACAAGATGTTAAAGTTCTTTCTTCTTTTCCTCTGTCACTTCACTTGTACTGCCAATAAGCTCATTCTCTGTACAGGACTAGAGAGGGGTGTTGTAACCCACCTCATCGCCCCATGGTTTGAGTCTTGACAATGACCCAGGTGTCTTGCAACAGGCACGTTTGAACAGTGGAGGTCTGCAGAGCTCATGGAGGTAATGGTGAGGTTGGTCAGCACCATTCTGGGGATCAAAAGGACCTTGTCTAGTAAATCTGTACCCTGAGAGGAATGCTGAATACATCTAATGGATAAGTAATATCTACCATGTGGGAATACCCAGCTTGTGATATATTCTCATAATTTTCACTTGTTTATTTGTTAGACTGGAAGAAATGCAATTTATATAATCAGTGACATAAGGTTTTACATGCTATGACATTTTATGACTTCTTGGTCCCATACAGCAGCATACCAAAAGTGGTTAAGAGTTTAAAATCTGTTCTCTTTAACACCAGTAATTTTTCCACCTGCAAGGATCTATGAAGTTCCTCCAAGTGTCCTGCAAAAGAGGACTAAGATCAACAAGCTTATCTGTTATTCAATATATTTCAGCATATATTACAGTCCCAAAGGGCTCTGCACCTCTGCTGGAAAACATTTGGGATCCCCAAATCAAAAAAAACACCTCTTAATGTTATGTCTCAAAAAAGATTTTTTGATCCTTTGCTTAACAGGTCTTAATCCTGCCTTCAATTTTACTGTGTTTAGACAACTGAAAAAGAAGGATTAAAAATACTGTCTCAGCTGGAGACATCACACAGGATTTGTATTCATTCCCCAGCTGTGATTTGTAGCGCAATGAATTCTCAAGAAATATCTTAGCTTGGCAAGTGTATTCCTGGAAAAGAATGATGCAGGCTGGTATCTCTTGTGGGTCATCTAGCCTATCGCCCAGTAGCCATGGCTATGCTATGACATCAGTTGCATTGAAAGGTCTTCAGTGAAAGAAAAAGAAAAGTCTGTCATGGTATGTATGTCACACACGCTAGATTTGACAAACAGAAAATCCCAAATCTAAGAACAATGAAGCATATAAATACGCCAATTCAGGAGTCATAACAATCCACAGTTTCCACAAATTGCACGCATTTTTCTTCCACCAGCCACAGCCTTACATGCCTCATGCATTTTAATGCACACTTGCAATGTAAATGAGTTTCGAGTAACTCCAGTTTGTCAGCTGAACAAAACCTGAAAGTCTCAACCACAAAAAGTTTCTCCAGACTCAACAGATGATCAGCTGTGCTTCCAGCCTCAGCTTTTGCAGATGAGCTTTGGGGAAGAGAGGGCTGGGACACCGGTCCTCAAGCATGCTGCTTTGGGTGGGGGGAAAAACTCGCAACCGGGAGATCGTTCTCTCAAATTAAATTCCCTGCCTATGTGCAATTGCCAGGTAAAATGAACTCTGTAGCCCACTTCAGAAGAAGAATAAAATGTGCTGCCTCTGGAACCACCACAGAAGCATTCATAGTTTCTACAGTGATCAACTGCAAGCCTGTAGACATCTCAGCTGAGCAGGAACTGGGGACCAGTGCTCATATAAGCCCATGCGGCCCCAGGCCCTTACCTTGTTCCTTACCGCAGGCAGGCAGCAGCCAGGTCCTTCCCATGGTATTTCAGCTGGTGTCTTTTGGCACTTCCTTAATTTTATTTCATGATGGGTGTGGAAAAAAGTCATGGCTTACATTTCACTGAGTGCTTTGTACAATCACTCATTTGCAACAGATATAAGCATGGATAGATTCAGCCACACATGAAAAAATCCCCAGCCTGCTCATAGAGGCACCAAGTTGCATACATCCATATGCATATCCCTCCTTTTTTCCTGGTTGTCGACAGGGACAGAGCCCTACGGCATGTCACCATAAACCTCCTGCAGCCTCCAAGGCTCAGCCACCAACCAGAAGCTGCCTGTAACTTGCCCCAGTAAGGCTGGTACCTGCTCTCAAATTTTTTTTTCTCCTGTCAGATTTAAGCAGTGTCTTGTCAAATTAATACATGTGTTTGATCACCTGCAAGGGGAGAATAAAGGTATAGGAAGCAAAGGACATCTCTAGGTTAGTTTTCATAGACTACCATGAAGTGCATGTCAGTGTGCGCTGGTGTAACACATGGTGGGGCCAGTCCAGGGTGCAAACCAGATGTATTCTGGATCTTCATAGGGCTCTGCTTCTGAACCTGCAAAGTTGGAAGCTCTGTTTTGCAGGATGATTGAGCCTACCATCATAGGAGATAAAAAAGGTTTGGTGCAAATTATGCCCTATGTTCTCCCTGTTTAAATCAGTTTTTAGCACAACTCCTACTACAGAGCTGCCTCCAGCCTAACTAGCCAGTGGTCTTTGCTCCCAAGCTGGAGGAGATGTGGTGAAGTAAAGTCTCTGTGCAAGCACTGTTTCTAAACTTCTCCCAAGCCTTGCTCTTTGCTCCTGTCATCCAGAAAGCTCCCAGGAGGTGACGCGATTGCCTCGGCTGCAATTCACAATTTCTTCAGCAGAAGGCAAAAGAAATATGGACTATAGCCACATCCCATCGATGTGAGAGCACAGAGGATTTCTGTGGAGAGGACCATTGGAGCTTTGATGTATGGGATCAGGTCTATTCATATGTGGGCCATGAAAAGATCAGCTCTATGAACAGTCCTCATCTTCAGCTATACCTACCAGGCCCGTGCAGTACAGACTTGACCCAGGGAACCAGAGGCCCATCGCAAGGTCACAGTTTTGAACAGTCTTACCAGCTGAGCTTGCATAGTCCTCCCCCAAACCAGTCACGGAGTCCCTAAGATTTTACAGGGCTAGGTGTAACTTGCTGATATTTAGCTGGAGACCTTTAACGTATCTATTTATTTGAAACAGGTCAGAAGTGAAATAGGGCAGATGATAGATACTAAAACACAAATCTGAGACTTCTCCACTTTTGGGACAGACATTTTCTAAAGACTTAATCTGGATGCCTGCACCCACTTTGCTACCCAGCATTCTCCATATTAACATTTGCAAATGATGTTTTGAAACATTCCAGTTCTTTTAGGGCAGAGAGATTTCCCTGAAAGGAAACCCAAGTCAGCTATGATACATTGCTCTGCCTCTTCCCTTAGCAGGTCTCTGCAGAATCCGGATGTCACACTGACAGGCAGCTGGTGAACTGCAGGCAGCAGTAACAGCCAGTTTTTAAGTAACATAGGTTGCCAATTCTCGTATGCAAAAAGTGGGTGCATGGAGGCACCTAGGATCTAATATGAGGTTAAATCAGGGTCCTAAACCTTGCTCAGGCTCACAGCAGAAGCACGTAATTCAAGGGTTATTGTCAAGAGGCTTTGCTCCAAGCACACACTTAATAGAGCAGCTGGGTGGGAGTCATTCTTCCCCAGTGCTGACTCCTCTGCATAAAACAGCATCAGGGTTGTCCAGGTTTACACTGCACCTCTTAAAGAGATGGTAGAAACTGCTCAATTTCTGCTTCTCCGCCCAGCCCACAAACCTAAAATAGACTCTGGATAAAGCCATGGCCTTGTGACTCCCTCTTGTGCAGACTGAATTAAAGCTATCACTGAAGGTGCCCTATTGGCAAAGCTAAATGGCTATACGTACCGAGTTCGGACAAAGCAAAGAAGTGATAAAAGGCACTGAACAGCTTTAGAACTATTAGAAGATGTCACCTTCTTCTCCACCTGAAGAAGGAGGTGTTCAGCCAGAGCCTGTTCATTCCCTGTGACCCAAAAACAAGACACAGGGCCACTGACTGAGCAAACTGAGCAGGAGAAGTAGGCAGCAAAGAGAATTTGGAGTAACTGAAGATCAGAATGGGTAGAGAGGTCATAAAATAAATAACAAGATAAGGAGCCAGACATGAAGCAGAGACGTCACGCAGAGCATCTAAATGAGCAACTGCCAGTGGGCAGCGCATCCATCACAAAGACATAGTATGTCGGAGGAATCTCACAGGTGACCAGGGGAAGCAGAAAAAAGCCCTGTGCTGCTCCAGGACCTGCTCCAGGCAGGGGGCTGTCACTCCCGCTGCAGAAAATAGGAGTACAGGTGAGCAAAGAGCCTTTTTATAGCAGTCAGTTAATTTAATGCTGCTCACAGCATAAGTGCAGCAAGAATGCAGAATCTCAAGTGTCAAGTAAGTAAATTTGTATTAAAGTAACTGCAATTATACACAGCCTGCATTCACTCCCACGGGAGGCTATGGCAGGTTTGTGATGGACTTCACTGGAAGCAGAATTAGGATGATAATCGATACAAGCACAGCCATCATTTTGCATTTTCTTGTAGCTGCCAAAGCCTATGACAGTAAAAAGCAAAGGGCTTTTTAGATTACAGAGCAAAGGCCTGCAGAGATTTCAGCTACTTTCCGAATAATGGCATGAGATCAAGTCCTTTTGTGAACACAAAAAAAAGAGAATTTCCTGCTATGTGCATGTAATTCCAATGCTGTGATAAGTTATTTGTTTCACTGCTAGTTAGATCACTGCACAGTGTTCAGTGGCACAGAAGGTTTTGGTCAATCAATGCATTTTTCATCTCTTGTATAAATACTGGTTTGTGCCTTAACTGTGTTAGCGGCAACTGGATCTCTGGTCTAACAAAAGCAAAACTAATTTTAGTGCTGTGAATAACCCACTGTGCTCAAAAATTAACCACTTCCTTCAATTACGCACACAACCAGGTAGCTGAAAAAAAAGTAATTCAATATATTATGAGTTTGATAGCTTTTTTGGAAAAAAAAGTAATAACGGAAAGAACAGCAGTTTGCCCATCCGAATGGCAGGAGGCCAGAGGGGATTAATGGGAGGCAACCAGTGCTGCGGATGGGTACTGAAGGTTGCTCCCTCGGTGCATCTGAAGTTGGTTGGGAAGAGAAAGTCTTGCTGAGCACCACTACCACAAAAAAAGCTGAGGCCTACAAAACTGAATGTGTGATTACACTGATGAGTGGCCAGTGCAAAATATGATTGTCCCTTCCCAGATAACTGTGGCTTATTCCACATTTCTGCTCTGAAGATTATGAGGAAAATCCTCATTTGGCTGCTGTGTCCTGCTAACCTAAAGAATTAGCAAGTTCTCTAAACAGAATTTATTTTCCAAGCAGATAACTTGATATGCTTCGGGATGAGCCCAGACAATTCCCACGGACCCCACACAAAGTGGACTCACTCACCATCTCCTCCAAGAGCCCACCTGCCTCGGAGCAACCTGTTATCCCCAGAAGAAACAGGTGGGAGAAAGGAAAGCGCTAAGCACCCACTGTTCTTCCTGGGACACTAACTTTCTATTGACGAGACCTCTAAATTTCAGAAGGTACCTATAGAAGCATAGTGCGAATGACTTGCAAGGAGCCAGAAGCTCCCTTTCATATCCCCAAACAGAAACTCAGTTTGCTTTGCTCTTGTTTGGGGCCAGTAATGTCACTTGCCACAAAACCTCAGTGGTTATCACAAGAAACAGACTCAGACAAAAGAGAGACAAGAAAAAGGGACAGCAGTCCCGCAGAACAGCCAGACCAAAATGATGCAACCGTTGCACGAGTCGCTGGTCAGGGAGCTGAGGCCAAGCTTCTCTGCACTGGCTCTCAGGGTGTACACTGCCAGCCCACCGCTACCTCCTTGAATTCCCTTCCGAGCAGGCTCAGGTAGTGCTGGTATCTGGGGGGAGCAATATACAGGGCACGCTTTGGCTTTCAGGTGCTCCAGGAGGAGCTCGAAGACCTGAAGGAGCTTGAAATGGAGAAGAGGCTCTATCCACCGGCAAGACGTGTGGAGAGCTGGCCCCAGGCAGGGTTAAAATCCATTTTGCACAGTGCTGGAATTAGAAAAAACATATGCATGTGCACAAAGTGTCTCTTGTAGAGATTGGGCAAGAGCAGGTGGAGACAGGGAGAGGACAGAGGAAAGATGGTAGGACAGTGGCAGAGAAAATCCTTACCTTAAGCTGCCATGCGGAAACTTTTCAAAAAGAAGAGAAGGAAGGTAATGATGATGACAAGAGACCTTAGGCCAGGGAATTAGTAGACTTTTTACCTCTGCTGTATGTTGAAGTTCATGGGAGCTGCCCACCTGCTCCCTGCTGCCCGTTGGGCGCACACGGCTGAGAAATTGGGGAACTGCCCTTCACAGCGGCAGGTCACAATGATAGGGAGTGGGAGACAGAAAAGGGGGATCCAGCTCCCTGGTTTGTTACTGGTCCCAAGCCAATCACCCTGCCTTCTGACGAGCAAAATCTTTTCACCAAGGGCTGGCAGGACTTCTGCAGTTTTTGCAGTCTTTGGGTTCCCTATATAGTCTTGGGGAGATCTAGTCTCCTCTTTCCTAAACTAACCTCTTCAGTGCAGAGTTTCCTTCTCCACTGGCTGTAGAGCAAAGCACGCCTCTTTCCCCTGCAGCCCCAGTTAGAGGGGGTCACTGCCCCCTCGGTGCCAGAGGGCAGAACAGGACACATCCTCCCTTGCTCCTGCACGTTCTTGAATCTCTCCTGGGAAGACAGAGATGAGCAGCAAGAGTTGTTCATGCTCACTTCTTCTCTGACCCTGTGAGGGTGCAATGCTGAGGCGCAGAGCTGAGATGCTTGCAACTTGTCCTGAACTTTGCGCCTCTACCAAGAAAATGCCAGAGCCTGGGAAGGTACTTTTCTCCCCTCCCTGTCTGCTTTCACCTGCATGCAGTCAGGAGGAAGATACATCTGAAAGATGGTTGTACAGTTCTCTCAGTAGCAAGTCCTGCTACTATTCAGCATGATTGCTGGGATTAGAAGGGGTTTGATTTTCAGCACTCTCCTCCGTGTACACCTTCTTTTGACAACAATAGTGTCCTATTGCAGCTATTTTGCAAATCTTTTAGCCATCTGGGAGAAGGGTGTGATGGGCAGATTTGGCTATTGCCTTGTACCCTCAGATAGGGCACAAGGATAAGGAGGGTCATAGGCGATCTCTGCGTTCCCCTGGTTGTCCTAAGGTCAGCCAGATTTAATGTTTGCATTTTGTTTGATTCATTCACCAATCAGTGTAACCCAAGACAACATGGGTGACATTTGTTGTGAGCCGACCCCTTTTTCATTAAGAATTGGCCTAAATCCACACACATTTAATGGTAATTGCTAGGCAGGCAGCACAGAGCAAATACCTTTTATTTCAAATCCAAGACAAGTCAGTGCTGGCTGATAGTTTGTTGGCACTTTCCTACATTAATTAAGTACCTCTCATCTAATATTACACGCGGTCTTTCTGAAAAACCTCTAGTGAAAAGTCTATTTGTTAAAAGTGCCAGTTGAAGTCAAAACAACGTCCAATATTGCAAATTAGGATTCCAGATTCCAGGATGACATCTATTAATCTTTCTCTGTTTAACTAATTAAAAACATGGAGGGACAGAATTTGTTTGGTCATTCTTCTGTCCGTAGGACTTCTTACAGTAGCTAAGAAAAGAAAACAAAATTCCCTTCATTTATCTTAAGATATCGGCTGGCTTACCCATCTGTGAGCAAAGAATGTTTTTGCTTAGCTTGCTTAACTAAATGAATCTTGGTTCACTTGCTTGCAGCTGAAGACAAATTAGGCTGATTATATACGAAAGGGCATACAGTACATCTAGGAATTAAACTGTGACTGGGTATTTAGGATGAATGAAATGAATAGGCCGCAACAGCTTTGTCTTGCTCTGAACAATCAGCAGTCCCCTTCTCTCTCAATCTTTTTAAAGCACTTTCAAAATAATCCTCAGTCTTATTCTTGTGTGTAACTTGCTAGTTTGCAAGTATGGATTTTTAAAGAAACAAAAAAATCCCATGCAAACTTTTCCCCTGTGGTATGGGAAGCATTACCAAGCTCAGCAGCTCGCTGCGATGCTGCCTTTTGTACTCAGCTGAGGAATTCCTGCCACGCCACACTGCCAGGCTGCTCCGTGTACAAATCGCAGAGGCAAGCAATAGCATCGCATCCTCCAGCACTTTTATTTCTCACGCCTCTCTTAACTCCATAGGACACTGCAGAATGTATATCGTATCTGCTGCAAGTGCCTAACAGGTGGTATTTCACATTCACTGCTCTTGGTGGTATGGGGAGTAGGCTGAAATACTGAGTTCTTCACATGTCGATGGTTTTCAGTAATTAGCATATTTCAGCCCAAATCACAAACATCCTCCCTTGAAAAGAATGATAATTGGTGACAAAATCTGTGGGATGCAGTTTCATCAAATGCAAATTTGGGCTAATAAGATAGTCACTAGGCTGCACTAAGAGAATAAAATGCACCATAATTTTGGTAAAAAAGTAATTTTTGCTAACATTTGGGGCATAATGATTTTTGAGAGGACATTTGTAATTTTAGTCTTTACGTAATAAAGGTGTGGATTTGAAATACACGGACAAAAAAAGTCTTACAGGACTGTTCTTGTAGCACACAACTGACCATGCGCTGTACAACTACTTCTCAGTATGACCATGAAAGATGGATACATCTTAAACAAACTGGAGCTTTAGGTGTCCAGATCTTCTCTGAAACACACGTCCTCATTTGTGCTATTCCAGGTACTTGCTGAGATGCTGTAATTCCAGTTTTGTGCTCTCTCCCCTCAGTATGGATGCAAAAGAGAGGTGGAAGACTCCTCTCTGGTTGTTTGAGTCAACAAAGGCTTAGGTTGGTGCTAGCTTCTTTGCAGTGCTGGTTTTGCAGCTTTATAACCCAAGCATGGTGTCAGGAAGATGTTTGCTCCTGTGATTGATGTCAAGAGGGGAAAAGAAAAGCAATCCCTCAAGCAACAGAAAACATACTTTCTTGAATAGTGGGTGTTGCCCCTATACCGAAATCAGATGAAAACTGAAAGGCAAATATTTGTGCCCTATCAGGACAAACCTCTCTTTTGAAAACAACAGACAGCTTTTGGGAAAGGTGGTAGAGGCTTGAACTGGCCATAGCCCTGCCAGGGAAATTCCCAGGGAAATATCTCTAAACAAAGAACTACACTATGGTGTAGTTGGAACTTGTTGACCGAAAGTCTTTCTACACTACGATCATCTTAAGGAGAGATGGTCTTGAGGGGCACCTTGACTTGTATTTGGAACTACACATAACTCCTCATCCATTTGGTATTGGATGCAGATACACTGCTACCTCTTAGGTGCCCATGGGCCACTGAAAGACAGAAATACTGAAGTTGTTTTACTCACTATGGCACAGGGAGCCCAAGCCAAAGTGAATACTGAACCCAGGTCCTCGAGGTCTCAGCTCACAATTTCAGCTAAAGCCATCTTTTCTTCCCATCACTTGTTTCCAAAGTCTGATTGTTCTTTCCATCTGCACCGGCTTCCCTGCAGCTTGGTCATCCTCTCTCCATGCTGACCCCTGCCTCTACTCCCGTGACCATCCTCCCTCCCTAGTGAGCGGCGACTCAGTCGCTATGGGTGCAATACCTAATGCCTCCAACGCCTGCTGTGTTTGCCTCACGCTGTTTTAGCAGCATGGGTAGTCATGGTAGGCTGACTCTCTGTCTTCTCATTTCAGCTGCTCTAACACATATTCAGGCTAAGGAGAAGCAATAGAGCACTTTCTAGACCACGGGCACAAGCTTTTTTCTCTTACTAAAAATACCCAAACTACTGCAGCAACTGCAGACCCAGCCACTCTCTGTCGACTGAAACGTGATTCTCATCTCAGTAAGAAATCAGAACAAAAGTTTTCTTTCAAAGACTTTCTGGGAAGCAAATATAACAAGTCAAATCCCTAGCCAGAGATAACATAGTCGACACAAGGTAGGATATTGCTTTTAGTCTCAATTGGATGCTGCCTTATTAATGCTGATAGGTCCTCATGAATACAACTTAGCGGTTTCCTTTTATCTAATGTTTTTGTTTTCCTCTGATATGGCAGGTTCCTGTTTTAGTATATAAACTTGCTTTTGATGTATTGATGCACCAAGAATTTATCAGTCATGTGGAAAACAAGACAAACAATCATAAAATTGGGGTTTTTTTGTAACACAACTGTTGAGCTTTCATGACATAAGCATCATAGTAAAATGTTTAACTACATAGAGGAGTGCACATCCAGCTTGCTATTGAAAAATCGCGGTCCAAACACACACACATGTATTTCTATAACAGCCATATAAACAGATACTTGGTCATACCCTAACTTACAAAACATGCACTACCGGCAGAGAGATAAACCCTTGTCTAACACTGAACAGCTTTGTCTCTTCCCTTGCTACAAATCTCTACCATGTTGAAAACAATTTTGCCTCTACTGCTGAATCCAGGCTCTGAAATCTGAAGACTGTTATATCACCATGCCGTACAATCACCGAATGCCAGATTAAAATAAACACAGGCACCATATTATTTCATTATCAGAAGAGCACAAATATATCTTCTTTCAGATATTATTTATATGGTTCTAAGAAGTTGTATTTCTTTCTAAGAGAGACTGACTGAGAATTTCCATCTTTATAATATAGTAATGTTACAGGTATCTAAAGGAAAAAAACAAATGCAGCAATTAATTTTAACATATTTTGTATAGAATGATTAGATTCTTAAAAATGAGGACAAAGTTACACCCATCAGAGATGTGAGCATTTTGTAAATTAACAGTGCTTTTCTTGGCGTCACAGAGGATGAAACTTCATTAAAATTTTACATTACTGCTGAAATACATTTAATGTCACAAAAAAAAAGAATACACTTAGTAACGTTAATAGCCAGCTTGCTTTAACAGCCATCAATAACTGATCCTCACAATTACTTCATGTGGCACAGAAAGCCGCAGTATCTCCAGAAGTCTACATGCAGGGAAATTTTAAAAAGCAGTCACACAGCAAGAGACAAACCAGGATCAGAACAAAAGTAACCCCAGAAGCTCCATTTTTTTTTTTTTTAGCCTTAGAGGTGTGCCAGTCCTTCTCTCATCTGCAACATCGACATTTCCTCGCGGAGCCTCGTCAGCGAGAGCTGGGCAGCTCGAGGAGCAGGCACTCCTGGGGCTCAACGTGTGTCAGGAAATTCCTCCTCTTTTCCGCTGGCTGGGCTGCAATTACTGCGCTGGCGGTGCAGCTCAGGGAGCAGAGCGGGGAGATGCGCTGCGGGGGCCCGGGGAGGCAGCGAGCACCTGGGAATAACCCAAACTATGCTGGCCTTCTGCCTTACAGGCATTTGCAGGAGTTTCTGCAGGGAAAAGAGAAGCCAGAGAGCGCCCCTTTTCTATAATGTGCGAAATCAGGCTACACAGCATACATGTGAAATTAAACCTGCCTACACAAGATGGAATTGCAGTCTCGATTCAGCTGAATCATTTCCTGTTGCTGCTGTATAAAGAATAGCATTTGAAACCTGACATCAGCCCTTTTAGACATACAGGGCTTCCCCAGATAGATGACTAAACAAATGCCTAGGTAAGAGGTGTAACGAGTATTTCGAGACTATCTTTGTCTGGAAAAGACCCCCATGCACAGATAAGAACTGTGGCCAGAATTTTTAAGTGATTCACAAAAGGCTAGTTGTTACTAATCTAAGATTTCTCATATAGGGCCTTCCTCTCCACTGGAAAAAACAGAGGGATTTATAAATTAAATATTAAAAAAAGGCTGAAAACTGTGGAATTGGCATCACTGAGATGCACAGACAAACAGCAAGGAAGGACGGTGTCATTAACCAGAGAGACTGGCTGCACTAGCTGCTTTCACCATCCTGCCCAGTGTGTAATTGGGAGGCTTCTCCAGCAGACCAGCTCGTGGAAACCCCAGCAGGTTCCTTGTGCAACACATGGACGAAGAACAAAGCCAGAACTTGGGCTTACTTTGTCTAAAATTTACCTGCATGATGTGCGTTCAGACATCAGGAGACACCAAACCTCTCCTGAGCGCAGGGTCTCTGTGTCCCTACCACTGAGCAGACACGATGCCGATGTGTGAGCCACAGCTGGCAGTTTGTACAAGCCCACCAGAAGGAACAGCGAGCCATCCTGGAATGAGGCAGTACAAAACTCTTCCCAGGATAAAACTGGGTTTCCTCCATTTTGGTTTCCTACTTTTCCCCAGTACTTTTTTGTTTCATGTACACTGACATTTCCCAGTTCTGAGTGAAACCGCACATAAACGCCAGCTCTCTTCCACAGAAGCAGGAAAGCACTGACCGCTCACAACACTCCTGACTAAATTTGCAGACTCACTCCTGTCCCAAAGCATATAAAATATTTGGTTGCTAATTCCAATCTACCCAGCAAACCCTCCATCCAGGATTTCCTGGAAATGACCAAACCATTTATGATACCAAGCAATCCTCTTTTTTGGGGGGGTGGTTCAAAAGCTAGGAAAATAAATGTGTCAAATGAGCATTTTAAAGGAAAAATTAAGGTAGCAGGAAATATGAGCCATAAATGGAGCCTGTACCTACTATCCTCTAATATTTTCCCTTTCATATTATCAAAAGATCAAGTTGTTAAGCCTGCTGAACTCCAATGGCTACGAAAACCTAAGCTCAAACAGAAGCTGCTAATGAGAGGCATTTCCTAAAGCTGCTTTAGCAGGTGTTTCCTGCTGAAACGGGGAGGGTCGCAAATGTAAATCTCATTTGGAAAGTTTCTAACCCCAGGGATAATATTGAGTGGTGCTGCCACTCTCACTGCCATCTGCACTAGAAAGTGGTTCAGACTGAACTAGATAGCACTTGATCCCACTGAGTGAGCCCAATTGTTTGCATTCTTGCACAAATGTGTGAATGGCAGCCTTCCGGCGAAGCAAATGCTGGGTCTGCTCCCTTCAAAGGCTTTGCCAGTGATCCTTGCCCTGCTGGCTTCATCCTTAATTGGCCTACACGGTGGGGAGCAATTAAAAATAAATGGTAGCTTGCTGCGCTGCTGGAAGGGGAAGTTTTGCGACTCCAGGCATGAGCGCAGCTACCTTAGTCCACTGTGTACGCCATGCACAGGGAACAGCAAGAGGGAAAGGGGAGAGACCTGGCTATTCTGAGTAAGTGCCAGGGGAAAAAAAAATCATGTTGCAAGCTGCAATAAATCATCATTAGCCTTACAATTAAAGGTTTGATTGTCTGGGGCAGGAGCATGCTTCCCCTGGAGTTTCTGCAGAGTGTGGGAATGGCATTTCCTATTATGCCCGTAGTTCAGAAATGGGATTTTTCATACAGTCTTCGCAAGACAGTATGCCCCCCTTCCATACAGTCTCAACGGAGGGAGCAGAATGGCTCTTATCCACATGGAAAAATGAGATTTCTTCAAATGAAATTTCCAATACCAGAAGTTGTAAAACTAGTTTTTCATTAAAGACAGCTAATCTCAAAGAAAAGCAGTGTCCCATTGCTGTGTCATCAGGCTTTCTGAAACTTTAATCATAGGTGGGCAGTTCTGAACCAGCGATTAACTTGCCATAATCATCTGTATCAAGCAATGGAGTTTTTCAGATAATCTCCTACTACTTATTAATGAAAGTCCACTATAAGGATGAACCAAAAATCCCAATCATTTATGGAATTAAAACCTGAATTAAAAATACAGACTTTCACTACACACCAACCCACATTTCCATGATATTTAGTAGTGGATTAAAGCACAAAAAAAGGAGTAGCTGAGAGTCATTTGATTTTCCTTTGTTCCCTGAAGGTATTTGACACTGAACGTGGTCAGCTTCTCCCAGGAACTGACCAGGTAACTCATGTCAGCAACAGCCATTTTATAAACACCACATGTATGTCATTTCCTAATGACAGAGTTGCACATAATTTTTTGCATCTTGCTGCTTTACTACAAAGCACCTCAATGCTTCTTGTATCAGAAATGTGTGGTACCTTCAGGGATGTCTCTTCATTTCATGGTGGAATAAAAAGGGACGAAGTCTGCACTGGGAAGTCTCCAGGACATCCTTTTCTCTCCTCTCCCTTTGTTGATACCAAATTGAAACTAACAAAAGGCTTTACTCTGATGATATCCTAAGCTTTTAAGCTGTGACACAGCTTTTAAGAGTTTATCATCTCTGGGAAAAGCTACCACTCTTTTTAAGCAGATTCAGTGCGCATGGGATAGAGCTACTGTACAAACACACACTTCTTGTTCCACTCATTTTTATGCCCAGTGTTTAGAATGGAAATCGAGAAGTATCTCTAAAAGTTATTTCTCCTGTAGCTAACGTGTGATGTTCTAGTGTCTGCAACACATGTTGGGAGTGGGCCAGAAAGGTATATTGGTTATGTACCACCCCAGTTCAACCTCTCTGATTATAGAGCTCCCCTCTCCCAGGAAATGACCTACAAGAAGCAGTAGAGAAAGATTTTTTGCAGTAGATTTAATCTTCAGAGGGGAAACAGGCTATATAAATCATATCTCTGCATAGAAATATCCTGTGTCTTGTGCTGCAATGTAGCAAACCATCTGAATTGCATTGACAGAGAATGATTTACTCAACTGCAGAACTAGGACATTTATGTGCAAGCACATACATTTGATATATTGTTTGTAGGCACCTCCAAAATTCACCTTCTTCAAAACCACAAGATATCAACAGCAGTAGGGTGCTGTGGGGGCTGCAGAGACACTTTTCATGTTCTCTCCATAGAGGGCTGGAGAAGATAATGTAATCCACAGTTCTTCAACAAAGAAATGCCACGTACCCAAGGCCCTTTCCTTTTAGTCCATTAATTTGTGATAAAGTTTCTAAAAAAGAAAAAGTTCAAAATGATGCAAATCTCTCTAAACCAGTTCTGAGCAGAGAAACAGTGAGGGGCCAGTTGCTTAGTGATAATCACAAAGGCAAGGAAGAAAATACTGCAAGCCCTGCTATATCTGCACAGTCAATGTGATGAAAAGGCCATGGCCTTGCAAGGGAAACAACACTAAGCTGCTTTGTTGTGTTGCTTGTGAAGATTTCTTATATGCTCATTCTACTTGATTACACTCAACGTCGATAATCAGGTCTTTCGACTCCAGGGTGAAAAATTTCCTACTAAATAATGATAAGGGTTCTAATATATTGTTACTATGACCTTTGTAATAACGCCTTTAAAAATCAGGTGGTATTTCAAAGCACAGGGTAATCCATAGCATTTCGCATGTACTTTGTTTTCCTTCCACATACTTACAATACACCACTTAAGCACTATGGAATGTGTCTAGATGAGGCACAAAATATGCTAATGATATGAAGCCTGCACAAAGTTTGCATTTTAAGGTCCTATCCAAGAAGTCATTTTGTTATGGTCATCTCTAATCTCTGCAGGCTAACTTCACAGGCAGGCATCTTCAAGGGGCTGGGACAGGCTAGTGATGCCAAAATGAACCTGGGAAGCTGAGGCAGGGCCCCCTGTACTGAGCAATGGTTTTGTGTGTTCAACCCTTCCAAGGAGACTGGTTTCAGACGTTCAGAAGTGAGACAGAAAAGGCAAGGGTTAATTCAGCAAGAAGGTGCTGCTAGGTGAGAGATCTAAGCTAGTAAGCGTAGCATGGACTACATTATTTTGCCAGCATTAAATCTATGGTAGAATTAGTCACATTTCCACAGTCAAAACTAAGCTTCATTATAAAGTAGGACATCAACATCTTTACTAGCTACGAAAAACACCATGCATCCTCCCCACATTAACAGCAAGAGCCAGCTGGAAAATTTTGGCAGGCTTTTTTTTCTCTCAGAATTTTTTTTCTGCTCAGAAAAACATCCATTGGAGGAGTCAGAACCTTTGATGGAAATCAGAAAGCTTTCACCCTGAAAGGGTACTTCAGGACAGAATTTCTGCAACCTCAGAAGGGCTGGTTAGGGGTATGGGCAACACGCTGACAACCATACTGCTGAACCTTTGGGAAATACCTCAATTTGGCCTCAGGGATCTCTTCACCCCATCTTGTTGTGTGGCACAGGCAGGGACAGAAAGACATTACTGAAAAATGTCCAAACTTCTTGCTTGCAGAAGGAAATACTCTATTCAGTGATACTCCTGAGGGTTTTGTGGTTTTGGGGTGGGGCTTTTTTGGCAAAACCTTAATTCTTAGATCTCCTTTAAAAGCAAAACAAAACCTCCAAGAGCTAAGGATCCCTTATTAAGATGTAGGTAAGAGTGAGTTGAACTACATGATATTATCTTAAGGTATAAACTTTACATTGAGTAAAAGATATTGAAAAGACACCCAGGAACCCCTGACAGAGTTGTAAGCTTTATTTGGTATCAGCTAACCAGTTGTGCATGCCATAAAGTGGTTCAAGATGACAAAATATATCAGAGACTTAGAGACCAGATGCACTTAGGAGAGCCAATTCATCTAGATCGTTAAAGAAACTCTTTTCCACTCTTATTGGTAATCCCAGTGGACTGAGTTAGCACAGGCAAATCTGCTTGTGTGTGCAGACTTTCAGCGAGACCTAACTTTGTATTCACTGAGAGTATCATCATAGATTAACAATCAAAAAAGGGCCACCCATTATGGTTTTCAAATAAATGCTTCCTGTTTACAGATATTAACGTATCAAAATATTACTAGGCTTTTATCACTATCTGTCTACAGCTTTGCAAATTCACTATGCTGCTGTGTCATTTGCCCCACAATGGTATTTGCAAGCAGAGTAGCCATTCACTCCTGAAAAATCCAATCTACTACCCACAACCTATATTTCTCCTAAAACATTTTATGATTTTGGAAAACAATTTCTATCACGAGAATTTAATAAAATAGCATGGAAAATTGAGCATATAAATCTATATAAATACCTAACTGTAACAACATCTGGCACTTTAATTCAACATAGTTTAGTTTCCTCCTCATAAAAATGGTTTTATTTCACAAAAGGTACATTTTAACATAAAGATTACTATAGTTTGAATAATCTGAATGGCATTCCTGATTAATTCTTTTCCCAACTACTTTTAGTAACAAAAAATGAACAGGAGGGAAGGTCACTGTGACCAACAGTGTTCTCCGAATCCAGCTGGAGACTGCCAGCAGTAGCTATTTACAGTTTTAGTAGACAAATCCACAAGCCCCAAATATTTTTCAAGTGCTAAATCAATTAGTCAATATTTAAAGGCCATATATGATAAAATTCTTCGTTCATTTGCCCCTGCAAACGTTATTGCTGTTATCTCATGTGTACAGTGCACAGCGGCAACTCGCAGCCTCTACCAGCTGGTGCCTCAACTCTGCGAGTCAAAGACACCCAGAATAATGGTCTCTGGCCCAAAAGCCTGCAGTTTCAAAGGCAAGTCTCCCCAAAAGGGTGACATAAATGAGGGGGTTATATGAGAGGAGACAATAAAAATGTATAGGTTGTGCATGCTAGTGAATACTATTGCAGTGCATATAATTCCTTCTCAGAACAATATCTCTGAATCTCCACCCAACTAATGAGGCATGCTGTTTTAGTTTGCTTTTCTTTCACATAGGCCATGTACTAATTCATATTATATAGCTTGAAGCCTTCATGCATGGTGGAGCAGGAAGCAGAGGAGGGTAAAGAAATGGCAGCCCCCTCACAGAGCATGCCAGTATTTCTCTGTCCAAATTCTTCTCCTTTTTCTTCTCCCAAAACACAGAGGTTTGTATCTGCATGAAGTCTGGCCATGGTAGCAGAGCACAAACTGCAGCTCATGGGGCCAGCCCACACTGGTTGAGGAGGTCAGCTGTCACTCTGAAGGAGAATAACAGATACAAAAGCCAAGGTGAGAGTTCAAGCGTACTGGTTCTGGCATGGAGGGATTTGTTGTATGAATACCAGTTTTCATTGACACTGAGGTATGCCCTTCGCATCTACTCACACATAAAAGAGGAAGATGCAGGTGTCAGGGAAACTGTTGGCCAGCCATTGATTTCAAACAGCTTTCAGGCCACCTTTAAATCCTTACATCACTTTATTGAGAGAAAAACGTGGTCAAATGCCAGGAACGTGGACAGTCATACAAAATGAAGGGTCACCTAAAACATCAGCTAAGGCTTCAAAGCCTGAGGCCGCTGCTTCTGCAGAAGCGAGAGCAGAGCTTCCTAGCAGCACCCAGGCTAGCACCAGAAGGCTGTGCCTGCCAGAAACAGGTGCCGGAGCATCCTGCCTCGTTTTTACATTTTAGCAACACTCGTGTTGGGTTTTGTCCTGCTAATAATATCCAGTTGAATCGAACTGAAATTACAGTCTCTGCCTAGCATTCACTGCTCAGGACTCCTGGGGACAAAAGAGCATACCAGAGCGCAAGGATGTTTTACTCAGAGATGAGGCAGCAACTGGCACAGGACCACTTCCTTGCTATTTCTCTGGAGTTAAGCAATACAAAAAAACCCCATCACAGAGCTCTACACGACCCCATGCATAGCCTCGTGGCAGTGCAGTACGTCCAGCTGCAATGACAAATTCCATAGTGAATGTAAGGACTCGGTGCAGCCCCTGAACTATTTACAATAACCTCCTTTCCATCTCACTTCATGGAAAACATTTATTTAGGCAAAGAGAAGAGGAGGACAAGGGTATCAGAAAACAGATCTCTGAAAAAGCAGCATCAAAAATAAATGCTGTACATAGTGCCTGACTTTTTAAATGAGGCAGCAATTTGTTGATTCATCTTTTAGTTTTAATAAATACAGCCTATAAAGTAAGGGAACATATTGTATTCACAGAAGTCTGTAACTACACCAAAGGGAAGATGTTAGTTAAAAATATCCAAACAGATTCCTGGTAAGAAATAATTATTTGTCTTTGGTTACATCTTTTAATTTCCTCAATGGCCAGGAACAACAAGGTAGCCCCCCAGGAAGACCACAATGGAGGTTTATGTGACAAACCACTACCTGAAGATGAAATGTTAATGTTATGGGATGGGATGGTGGGGAAAAGACAAGGTACCAAGTGTATCCTGCACCACAGGTAGAGGTTTCAGTTCAGCATTTGCTTAGCCCTGAACACCTGAATCCCTGAAGGCATCATTCTTAGCCCACAGAAGGCAACTGACTGATTCCACTTGTCTCTCTTCAGACTGTTGGGGATGCAGAATGAATACAAATTATTACCTGTCTCTTTTCAAGGTTCAAAACAGAATAGGAAACGCAAGTATAGGCTGCAAAGATAAATAACTATTTGCATATTTACAAGAGCAACTTATATACTTTTAATGTAAATAAAGATATCATTTATTTACATTATTTACAGTTCAATTACACAACATGAACTATATATAAAAATGATTTTGCTGTAAATTCACATGGACCAAGGAAGAGGCTCATTTACTGGAACAGTCCTGAAAAATCATTCAGATGCATGATATATGGAAATATATTAATCCACACACGGATTAATACTGCTTTGCAGCTACTAGCCTGTGTGCCCCAACTTAGGAAACGCTCAAGAGCAACATTTAGGGCCTTCTGGTCATGAAGCTCTGCTAGTGAGTGTATTCCCATGGAAGCTCTCTTCCCTCCAGCAGGTCTTCTCATAAGCAACATGTCCCCTGATGGCAAGTCCTGCCTGAAATGCTGTTATCAGTAGCTCCGTCAGCAGTAGGACAAGACCTGGTATCCGACATCTCTTTTTTTCTGTGGATTCTCTGATGTTTAATAAAGGGTGAGCCTTTCTTTCCATGAACAATTTCTCATCTACGTGGATGTCCATCTTCAGGAAATATGCAGGAACTTAATAGCTCTGTGGTCTCTGTCCCATCACAGTCAAATTTAGACAAAATTGCCCCATGTTTGATACTTAGTCAGAGGCCAGGAAGGAATGACTGACATAAGCAGGCGCACAAACAGTGAGTGCAACACCATCACTGCAGCCAAGAAGGAAATTGACCACCTTGCTGTTCTGACTTGTCTGTTGAATGATGACAACAACATTGCTATTAATTGAGAATTATCACTTACTGCCAGCCTTATTACAGCTTTTCAGAGACTCCCAAGCTCCAAGGAAGGTACTTCTGCATAAATACAGTAACATCAGAGGACACCTACTCTTCTTGATTTCTGTACCCTATGCCATGCAAATGTGAACCCTCACTTCTCACCCAATCATCACAATATGATTAATGCAAAGCACTCCAATTCTCATGTTGAGCAGCATGCCAAATAAGCAGTGAATCTATCGCTTTAATTATCATCATGAATAAAAGTCTTTAAACCATCCGTGTACAGTCTCTGCTCAGAAAGTCTTCATGAAACCAGCACTTGAGATGGCTCATTCAACCATCCTCAGCTGACTGGCCTGGGCACCAGGAATAAATTACTCATTTTAGGATTCCACTTGTGCAGAAGGCCTACAGTGGAGTCATGACTTATAATGGGGGTTTAGAGCTGTTGTGAGTATTATATCATTAAAGGAGTTTTTCCTTATTTAGAGCCAAAGGAATTGTCCTAGAAAGTGGCATGGCTGAAGGGCAGTCCAGCAGATAATTCCTTCTTTAACAGTGAAACATCTAATTTCTTCAGTAATTACCTATTTGTCTACACCTGACAGGTACAGAGACATTCTCATCAGCTCTCTGCAGTCAGTCACAGAGTTGCTGTTTCTGGGACATGGACTCCAGAAATAACACTTTCCATAATTACTTAAGTGCTCAGTCTGACCCACTGGATGACAGCCAAACACAATAGTGGACACTCTTGCAGTTAACACAGTATGGAACCTGGGCCATCACAAGCACATCAACAATACTCTTGCTGATTAGAAAAATATTATCTAGGTGAAGAGATGAAAAAGAAATTATGCATCCCCAAATGCTGGTTAAGCAGCAGAGTGTACAGGCAAGGAGTATTTAGATTTTAAATGAACCTATCTTCTCATATGCAGAATACAAACAGCTGAGATACCACTTAGAGGTTATGACCCAGCCACTCAACTCATCAAAGTATGAAAATATGCAAGTGATGTTGATATTAACTGAAGAATTTATGCTGGATGCAACTCCCTGCTGAACGGTGCCTTGCTTTGACTCAGCATCAATGAATTTTACCTCAAACCCTCACTACAGCACTTAATATGTGCCTGGTTTATCTGAAGATCATTTTCTGTTGTCTTCAAATAGCATAATGACTTACATATGAGGAAGTAAGCAGATGAATGCAAAAGTAGGTAAATCTCTGGTCTCCTCTCCCCTTTCCTAAACAGCAATTTGTTGTACACATGCACCAATAATGTCAACCTTCATGCAACTCTTCCCACAGAGTACCCTGGATATGCCAGTGGGAAAACATTCAGTGGTAAAGTCAGCACATGTTTTAAAATGGTTGTATGCCGCTTTGGTTAGGAGAAGCTTTATAGTCAGTCCAGTGCTCAATACTGTCACCATGGCTGAAACAATTACGTTTCATCAATTGCAAAAGGTTGTTTCATTGCTAGAGAATTATACTGTCTCAAAAAAAAAAAAAAAACCACCAAAAAAAAAAGGTAAGCAGCAGCCATTTCCTAAGTCTGCAGCTCTAAAAAACTCACATTCAAGTTCTGAAAACATACAGTAACTGCAAATGCACTCCTCAGGTTCAAAACCTATATATGCAAACTATATAATATATTGGGGGATGTGGAGTGAGCTCACGCTTATGGATGAATCACCCGAGGAAGAAAAGACACAGGGCTCCACACTTTGTATGTCAGCCACCTTATGTAAGGCATTAATGGATGACCACAGCACAAGAAATTGAACCTAGGAGCCAGTCACTGTTCAATACCCAACAGCAAGATTAATTAGAATTCAGATTTGGATTCTAGTTTGTGATTGATCACTGTCACCATTCAAAGTTCAAGGCTCTATTTACTTTTCCTAGGAGCACTGCTGAAGATGATCCTCCACTGTTTCTTCAGTCAGCCTAAACCACAGAGAAGTTTCCCATTACTGTGTTTTGTCTTCACTCCTCCTTTCTTTTCTTAAGGGTGATTTTCTTTGCCATTTTTTTTGTCTGATTTCTGTCACTGTTGTCCCTGTTTATATACTGGTTTATTACATTCTGCCTATACCTCACCCCTACCGTTTCTAATCCTATGACTGTCCTTTCTTTTTTAATATTCTCATTTAGGAACCACATTTCATAATCTTTTCTGGCAGTGAGATGGAGGTGTCATGTACTTGCTGGTGTGCAGATGCTTTCCTCATAAGTCCAACATCTTTTTCATCCAGCCACTAAAAGAAGTTGATTCTAAAGGCAGATTTAGTGATAGGTACATGGCTATGTACTATCTAGTTAAAGCAAAGATATGCTTTATTTAGAGAATTTTAAAATAAATTGAGACTGAATATGTAGTCTCCTATTTGACTAGTTAATCCTCTACCGCATCTGTATTTTTTTAATCTCAAATTCCAGCTAGCTAGTTAGTTTGTTTCTTAAACTCCTAGCAGTGGAGGTTTAAAAAAGAGCCATAAATTAAAGGGACTAAAACAGAATACGAACCTAACACAGGAGTTCCCTCGTGGAACCTTAAAACCGATCAGTGCCACTTTCTGTAAGGTGCAGATCAGATGTGATCATCTGGAAAGCTGGTCTTCCAGAATAAATGTCAAGCAGCATGATTACCAAAAAAAAAAGGCAAACGATATAGATGACTTTCAAGCTTTGCAAAGCTCCATGTGAGAGGTCCTTATCCCTCCTATGACCATCCTTTGACAGAAACTGAAGGAGCACAAAATATGCCAGAGCAAAACACTGATTCCACACAATCAATAATTTTGATTTTCACGCTGTCACAATTCAGTAGTAAATTAGGAATCAGAGGAACTACCAAGAAATGCCAGATGGTTCATTATGAAATACACCAGCTGTCCTTTTCCCTCCAATGTCTCATTTTAAACTGGTGGAAAATGAAGTTACTTTAATCTACCCTGTACAGCCCTATAATAAAAACAGACACCAAAATGAAGGTTGAAATATCCAGCTACTCAATGGATTCACCTAGTCTATCATCATGATGCCATGTAGTATAATCACCCAGCTACTTCACAAAATAGATCATACACTTCCACTGAGGTACCTCTGCTCTCAGCACCATACTGGCCCCTGTCTAACCGAGTTCGTAGTGTCAGGATAGACAAGCAGACAAACAGCTGTTAGCATAAAATGGATCAACACCTATGCAGCTGAGCTACCAAGGACATGAGTTGAATGCATACATTGTACCTCAAGCCTAACAAGGGCAGTTAGCATGATTCTCATTAGATGTCATGTCAAAGGTGGCTCCTGCATTAAGTGCCTGGAAAGCGAAGGCAGTTTTGGAAGGATATACATGAATGGCTTAAGACAAAATGCCTTAGTTCAACAGACTAGCAATATACCTATTCCAAAACATCCATGTATTTGAACAGAAGGCAGGGGGTAAAGAAGTTACTTAAAAATCATACCTATGTTTACTGTCTTTGGGTGCTACCTTTGCAAAACCAATAGCTCAGAACTGTTAATAAATAAATCCTTGGGGTTATAAAAGGATACTTTCTTAGGCCTACTGGACTAAAACTCTTCCCTGTTTTATTTTAGTTGTATTACGTAAGGGATTAATTTGGCGCATTTTAAGAATGTAACAGACTACACATATTCTTCAGAGCTCAGTCTCAGTAATCATGGCACAGCCAAACTCTTTCCACTACGGTTTGCTAGAGATAACAAATCTATCCCTCAGCCAAGCATGAAGATGTAAGCAGTGCAAAAAGAAGTGGTCCAGGGGGACATTTTTCACATTGCCTCACAAAAAACCCAATTCATTTTCAAGTTAATTCTTTTCAGTTCCCTAGCTAAAAAAGAACTAATTCCTATTGCTAGGTGAGTGTATTAGCAAAGTCTAAAATACAGCCCAGTAAAAAATTTATATGACTTGCTCACCTATGTAGCTCGTTTATGTGTTTATAAATTTCAATCCTTAAAAAACTTTTGGAAGGTTACTCAAATGTATCATTGTTAGATCTGCAGCCACGATTTCTCCACACTAGTAACGTAAACTACATTAGCTGGGGGGCTAAGCGCACACACTCACTCATCTGAGAGAAGAAAGAAATAGTAATTTCATGGACTTTACACAAATGTAGTCACACAAGCTCCTTTTTCCTTCTTGGAAATTGCCAGGCATCACTGAGTGTACTGATTATTCTGGAAAAAAATGTTTTTAGGCACCAGGATTCCCTTTTTACTTGGTACCTCATATTTCTATTGTGTCTAAGTGTCTAGGATGAACACGAAACCAGTGAAACAAAACAACAGATCAGCAAAAGCTGAATTAGTTCTAAAATTTAGATATGGCATTGAGATACAGGACTTACAAAACTCAAAAGAAACAAGCATTTATCTTTATTTCCAAACAACATATAATTTTAAAATAAAGTTTAAACATTTCCTTGTAGTATTACTAATTCAAATGTTGTTGGAACGTGAAAATAACTCATTTTCCCCCCTTAAGCTGTTTATATGATTTTTTAGAGTTATTTCCACTTTAATAACCTACAGTTTTAATAAACACTTGACACAGAATTTCTTTAAATAATGTCTGTGTATTAAAATTCTCTCTTCTTTCAAGTATTTTTAAAAGATGGTTAAATTGATCCACTTTACAAGACAATGTTTATACTACCTCTTTTTAGCAGTATTGTAAACTGAATGCAATCTCTTTTTTAACATAATCCACAGCTGCTTTAAAATGTCCTTTCTGAGGCTCTAGCCCTTTTTTCAAAGGATTTTCATAAAGAATGTCTTTAATTAGTATTCATTTCAAGTACATTTTTTATTCATTTCATACAAATCTGGTCTGAGCAGAGTTCTCAACATTGTAAATAACTGACTAAATACTCAAATCTTGAAAATGATACCGGAGACCAGTAAGATAATTCATACATTGTTCTTCCAGATTTCCTTTACTACTGCTTTTTGGCATATCTTTTTCTTTCTTGTCTTGCTGTCAAACTTGAAAGACTATGTTACACACTGGAGAAGGTTATATTTGAACTGGAGAAGGTTAAATTTTGCTAGAGCTGAATGTTTTATGTAATACTAGCCTTGCAGAACACTGACATGATAAATGCTGTGCAGTTGACTCCCTTTTATTGGGTCCTTTCTGTCCCGAGGACCTGAAGTACAATACTGAGCCAGGGGAGAAACTGCCTAAGAAATCTGTATTTTCTGCTTTGATTAGCTTTAGTTAGCCACTCACTGACTTTTTTGTTGTACTTAAGTATGTACATGCAGCCTAAGAAGATGACAAGCAAAAGAAAGTTAATGGCTTCCCAGCCTGCCTGTTCTTTCCTCATCTATGGAGAGCTTTTGCTGAAAATCCAGTGTTCTCTGTCTTTATTTGGACAGCAATGTATTAACTCTACCTATAGATAGAGAAATGGAGAGAAAGTGAGTAACACGAGCTAAGGTCACATAATGAGCCAACATCAGATGGTAAAACATGCCTCTACTCTCCAACTACTCTTTTGCATCCACAGTACTGCACTTCCAGAAAATAGTGGCACAAAAAGCTTTATTTCTGTGCATGAGTCTCAAAGTAGGACGCATGAAACACGAACACCGCCAAGTACTAAGTCAGGGTGAAATTAATTTGAATAACGCACTTCATCCCTTAGAGACCACCTGTGAACAGAAAGGGTCTGCTTGTAAGGATACAGTCATTTACCAATCATGTGCGGCTTTGCTGATCGCACTGTTGGCATTAAAGTATCACCTTATTAAGTTTAATCATTTATGATTTTCATAGCACTTGCCATTTAGATTCAATCTTTGTACAACATTGTTTTTGTAAGCTAATTTCTATCTGTTCACATTATCATGCAGTGAATGGTCCTGAAGCTTTGGTGTCCTCCATTTGGGTTGAAACTATCACCACATTTGAAGCCCAAACACCGATTTTTGCTGTTTTCTGACTATACAGTCTATTTGAGCTATTTTTTCCTAACTCCAGTCCTGAGAAACTGCATTATTTGAAATACAAAGTTGACGTAAGCTACAGTTAGGGAACCAAGCATTATCACCCCTCAATTTTGGAGAGCTTCTGAAGTGCTGTGGCAAATGACATAATGCTTCGTTCAGGTGGGTAAAGCACTTGAAGAAACCGGCGAGCCAGGCACTCTGGGTTTTGTCTACCCAACTCTCAGCTCTGGGCAAGCTGAACGGTTGCTGCCATTTGGCACTTTGCAGCGTCTGGTTGTTCCACACAGGACCCCAGTACCTTGGGCCACCCCCCAGCCCCCAGCCGCGGCCGTTGCAGGGCCTAGCGGCCTCTTACCCCGCGGCCGCTGTGACACGGGCTTCAGGCGACAGGGGAGCAGCACGAAGGCTCCCCAGCCGAAACCAAGAAACCACCGGTGAGCCAGCTCCGCCGCCCGGAGGGGCAGCGTTTCCCACCCCCGTGCTGGGCCACGCCTCAGGAAAGGGGTTTCCGCCATGAAGGCGGCACCGTTGACCCGGCAAGGGGACGAGCAGGGCGAGGCGGCGGCGCCTCCCTCCTCCAGCCCGTGAGTGTCGGCCGCGCACGGGCCCGCCTCGGAGCCTCCCTCACGCCGCCGCCCTCGGCGCTTCCCGCCCTGGTCCTCCACTGGCCGCGCCGCCATTACGGTCCGCGGCGGGCGTCCCCCTCTCTCTAGGAGCGGCTCGTTGCGGGCAGGCGGCGCTGGCGGGGCTTAGGCGAAGCGTCGAGGGACGGATCGGTGAACGACAGACGGGGCACGGGGAGAGGGAGGGTTGCCCGGGAGGGAGGCGGCGGGCTGCGTCGCATGGGCGGCCGCGGCGCGGTCCTTGAGGCGGGGGAGGTGCGGGGCTGCTTCCTCCTCCCCCCTCCGCGGTGAGGGGCTGCTCTAGGCTGGGAGAGGGCTGTGGTGGGGGCTTGCTGGTGGCCGTGGGCTTTCCCCAGGCGGCCTGGCCTTGCTTTCTGTCATGCTGGGGTCCCCCGGGCTAACCCCTGCAGCGCTGGCCTGAGGGAGGTTGTGCTCCCCCCCGGCCGGGCCTGTGCCCGCCTTGGGTGCTGGGCTAGTTGGGGTGCTGTTAAAGGTGCGCTGGTGAGTGGCTTTTGTGGATTTTGTTGCTGTCTCTAGGCTCCTGTGATGCCACAGTTAAGGTCAGGGAAAGTGGTAACTGCCAGCGATGTGAAGTCAGCTGACGGGATGGTCACCAGCCCAAGCTCTCTGGGTGCAGGGGTGGGTCATGAGCCAGGGAAAAAGTTGTTAGTCAAGCAGAGTCCTCACCTGGCACCAGAGAGAAAACCTGAGCAGCTCTTATCCTCCTGTCTGCAACCTGCCATGCTCCCCAGTAATTCCTGTGAGCAGTTTGCTCCTCTTGTGCCCATGCAGAAGGAGCAAGGTGAGAGTAGCCAGAGACTCCCAGGTAAAAAAACCAAGGGGATACGGTGCAGGAGGGCTGTCAGAAGCAACAAGACTGTAGCTTTGCCAATTTCAGACACTGCTGTACATGAAGGTTGGCAGGCAGTGACCATGGCTTTAGCAACCTGCCAAGAAGAGACTGTAAGAAGAGGGACAGGACAAGGTCAACAGCTATTTTTCTCAGGAACTACTTTGCAAAATAAACTCTCAGCAGGGATTGAAAGGAGAGAACATAGCTCAGAAGGACTGAACCTCTCAGGTTTCCAGGAGAGTTCAGGGAGCTCAGGAAAAAAAGGGGAATATTCCTTTATGGAAATAAAATTACAAATCCCATCCCTAGAAGAGGAAATTGAGAGCACAGAGAGACGTGGCATTTCCTGTTTGCCAGAATCAGGGGTGCTGCAACCCAGAAAGGGCACATGTAATGAAATGAAAAGCACTGACTCCTTAATGATGCTGAAGATGCAAATCCCAGGTCTTAAGAAGAATTTGGGGTTTCAGGAATCCTTGACTGAACCAAAACCTCAGGAAGAGCTAGATATACCAGAGAAGTTGGATGGGTGTTCTTTAATTGGATCAAGAAAGCCAGGGACAGAGGAGAAAGGAAAGAGATGCTTGAGCAAGAAAGGCAGTACATCTTTGATGAAAGCAAAACTACAAGGTCCCAAAGAGAGGAGTAGATCTACCTTGCTAGAACTGCATACACAATATCCAGAGTCCAAGAAAGGAGCTGTGATTCTGAGGAAGAGGGACAGAAACGCACTGATGTCACAGCAGCTACAGGGTATAAGTCTCCAAGAACAACCAACAACCAGAGGAAAAATACACAAGAGTTGCATGAAAGAAGAGCAGCAGAGCTCAAACCCTCAGAAAGGAGCAGACAGCCTGGGGAAAAGTGGTAAGCACTTGCACCCCATTGTAGAAGTACAGGTGCAGAATTTGGGCTTCCAGGACAAGGGACTGGTGCTGTGGTAAGACCTCATTAAAAAGTGAAAAAACAAGATAATTTTTCTTCTGCAGATGAGTCTGTGTGGGACAAAGTCATGGGGGCGGGAAAGAGTGGCCTGTACCCTATCTCTGAGTGACTCTTAGTGTGGCTAGCTGCTAAGTTAACTTAAGAAATCTAGAGATAAGAGCTAGGGTCTGCTAGCTTTACAGAAATGTTTTAGCCTTATACAGTGCCACATTATTCTGTAGCCTTGAATGTTTTTTGCTCTCTTTATAAAATATTGCAATAATGACACTTCTTTGTTTTTCAATCAGCAAAGGAAAAATGGAAAGCAATTGAGCAGGACCCTGGTACGCAGGCTGTGAAGAAGCTTAAGACAAATCGAAACAGATCAGAAGCTTCCAAGGAAAAGGAACCTCACTACTCTAAATCTCTCATGGTTGCTACTTCAGGTGGGACTCAAGGCAAGAGCTTTCTATGCCATCCTGTGACAAAAAAGTCTGGTGTGCAGTATAAAAAAAGTAAACCCAGAATTGATCAAATCAAGTGCTTGCAAAGTTTTGGTGTGACTACAGCTGAAAAAATGAGAAATGTGTCTGCAAAATGTGATGCTGAACATTGCAGAAATGCCCTAAACCATTGTAATGGCTTGCTCTGTGCAACAGAAAAGAATCCATTTGTGAGATTAGAGGCTTGTAGTTACATCAATACGTTTGTGAAGTCTTCAGCTGGTGGAACTACCAGCAGTTATAAATTAAGTGGATTCTTCCATGTAGCCCAGGATAAAACAAAGCATGTTTTTCCTCATGGTACTGTAGAACAGAGTGATAGGAATTGCAGCACTAATAGAATGCAAAATGAGAGATCGCCCATAAGAGGTGGTTTATTGTTCAATAAAGAAAAAACTCAAAATGGAGAAGGGTGTTTTTCATGCTGTCAGAGTGAAAACAATAAGTGTTTAAGGGGAAAAAAGTGGAATATTGGTAGAAAGCTTAGAAAAAAGATGAAAATCACTGAGAAATCAGCAGTAGAGAATATTTTCGCAGACATGGCTAATGAATGCAGCGAGTCTGAGTTACAAACAGAAGCGGCAGTTGCCATGTCAAGTTCCTTTGCAGAATTAGGACTAAATCATAAAGAAATTACTCTGTCAGCTTCATGTGATCATACATCAAATCTTCATGTAGGAAAAAATAGTCATGAAGCACAAACTATATCAGTCTGGAGAAAGAATAGTACCAAATTACTTGCATTTGAAGATGGCTTTAAGAAGACATCTGAACTCTCTGTAATAGCAAAACGAGAAAATTCAGACAGCGTGTCACATGATTTTGCTGCCTCAGGTAGCCTGAGAGTGCTAGCTGAGGTCCATGGTGTTTCTAATTGTCACAGAAGCAAGACAGATGAAAAATTGAAGAAAGTTCATAAAAAAATGCAGCAGTTTACCTGTCAAAGAGCAGTACCCATGACTGGTAAAAATGTTTGGCCTTTCAACTCTTGTGCCAGGACTTCTGAAAGGGTTCGTAAAAGTCATGGGTCCATCTCAGAAGAAAAAAGACTTTTAAGGGCTGCCTTCGAGGAATCCTCTGATAAAAGCAGTGTTAAAGCTGTAGCAGACAGTGCCGTGACTGGGAATTTGAGACAGTTGGATTTGCATACATCATCAGTAGAAGTTAACAAAGAATTTACACATAAAATAATAGATCCAAATACTGAATGTCTGACTTCACTTGAAACACCAGAATCTTCTTCCATGGATATTTATGAGACACCAAGAAAGAGCAATGAAAATGCAGAATTACCACTTAATATGGATAGAAGTGCCGTGGAACTTAACCATGATGATGTGCAAGAAGTTAAAGCAACCTTGAATTTTACAACAAAACAAAAAGAGAAAGGAGCTGTAATGAAAAGAAACCTGTCTGTGACAGTCCAGAATGGCACATCTACAAGTAACAGAAACAGAATAAACGTCAGCCGTGAAGCATCAGTAGTGAACCAGACATCTTCTGATTTAAAGCTAATGAAACTATTAAACACTGGAAACCTGACAAAATTCAAAATTCCTTTATGCAGAAACAAACCTGAATCCAGGAAATTGGAATCTGTCCATTCATTTGAAAGAAAATCCTGTAGTCCACTAGAGCTTCTTGACAGCACTAGTGTTTCAAGAAGGCAGAAAACAGGTGAAGAGACTTTTTTGGTAAATTCCAAGCAGCAGCCTCTTCCTGTTGCGAGTGATGCTATGTCTACAGCTTCCATGAGGAAGAAAGCAGATGAGATCAACAGCAAGGACTTTCAGCATGATAGCTCTGAAAAAGTTTCAAATGGGATGTCTGCGCTCACTGAACATTTTTCTTTATATCCACATCCTTTTCTTGATGGACAACTAGAGTCATCTGTGCCTGATTTCCATGGTACTGAATGTGTACTAAAATCTCATTTTCCTGATGATTCTTGGAATGCAGTTGACCACCCTGTTGCATTAGAAATAAATGATGATAGCAAATCAAGAGGGAATCTTTCACAACACAAAAGTCAAAATTTTCCAGATACTCTTGAAGCTTACAAAGAAGATGTTCTTGTCATTGATGTGATTCAGGATGACCCTGACCTTTTTGGAACCAATAACAAAGAGGAGCTCACACCTGCAGACTGTGAAAATTGTCCTGTGAAGGCATCCGGTACTAGCACCTGCATTAAAGATGAAAAGCAGAATCTTAAGCCTGAGTATCCTGTTACCTCAGAAAATGGAGATTCAGTAGAGGATAATTTCAGGTATGCACATCATTCTTTTTATTACAATAATCCTAAGTACTTTGTTCTCATACAAGTATACGTTGGTTGTACTGGTCAGACTTCCTTACAAAATTTCACTAATTTCTGGGTTGATGTTAATTGTCAGAATTTGACTGAGGTATGACAGTATGCTGAATGCAAATAAATTAATTTGCTCTTCATAAGAACTAGGATAAACTCTGAATCAAAGGAAAACATAGTCCTGAAGAACTGGTTTAGACCAAGTGAAGTGAAATACAAAAGTATCAACAAAGCTAATTAAGAGTAATAGTCTTAATAAATAACTTAATATTTTTAAGTATCTGACTTGATTTGAGAGAGCAGATATGTCTTTAAGGGTAGTTTTTAGTTGTAAAGTGAGCAACCTGGTCTAGTGGAAGGGGTTCCTGCCCACGGTAAGGGGGTTGGAACTAGATGATCTTTAAGGTCCCTTCCAGCCCAAACCATTCTATGATTCTGTGATAATACTTAGAAATACTTTTTGCTTTCTAGGTTTAGCTTATTCTTTTGCTGGGTCTGTATGAGTAAATGGTTATCTCTACAGTACTATTCCATTCTGCCATTCTCTTTCCCTGCTTTTCTGCTATCCCCAGGCATGTGAATAGTTTTCAAATCTGTAATTTGGCTAACACGTTGTAGATGTTTATGATCTTGCATCTTCATTCAGCATGTTCCTGGTGTAAATTATTAGGCATTTATGTTTTTCTGGGGTTTGAGATGATAAAAGTCACTGAAGGGGGAAGAGAAGTTTAAAGTAGAAACAAACTTTTGTGAAAGAGGTAGTAGTCCTTCATGGGATAGATGGAACTCATCAACTGTCTTAGTCTGTTTTCTCTCTAAGCTTTGATATTTGTATTCAATAAATGAGTTTTAAGATTAAACTTTTTAGCTTATGAATAAAACATAAAGCTTAGGTAGAGATAGTACAAGATTTTCCTCTGAAGATTAGGGGTTTTTATTGGGAGGAGTGTTTTAATTTTCTTCCTCTGCTCTTTCTATGTGGCTTTATGTTATCCTTATTTTAAATAATGTTTTAATTATTTTCAACATTGGACCATCTTATAACTGCATTCTTTTTTTTCTTACTCTTTGCTCTCCTTATCCTTTCTTCTTCATTAAACCAATGTGCAAGAGGAAGGAATCTTCGCTAAGGTGCTGAACAGTTTTTTAGACATGAGAATGTAAAACTTTCAGATGTTAACAATAAAACTTCTGCCAAAACAAGCCTCTGGAGAACAGGGCAAGTCTTTAGTAGGAGCATCCAACTTCTTAAGAAGCAGCTAAGCTGTATCATAGTAAGTTTATTAGAATGAGTATTCATTTTGTGTACAGTGTGTATTATATACACTGTTTAACAGAGTGAGTATTCACTATATATTACCCCAGGGTAATAGTGGCTCTTCAGAGACAGTTTCCAGCTGACAGTGCAGACAGCTGTGGCCCAGAGTGGAAGACCAGAACTTCTGAGCCCTTTACACTTCTGTGTTGGTTCTGGTAGTAAAGATTGTTATTTACATAAATACTAACTGAAAATTTTATTGGATCTTGTAAGTACTTTGTGGGGAGGACAAATATTCCCTTTAATTAGTAATGACATTGAGTTAGAGTAACATGTATCACAACCATTAGATAGATGACAACTGAACTTGTTTGAAGTCATATTTCAACTTTCTTCATGGTATCTACTGAATTTGCTTGCCATCAGCCAAGGAAAATAAAAATGCATGGTTCTTATTTCTTAGAATTTCCCCTTAATTTACTAAAAAAGCAAGAAAATTGTCTGGTTTTGCTTTTTACCTTCCATAGTTTGATGCAAATATCATTAGACAGTGACTAATCATACATGGTAACGGTCAGGAGCATACTTATGAACTGAATATGAGAATATCAAAATAAGGCAATAGACCTTACCACAGTTTTATCAGGTAACTTATGATATCACCAGGTAATACCAGATAATGGCTAGTTCATACTCTTGGTTTTTATTTTGTTAGTATTTACCAGATACAGCTGGGACTTCAACTTTGTTTGGCCAACCCAAAAAGGTGATTATGCTGGTAGAGTTACGCTCACATCATGCTACATATTTTAAAATAAAATATTGTTTCTGTTAATGTCTTTTTTTTTAGAGATATTCTAGAGTATTGTCAATGTTTTCTTATTTGGCTTCTTATTTTATGTATACTAAGTTTTGCTTCATTGCAGTATTAGTTTGTAATGCCACTTTAGTCTGTCCATGTAGAACAGTGAGTCAGAACTGTGCTACTGTAAACTGTCTCTGACTTGTATAAATATTACTTTATATGCATGTTTTGTTTAATGTTTGGTTAATGTTAGCCATTACACTCTAGATGAATGTAATCTAGGTGATTTTAGGTAGCAGAGCAATGCAAGCACTTAATGCCTGCACATGGTGGTTGTTGCTGAATGTTTTAACTGTATCACTACATAGCTTTTGTTATGATTTCCCTTCAGATTAGTAAGAGCAGGCAGATGATGAGAGAATCTGGATCTTTGCTAAAACTATTTTAGTGCATGTATGCATGGGGATGGACTTCAGTACGTTACTTGTGTACTGATATTTTAGTCTGGCATTGGTATGGAGCAAGTAAGAACTGTATTTCTGCTAGCAGCAAGTTATTCTGAAAGTATAGCTGGGTTGTTAAAAAGCTTTTTAAAATGTGTTGAGTGTTCCTTAAGAGTTTAATAGAATTTAAATTGTAATTGAAAAGGAAATGATTGGTGCCTTAATTTGTGGTGTTCTTCCAGCTACAAAAGTCTGAGATCTAGCAGCTTGTCAAAATGTCAGTTGCTATAATGAAGTAATACTTTTTATTCAAGTTTCATTGTGAAACCAAAGCACTGAAACTGTGTGAAGGATGTACCAGGTTGACTGAGTAACTGACAAGTGTTCAGTGGCAACTCTTAGCCACTGTGGATCCATTTTGTTTGAGCTTTCAATTTAAACACAAGATGTGTTTAGCCAATGACACTTTTCATCTTTGACTGTTTGTGACCTTAAAAGCTGGAGGGGTATTTTTAGTTACAAAAATTCAAGGATAATAATTTTTGGCTTCCAGATTTCAGATAATGAGAGCACGTGTCCTTCAAAAGCAGAACATACAGGTCGCAACAGTGATTGAGGTCCAAAATTCAAATAAGGCTTTTTTCTTTGGTTGGTTGGTTGGGTTTTTAAGCAAACTAACAAAGTACCCAACAACCAAAGAGGCACCTAACATTGCTACACATCTCTAACTTAAAGTTTCCTAACTACTGTAATTGTGCTTGTGCATGTGCCCAGAAATGGTGACTCTGAACAAGTAGATTTAAGTATGACAAGCAGGTACTGTCTCTTAATCCCCAGGAAGATTCAGAAAAGGCTCTGTGTGTGCATGTCCTGAATGGTTTGATTCAGTTAGCATGCTCTGACCTTTAGGATAAGTAGGACTGGTTACTCCTCTGGTGGTTGCGTTTTAAGAAGAGTGCTGGTCACTTCCAGGCATTAATTGCCAGTCATCAGGAGAGGATTCTGGCCCTGCAGCCTGAGTGGGGCAGTGAAACTCAGTTTTCACATTCACTTCTGTTTGCCATTTTTTACTGCCCACCCTTATGTGACTCCCAACAGTGCAGGTTTTTTAATCAGTCATCATTCTTTCCTCTCATGTAGGGTATCTAGACATTTAAGTGACATCCAGTATGTCTTTACATCCCAACAGAAGTAGTAGGTTCAGTGGATACCTTTGAAAGCACATCAGCAGCCATTCTTGCTCTTAGGAGACTTACGTATTTTACTGTTTTCCTTTTGAATAGAAAACCTAAACTTGAATCCATTTTTCATATCCAAAATAGCAAACTGAACACTGTGGTTTCTGTAACTTGTGCTGTAAAGAGAGATTTGTTTAAACTTAGCAGCAGCATGCAAGAGCATCCTGCATTCTGAGATGGTCTAGTCTGTCTCCATTTCTGCATCTCTAAAATGGGCTGACTTCTGGTTCGTGTCACTGCTCCTAGACTTGTCAGCTGGTGAGCAAATGCCAAGTACTGTAATAAATGTAGTTTTCTGTATGTGTTTTAGGCACCTTCTTTACAAGAACTTATAAAGTGTTTCTGTAACTATTTCACACTACACAATTAGCAGAATCTGGTAAAGATTTGGAAGTGGCTTTTGACCTGAACATGAAGATTTCAGTCTCTTCATCTGTTAAATATTTTCAGTTTTAAGCAATGTTTATGAAGATGACAGCTTTCTGGAACTGTCTGCACTGCAGTTTTACAAAAAAGAAAGTCAGTTGTTGTTGTAGGCAAAATTACTCAAACTTTGCATTTCACATAAAATGTTGGGGAGAGCAGAAATGAGCCTATAGAGAGCCTGCCTCTAATAAAAATCCCTCTCGTCTCTGCAAACTTGTTGTAACTTATTAAACTCTGCTTCTTAATGTATCTCACGTATATACATAGATACCTGAATGTTTGTATAGTTCCAAGTTACACATGCTGGGGAACTTTAATTTCCACTAGGTTGTTGCAGATTTTCATCGTTCCATTTTACTAGGCAGCTTGCTGTCATTATACTTGGTGTCATTCACCAGGTGTGAGCTTCCAAAATCTTTGGTGATGACATTGTTGATTTATATATTCTATATATATAATATTTTAATATGTATTTTTACCTTCTGAGCTTTTATAAGGAGAAATATTTATTTTTTTCCCAACTTATCTTTAAAAGAGGTGAAATATCTTTCTATGAGCAAATGTTTTTGTTACTCTCTTTTGAGATTCATTTTTATGCAAATCGTCTTGAATATAAAATTACTATAAATCACATTTTGTAGAAACTGATGAATTGGCTCATTAGCACAGTATTTCCATAATTTGCTGTACAGAGATTTTCCCTTCTCAGTATTTTAGGCAAAGGTGAATTGAGATAATGAGCATTTACTGATATATTTTGGGATTTGAAATATCTTCGTTTTACTTATTGTGTTTAGGTGTGTATCTGTAGGGATGGACATAAGAAAGCCAAAAGAAGAATTAAGAACAGTCTTAGAACAGTGTGTTTTATATAAGGATTCTGTCCATAGCTAAAAGTATTACTGAGAACTTTAATTTTATGGAACTGGTTAGATTAATTCTGCTTTTGTGCAAGATGGAAATCTTAAATACACTTTTTATTCAAAACAGACATATTACCATACAAGAATCTGGAATGTCAAATGATATTGAAAATGATACTGAAAATTCCTGTGATTGGGTGCTGAAAGGTAAGAGTCTTTGGAGATTTTTGCTGATTTTTGTGATCAAGAGAAGAAAGTAACCACAAAGATGTTCAGTGGGAAAATCTAGGCTTTCTACTTTCCACATAAAATGAGAACTTGTCAGTTCAGTAATACTTTTTATTGTAACAGCGTTTTGTTTCCTAATGCATATAAAATGGATGTCTTTTGAAGTGGTACAAAATTGAGCCTCATAGGGAACATCTACTTCTCTGTTGTACTTGTCTGTTGGTAGTACTGGGGTGTTTTTTTTGTTTTGGTTGGTTTTTTGACATCTCTCTGATACAAGGCAAGGAATTCTGTTAGTTGATGAGGTAAGACACCGAGTACTGTGATACTGCTTTGGAGTCTGACTCATAATGTCACTTGGTCGTTCTCTTGTGTTCATCAGCAGACAGAATTTTATAATAGTTTTTTTTCCAGGTTGTACTTCTGTTTTTTGCAGATGCTATGCCCATTGCTTTGACAAACTGGTTTGGTTTTTAAGAATGCTTATTTTTTTTTTAGAGAAGGATACTTCCGACTTAATGGTTTTTTCTTCCTATTTTAAGCAGAACAGTCCCAACTAGGCAGCATCTGAATGTGATTTGTTCTGTTTTCTACAGCTTGCATACAGACCTACTATGCAAGGTACGTCTGATGTGGAAGTTTCTCTTAGGTTGGAGAAACAGGATTTTGACTTTAAACAGAAGTCCATTACTGACAAACTGGAGAAGGCACAGAGTGCTGAGGCTGGTTTTGAAGGTTCTTGGTGTTTCCCTTTCTGTTGTCAGTTTGTCAGCTTGCTGTTAATCTGACACTCTGCCATTATGTATTGATTTTGTTGCAGGCTTGAAAAGTGTCTGTGACAGTAGCTCTTGTGCTGTTTTTTCATATTAATATGTTGTGTTCATGTAGAGTGAGTGGTTTGGACAGATGTAGCCTCCTGGAGAAAAAGGATTGAATAGTGACTATTTGCGGGAGAGAGTTTCAGGCTTCAGTGATTAGAAGGCAGAATAAAAGGTAATGAGGGTTTAAGAGCTCAGACTCCAAGAAATAGACATAAGTTCCCTGAGGAGGAATAGGGAGTGAGTACACAGTTAGGGCTCTGGTGATGTAAAGAGCCAAAGGGGCCTGTGCCACGGCATCTGCAGTACTGAGGTGACTGTAGCCAAACCTGGGAACAAGTCCTGTACTATTTAGTAACTTCTGCATTTTCTTAGACTGTTTCTTGTTTTACTTCACATTCTAATGAAGTTTGAGGCTAAAAGTCTTTGGGTCTTTTTGTGGTGCTTAAAATAAAGAAAAAGGTTTAAGTAGGTCCTTCTTCCCAGATCTGAGAAGCTTAGGATCACATCACACTCTTAGATTAATATGCACATGGTAACTTATGTTTGATTGTATGACTTTTTAAAAAGATATGTACAGATCAAGAAAGGTGCCTGGTTTTGGTAATTACTGACAATTTTTGTATTTATTTAGAAATACGTATTACTGCTTTGGTGTCTTGTGTTATGTAGTGAGGTCATGGCTGCTCATCTCAGTGGCTTCACAGTCTAAGAAGGGCGACAAATACTACAGTTAAGGTATTCTGGATGACATCAATCCTCTTCACCTTTCAAGTGGAAATCTTGTGTACATTATCTTCAAGCAGATGTGTCTTGTACTGATGATGATATGGACACCAGTGACTATAAGATAAAAGCCTTTCCAATCATAATCTGATTATTTCTTCCTGTATCTAGACAACACAGTGCAGTTGAAATTCATTCATGTGTTCCAATGAAATAGAGAGTTTCTTTTCTATGCAGAGCTGTTCTCTTGTCCATAAACAGCTGCTTCAGAAAGCTCCAGTCAGGTGTTCTGTTCATTTCCTGCGGCATCTGCAAAAGGTGTTGAAATTTCCTGACACTGCATTCTCATTGAGTTTACTGTATTATAGGAATTTGGAGTTTCTCAGAGCTATCTGTATTTAGTTCAGGGTTGCATCATGTCATTACAATCAACTTACCACCTTCTCCAGAAAAGACTAAGTCTTTATTTGCATAGCAAATTACCATAAATATCTTTGGGTCTGTTTTAATAACAAAGCTTAACTGAATTTATTTCTAGAATATTGAATTACATAAATAAACCTGTTGTACTGTTCTACAGGGACTATTACGGAACAGACAGTTTGGATAGAATTTTAATTGCAGATTCAGTTTAATATTTATTTGAAATGGTTCGTGCTTTAAAGGTGAAATAATTTTACATATAAATTTCACATTTAGTAAGTCCTAGGAGTTCTTAAATGTCATTAGTATTAAGGCTTTGTAATATTTTGGAAATAAAAACTTCGTTGTCTTGTAGCATGGGACACACATAAAGTAATGTGTTTATACATTTTCAGCTAAAGATATTAAAACCCACAACTCCTCCAGAGGAAGCAGTCCTTTGGGAGGTGTTGTTGAAGACTTTCTTGAAGATGGGCAACTGAGGGAACTAGATGAACTTTTAAAGAGTTTTGACATGGATGAAAAGGTACTGAGAAATCATGCTTTCTGTCACTAAATAGTTTAAGAAATTAGTCTATATAATTGGATAATTTTAATTACTAATGCTGTTTTGTCAACAAAATTTTCAATTTCCTGTAATAAAAAGAATATTAGCATTTCATAGATTACTGTACTATTGACAGCCTAAGTTTTGCTTGACAGAACTTATTTTTTTTACCTTGCTGCTAATGTTTCATTTGATTTGAACATGAATTAAAATATTTTTATATCAGTTCTTACAGTAACTCTGTATTACCAACTGTATGAAAATTACTGTTCCAGTGAACACCTAAGTGTACTACTGTGTGTATGTGACATTTTTACATAACACACCTAGTTTTAAAAGTCGGTATTAAGTGCTTATAACCACACAGTCTCAGAAGGATCCCAGGAGGATAATTCTGTGGCTCATTACTTGGGCAGAAGGGCCATTACATTAACATACTGACTTCCTGGCAGTTCAGAGGGAACGTTAAGCCATTTTCATGCTCACTGACTTTATCTGACCTTTCTACTCTCTCTGTCCTCCTTCCTCTAGATAGTAAGTCTAGGTCTTTTAAGACTTGAAGTTTTGTACTATTTACTTCTTTGGTAATGGTTTGGAATTTACACCTCACTGCCACTCAGACATAGCTGCTGATAGCATTTACTATTTTCCACTACTTCAAGAGTGGATAATGGTTTTAACTGGATAAGTTAAACTGTAAAATTCACATGGCTAAAAACTGGTTAGGTAATTGATAAGTTAATCAAACAGTAGGGAATCAGTTTCCTTGGCAAAAACATTATTTAAAAGCAGAATAGAAACATTTCCTTTAACAATGGAATTGGGGCTGCTAACATCTGATTCGTAAAGTGAACAGTGCCATTTTGTTCCCTGACGACTTAGAGAAGATAAAAGGGTCTGTCAAATCATATAGGTTGCTGGAGGTGTAGTACTTGTTGCAGTATTGCCAGGTCAATCCCAGTTGGACTACTTCGCAGTGTTGTAGCTTTATAAAATCTGTGTCCTAATGTTTGCTTTTCTATGCTGTGTTGGACAACAGTAAATATGTATAACTAATCTCACCCAAACTTCAAACTTAACCAAACTTATGCCATAAAATACATGCTACAGCCCTAAACCTATTCCTGTACGTGGATGGAAAACTAGCTGTGCAGACCTGTGGAGGGAGTGGAATGGCAGAATACATGTTGCAAGTATCTACCATTTGGGGTGATTTTGGGCGTTTGGTTTTTTTGATGGCTTTTCCAACTAATAATGATGTGAGAGACCATGGAGAAAACCCTAAAAATATTTGGGGAACTGGTAAAATGAAGTTTGGAAGTCTTATGAGAGCATATCCATCTCTAATTCTTTGGCTATCATAAATTTGTGATATAACGTGAAGTTCAAATTACTTCATGAATAACAGCAAAAACAAAGACAGGGCTCCATGACTTTGTTCTATATCAGTCATTTAAATTCTCATCCCCAAATATGTTAGGTGCTGTCTTTTTTCTCCATATCTTTGGGGATTTTTTACCTACACACCGTGGTGCACAACTGAGCAGAAGCCTTAGAATTCTTCTCAATACAGCTTTAAATTTTCATTGAACTTGACAGAATGTCTTTTGGGGGTTTCTACACATCTGTCAGGCGCAGTTAAAATTGGGCAGTGGGTCTAAAAATTGCTGGGATTATCAGTGGGAGCAAAGAGAAGTGAAGACAATCATGTTACCCTTCTTTCCAATTAAAAATCACTATTTTAAAGATCACAGAATATAATGGCAGTGTGTCCATTTTAAAAGATGGTGTAAGAGTAACCCTGCAGTCCAAATTACAGTTTTTACAGTCAAGACTGTATTATCACACCTTCCAACAACCACTAACAGTTTTAAGTCTGTAGTATAAAGTGTAACAGGTTTAGTAGTGCTTTGCTGTATCTAAAAATACATTTTAAATATCTTCACAGTCCAGATTTGCAGATGGAGTGCCTGATGTTAAACAAGAAAAAAAGGGCAAAGCTGAAAAGAGGTATATATACTGTGTCGTTCATGCAACCTGTGATGTTCCCCAGTTGCTGTACTAATGAAATGTGGTATTTTTACTGAAACACCATCAGCATTTTAATTCAATTTTTCTATGTTATTGTGACTATGTGATTAAGAAAATAAGTATGTGAAATAATATAATTTCACTGTGCAAAGTACAAGACAAGTATAGTCATAGCCTGACAGGACAGTAGAGGTTATTTTGTACTCTGGCTGGTGATGAAATGTATCCACTTTATGCCTGTGTTTCACCTTGGCATCTCAATGTGAGTATAGCATAAGATACATTTCCAGCTGCAATAGCAGTTACCAGAACTTAAAAAAAAAAAAAAAAAAATCAATGAAACTTTCAGCTTTCTTTTCTGCCTCTTGGGACTTTCTAAACTGATAAAAGAAGTGAAAGATCTCATTCAAATTCAGGCTGACAGATACTTGAACAGCAATCGAAAAAGGCACTTAAAAACATGGCATGTGGAGCTAAGCACGTGCTTTACTGTTCTGCTAGCTTCAAGCTATGCTTACAGTGTTTATAGTACGTATGACTTCAAATGTCAGACTAAGAAACTTCCATTCAACATCAGCCCAAAAATGAAGCAGAATAAGACTTTGTAGAAAAAGTATACTTAACTGATGGAATACTTAAGTAATTAGAAGAGAAATAACAGATATTTCAGAGTAATTTTCACAATAATCAAGAAACCTTAGCTGGCATAGAAGAAGGGGTTGCTTTTTTTCCAGCACCAGTCACAGTTCTGTGACAGACTTGAAGTGCACTAGAAGTCCATTAAATGGAGAATATTGCACCTTTTCATTAATCAACTAGAAAGCTCCAAGCTCCTCCTTCTGGTAAAATACCCATTTAAATTCACCTTAGTAGCATAAATAGTTCTTTATGCTCTAGAATAAGTAGATTATGCTGGATAAAATATGTGCAAGTAATACCGCATTACTTCACTTTCTTAGTTGAAATGCAGCACACTCTGCAGTTAGAGAAGAGGCATTTATTCCTTCATTTGGAGTCAAACTGTTTTCTCTAGTTTACTCAAAAATGTTACTATTGCAAAGTTTCATCTAGAAGAAAACATAGTTAATGTTCTTATTTAGCAAACTCTGCTTCTAGTGGTGCTGTTACTTAAAAAAAGAAATTTATTGTAGAGCTATATAGTTTACAGTTCCTGGCAAAATTTGTGTAGTTTCAGGTCTAGATTAGAAAGAGAGCTGAGATTTGTTATCCTGAAGATAAGCTGCTATGTAAATCCTGTTCTGTCAGATCTGAGGCTGTCATCATAAAGCATAAAAAAATTCTACATGGTAATTTGAAAATTCTGAGTAACTAGATCTGCAGACTTTTTTTCTCTGGAAATTGTATTGTACCAATACTATACATTGACTAGAATAAAAACAAAGATTGATATTGAGGAATTTGGGGTTATTAGCTAGAATTTATTCTTATTTGCTGTAGCATTTTTATTTCAAACTGTATTAAAAACAGCCTGCAATTTAGGAAAGATTTGAATTATTCTGGCTATGAGAAGTACTAAATAGCTAGAATGTGCCCCTCATAGGGGATAGCAAGTCTATTTCTGTCTCCAAACAGCAAGCAGGCTGAAATGTCCTTTGTACTGAACTTAGATTCTTAATTGAAGGGGGGAGAGGAGGAAGATCTCATAAAAGGGGTTTATTTTTTTCTGTGGCTTTATTTACGAATAAGAAAGAGATCACTAAGTGTTTTGCTAGCAATATTTGTAGCTTATTTTGGAAAACGTCACATTTTAGTAGCTTAAGTATCTGGGGAATAGTCAAAGGCAGAACAGTCTTTAATTTGAAATCACCTGAATCTTTTGCCAAGTAGAGTCCGTTATTATGAAAGAAAACAGTTGGCTCTTCAAATGTAATTTCAAAAGCTTTGAGGATTAGTTCTCTGGCAGACACTGCATAACAGACTACTGAAAAGTAGATGCTTCTTCAGAGGTGACAGAAATCGTCTCAGTCTACCTGTCAGCATAGTGGGAAAAAAAAAATAGAAGTGGTTCACAGGTGCCTTTTCTACTTATTTATTGAATTTCATATAGTTACACTTTAGGACAGAATAATCTCAGCTAAAATCATAATCAGATTGGACCAGGCAATAAGAGTAATGAAAGTAAAGTTGTTGGGACTGCTAGCTCTTTAAATTTACAGGAGGTTTTCAAATGTTGTGTAAATTGTTGAAATTCTCATCTTTTATACACTTTATCTCCCTTTTTAGGTGTTTAGCATATGGGAGAAGCACCTGTTTAATTTAGTTAAACAAATTTTTGTCTGTTTGTTTGTTTTAATACTCAACAGTGACTGTATAGACAAAGACCTTGTGAACTGTGAATTGCTATCAGGATTGCCATTGCATGCCCCGAAAGTAAATGCCCTCAGTGAAGCTACAGTGGTGAAACCCTGGACAAATGGTACTGTATGCTGTATTGGTGAACCCTCCAGAATTTATTTTTAGTTTGTTTTATTTGCCTATAAAATCTTAAGGAATTTCTTCAATTCCTGAAGGCATTGGCTGGAATTTGTTTTAGTTTGCATACACAGAAGCAAAAATGCAAGCTCTCATGTGATAGATTAGTGAGGGTTTTGGGCTTGGGTGGGGTTTTTAGCAGAATCCTATTTGGTAGGGTCAAATAGCGATCATTCTATCTTGGTATTTATGGTTCTCAGATACTTCAATGGTACAAAAATGCCTGCATTCTTAGTATTTTGACACATTGTGTTTAAGCCATGTTATTGGCAAGTAACTTGTTTTTCTTTATTTGTGGTCAGAGAATGTGACTGCAGATTTTCTTGGTTGGTTGTTACCTGTCGGCAAAACTTGGCTAAGGGACTTCCTACCTTGCCGAAGGTCAGAACTTTTTTGTTTATGCCAATTCAAATGTTTATGAGGCATTCACTAGACTGGATCAAGGAAATTATCTGGGTTTAAAAAGCAGCACTTTGTTTTGACCTGGTATCTGTTACACCTGGGACAGGTACCTCATAAGTGTCTCTACCACCAGAGAAATCATAATGTAATGGAACTGTAGTCAAAGTTTCCTTCTCTTTTTCTCTGCACATAACAACTCTGACATTTAGCCTTATATAAATGCATAGATGTTTTTGGCGTACAAGATACAGCAAAACCAGGAATTGATTACTTATGGATAGATACTGCATTCTGTTTCTTTGCAACAGCTGTTTCGGGAATTAATATTTTTACAATTATTAGTTAATATGGACGTTTATAAGCATGGATTTCCTGAAATGAGATCAGTGGCAGAGGTTCTTGCTTAGTTTCAAATAATACTGCCAGTCTGAGCTTGAAGAATGATTTTACCACCAAGTCATTTAACAATATTTTCAGGAAGTGCAAGAAACATAGATGCTATAAAAAGCAACTGTGAAATACATCTCTAGACTACAGTAGTTTGAAGTTGCTCACATCTTTGGCCTTAAAAGTGTATACACCTTCTGAAGAGTTCTTCTAAATCAGTCGTCTTAAAATCATTTGAAACGGTTGCCAAAGCAAGAGTTTTTGTGCTAGGAGAGGGCAAACCAGCCTTTTTTTTCCTCAGAACTGTGCAGGTGGGATTGGCTATTTCATGTTAGTGCCTGCTCCCCTACGAATTTGACATACAGTCAACAGGGAGAGTACGAACTCTTGAAAGGAGCTGGTCAGAAATTCTGTGCTGTGGGGATGGCAAGAATCTGGAGAAAAGACTTCTGAGCTCAAGTTCCCAGTGGCATTTTTCTGCAGCTAGTGGTTGACCCAGTCTTTTCTCTGTCACAAAATTTGTCCAATCCTGAATTTACCAAATTGTCCACCATCACTGCACAAAATTATGCAGCTGTGATAGTACGTAACATTTAGATATTTAATTGTTCCACATTACATTTCTCCTTCATATCCTGTAATAGTCCTGTCTGTTTAGAAAGACATGTAGAGTAAGAACCATGTACCTAGTGCAAGTCTCTAGTAGAACATTGTTGTGGTTTAACCCCAGCCAGCAACTAAGTACCATGCAGCTGCTCACTCACTCCCCCCCCATCCAGTGGGATGGGGGAGAAAATAGGGAAAAGAAACAAAACCCGTGGGTTGAGATAAGAATGGTTTAATAGAACAGAAAAGAAGACACTAATAATGATAACACTAATAAAATGACAGCAGTAATAATAAAAGGATTGGAATATACCAATGATGCACAGTGCGATTGCTCACCACCTGCCAGTCGACACCCCGCTAGTCCCTGAGTGGCGATTCCCCGCCCCCAGTTCCTAAACTAGATGGGGCGTCCCACGGTATGGAATACACCATTGGCCAGTTTGGGTCAGCTGCCCTGGCTGCGTCCTGTGCCAACTTCTTGTGCCCCTTCAGCTTTCTCGCTGGCTGGGGATGAGAAGCTGAAAAATCCTTGACTTAAGTCTAAACACTGGTTAGCAACAACTGAAAACATCAGTGTTATGAACATTCTTCGCATACTGAACTCAAAACATAGCACTGTACCAGCTACGAGGAAGACAGTTAACTCTATCCCAGCTGAAACCAGGACAAATGTGTCATTATTGGATGCTCTTCGATAACTATAGTTTGTCAGAAACGGCTAAGCACCCTGCCTTTTGAATACCCAGTTCTTTCAAGGGGCCAGATGGGAACCCTAGAAAGCAAGGCATTCCAAAGCTCTTATTTCCCTTTAGATATGGAGTTGAAAATTCGAAATTTTATCTTCCATTAACATTATTCATTTTTTCAGAGAAGGAAATCTGTTACCAGTAATTAAAGTTCTAAACCTAAGTTTCATGGTTAAGAAACCAGTAACTTACATTGGGCTTAAGCTTGATATTGCACTGCTTAAAACACGGAGCATCAAAGGTTTTATTTCAGTTCTAGAAAAATAGTGTAAATTTCTAGCTAGTGATATGGGAATGCAGATTACTGATAAAGGGGGGGGGGCTTCCTCCTTAAATTAAAACTTCTGGATATTTTTATTCCATTTCTTTTCTTATCTCTGTAAATTAGATTAGAAACCTTGGATAAAGTAGTGAAGCTTTTAATTTAAATGTGCTTACTCTTTACGTTTGTGTGAAGTCTGAGTTTTAGGATAATTTAGAAAACTAACTTGAATTACTGGCTTTAGATTGTATTAATCAAATTTTCATTAATCATTGCTGTGACTTGAAGGAACTATAAGTATAAAGGGAAATAAGATAAATGAGAGTGGTTTCAGTATGATTTGTTTTATTACATGATCCATTTATTGCCCTCATCCTAATTTTTAGATTACAGATTTTCAGGAAAAAGTCCTTTACTTCCATTGCAGAATTCTGGAGGTTTTGAGCCATGGAAGATGGAAAAAAATGCAATGGTGAGTTGTTAAATCTTTAATGATTTCTGATCCTTTGGCACTAATTTTGTTAGTCAGAAATTATGAATCTATGCATATTTATGTTTCTGCTCCTCTAAAGATGTTATCACCGAGTAAATACAATTTCTGAGAACAAAATCAATGGTGAGGGGACAGCTATTACAGTGGAACTTTGTTGATTTCTATTTCCAGCTTAAGCAAAATCAAATAATGCTTTTTGCTTTATTGTTTTTGTAGAACTGAAAAGCAGACACGGTTTCACATGTTTAAGATAGCATTATCCATTGTGCTGGGCACTAAAAAAAGCATAAAGGAAATTCATACCCCAGAATTCTCACACTGTTATCCAGAGCCGTGCAGGAGTTTGTCACCTTTCTTCCTCCTCGCTACTCATTGTCCGTCTCATTTAGCAGTTCTTGCATTCTCTCTGTGGTCTTCAAGACAGATTTTTGTTGTGTTAGACACTAACCTGACATGGCAAGGGACTGATCTTGGTCTGCTTTGAAATGCTGCAAATACAGTATAGAGATGAGGGTTGTTTCAAAGGTTTAGTTGTAGATCACGTATTTTTTGCTTTTATTAATAATTTGTAGGTATTTTGAAATTCTCAAAAAAATGAGCCTGTTTGCTTTCAAAAAACATTACCTGTTGGTTTTTTTCTGCTTCTTTTAATTTAATTTTATTTTGATTTCATTTTATTTTAGGCTTTTTATTCAGTCCAGCAGATCCTCGAGATGATTGAGTTGCCCCGTAAATATTGCAGATTTTATTTCACGACTTTGCGTGGGTGTGAAAGAGCAAAATGTTGGTTTTGGCATGTTCCTGAACAAGGGGATGAAAAGGTAAAGAGATTTATTGAACAAAGGGAACGTATTGTAAGTGTGAACACTTCTTAAATGCCAAATGACATCTCTTTTATTCATGTATATATGGAAAGGCAGTAAATTTCAGAGATTGATGGATAAAAAAAAAAAGTTCAGAAATTCTTCCTCTCAAGGTGTTTTAAAGTTCTTTTTTAAAAAATGGTAAAATTTTGAACCAGTAGACTTTTTAAGAGAACAGACATCAGTAAAAAGAATAAGAATTAGGCTGTATGAATATAGAGTAGTAGAATGGGGAGATTCTGAGACATTTTTAACCCAAGCATCAGAGACCTGTAAGCAAACCCAGACTTCATATGTATTCTTAAATTGCAATGCCATCTGTGGTATATTACTTTCTGCAAGTTTTGTGCAACAGGGGCATGTTTATTTAAAGATGCTGTAATGTCCTTAAATGGAGCAACAATTCTCATAATATTTGCAAGCAAAAATACTTTTCCAGTGGTGGGCAAAGTAGATGAGTTTTCAAACCATTTAACAAAGAAATTATGAGTCTGTAATACTTCTAAGAACTGTACAAGGCAAGCTAATTGTGCTGTCATGTAATAAGATTTTGGAATTGGCTGTATGAAAGCAAGACTTACATGGTTCTGTAAGTCACTTGGAAGCAAACAAAAACATTAAAACAACTAAGCAAAGACAAATGCCTAAACTTGCCCTCGTCAGATTTACCATCTCATTGGTATGAGTACAGTTTTATCATTGGTGTCAGTAAGTAAGAAATTACAGAATCAAAATGTAAAAAAATAACTTTTGATGAACCTGTGAGACATAAATAAAATAAAAAAAGGTAGCATCTAAAGGAGCTTATCCATCTCCTTGATATCTTAAACATACTGTGTCAGAATTTTTAAAATACATCAGTGTAATTTGATTTTATTTTTCTTAATGTTTTCTCCTTTCCTTTTTATGTCTCAAAAAAGAACTGGGTTTTTTTTCTAATGCTTTGTAACCCCTTTGAAAATTTATATGACAGACTAAAAATACTAAGATCATTTGAGAGTAATTTTGTATGGGACATTTTCCATTTTCCTCAGTTGTGAAATATCTTTGGGATAGTGTAGTGAATATCAGTAATTTTCAGCTCTTTTGTATGAATTTATCATGGTTTGTAGTGCTTCATTGTATACAGACATATTAAAGAATTAAATTACTTGCCTAAAACTATTAAAAAAAATCCATTTGATTTTACTTGAGGCACAGCACTCCATCACACTTACTGTTCTGTCTGCCAAACCTAGTCTAACTTTCTTGGTAGTCTGGAAGTATACTTTGGGGCTTGTTTGTTTGTGTATTATTATTTTTTTAGAACTGTCCCTTTTAAAAATGATAATAGGCCGAGCACCTCATGGTGGCACCAAAGTACATGAATGGAAGGCAGGTAAAGCAGCAACAAAGTAATCTAGTCAAATACAGAGGAAGTAAATCTCTTTAGGAACTGTTATGCAGACTGGTAGTCCACTTGCTTAGTACTAGGTTTTCAGTGTTGATCGTGACCAGATTTTTTGAAGAGAAATACCTTTCCCCATAATGGATATTCCTTCCTTTTCATTCATTGACATGCTTTAAGGCATAACTGACTAGGATTTAACACTCTTCACAGTTGTCGTTGATCACACAACACAGCAGTAATTTAATTCATAAAAACATCATATGTTTTGAAAATCAGCATACTCTTGAGCTCAGCAAGTTCTACAATTTACCAGTTTTTCTTTTTTTTTAAAAGATGCCTTTAATTTCAACAGTGAAATCTCTTTTGTATTAGGCAAAGTAAACAAAACTATTAAAACAGTTTGGCTTGAATGACACTTCAGACTGTAGCATAGATAATAACTGCACAGTTAAATCAGTGGTTTGAAGACATGTCTTTATGCAAACTGTATTTCTCTGATTTTATTTTAGCTTTCTGCACCTTACTCATTAACTTTTTTGGACTCATATGCACTAAAGAAATATTTACTTCTTGTGACTTCTTACTGTCTTTTCCCTTGATCCTATGAACCTCTAACTGGAAGCAAACAGGGTATAAAGTAGGAATGTTTATGTCTTCGTTAATGTTGTCTTGCAACTTCAGCGTCTTGGGTGAATGCTTCTGTTGTGTTTTGTTGTGGTTTTTTTGAAATCTGGCTTCCTAAAGAAATGAGACTTAAAGTTGCACTGTCCTTTTATTACTGTCTCTAACCATCTATAAATAATTTTTTTAACCCATTGGTCAGTTTCAGCCACATTTAATATGGAGTGTGTGTCTCAAACATGCCACAGGTTTCATAAACGGAAACTCCTGTAAAAAGGATCCTTATTTTGATCTTACTGAGCAAAGATCTGCAGTATGGGGTTTTCCCCCTTGTTAAACATCAGAGTGCACTGACTGGGAGATGCTGAAAGATTTCATAAATTCTGGTGCTTGTTCTTCTGATTTAAGCAGCTCTGTATAACTGTAGTACAACTGTGTTTTACTGGACAGTCAGTTGCTTGTATGAGATACACAGCCCTTTGTTACGATTTTTATTGAACTATCATGTTAAATGAGTTGTGGAATCAACTATTAGGTGACAGAAAAATGGGAATTGTCTCTTTCACGTACCTTCATTTGAAATCTATTATGGTTAACTCAAAATTTAGAGATTCTCACATTTTTATGTGGTCTGTACAGCTAAATCAGCTGAAGCCTCCTAGAAGCTGTAAATGAGTAACACATTTAGTTTCTTTTATGAATGTAATGTAACATGTCCCATGATTAAATACTACTACAACTGGATTTTCCAAGCAATTTCACTAATAGTTGGAACAGTCAGAGCTCCAGATGCAGTCTTGGCTTTTTTTGGGAGTCAGTCCAAAGAAGGAGGAAAACAGATTCTAAAAGAAAGCAAACTAATTTACATACTGTAAGCATGTGCTAAAGTTTGTTTTGGAAATGCCGTCAGCCATCTGGGATTGTAGATTTGGATTAAATTAGTTAACCCAATGCCAAGTGACACTGCATATATATTAACGATCAAAGATTCTACATGATTTTCTGAAAGGTATATCTTAGACTATAGTTCCAACAACATTATGACACCGTTTCAAAATAAAAACAATAAGCTTTTTATGTTCAACATACTTACATGTACAATTTTTGGTTTCTTTGACTGATGATCAGAACAGGTTAATGGTTTTAAAAAAAGAAAGATATCTTGACCACAAGCCAGTATCTTCTGCTTTCATGATAATTCATTTGCTGCATAACAAACTCCATGAGTGGGTCTTGTCTATTTTTGAAGTTGCATGTAAAAATAAATCCAACTCAATTCTGTAATAATGTGACTACTAATTTAGGGCATTTTCTGTCTATTGGTTTTTTTTCATTATTTCACAAAATAGTAATAAATATGACCCATTTACATTGTTGTGCAGAAAGACTGTAAATGCTCCAGAAGTGACAAAGTGTATCTGAAAGGGTGGGTGTTTTCTTCCTAACTTGGCGTTCTAAGATTTAATCCCAGTAGTCTTTATTTCTTTATCTGCGGAGATGGAACAAAATGTGTAAGTATCACAAAGCTGACAGCTTAAGATGTTAAGACAAGAATGTTCCAATACCAAATAACATATTAAAATATCTAGGGTGTGGATTTTTTTTTTAACCAAGTGGGTCTGGGGTGAAGTGGTTCATTAAATCAAATCAGTTCTGAGGTTTTTCTTCTATGTCCTTATGAGTGATTCCCTGTGATAATCACTTCATTTCTAGGTGATTTTTTTACTTCCTAGTTGGTACATTCATGTAATTTCTGTTTTTCATGTTTTCACTTTCACCTTTCTGCTTCCCTTTCTCTGTTTACAGTCTCCCACATTTATACTAATTCCAAAGTAACTGTATTTTCAAATTCGTTGTTTGAGTATATACATACACGTGCATGCAGCAGCTCCTTTGCCAAACATTTAATCTACATTTTCTACTTGATTTGCTGTCCTTTTGACAGAGTCTTTGCCTGCAGACCCAGTTACCTTCTTATACCATTTGTCAGATTGTATGAGTTAAATAGAAGCAATGTAAAGCTCATTTCCTTCTAGAACTCATGTTTATAGGTAGTTCTTTTGTTTGGCATAAACAGAGGTAACATTTTACTATGGATTTCTTTTTTTTCCTCTTTTTCTAGATTTGCATGGCAATACTTAGGGCATACATTAGTATCAATGAATCAGGCCTTCTAAAACGTGCAGGTACGATATAGTAGTAGCTTTTGATGTATCTTTGGTACTTAGCTTATTTAAAACAAATTAAATGGGCTGTCAGGAGAGAAATGGGTGCCACTTCAACAGTGAATAAAAAGTTCTGATTTCAGAGGAGTACATTCAGTCCATGTATTTTCATGTTCTAGTTTCCCATTGAGGCTAGGTATTTACATGTGCAGTTATCTCAGGAGGTTGTTACAAATTGTACTTCCATGGAAAATGAACTTAGCCTCAATGTAACTAGACTTGTGAGTAGAAACGAGTAACTGGGGCAGGGGGGAGGTTTAACAGAACCAAAATTTTCTTAAGGCACTTTTGAACACCCTGGCCAAACATCACAAATCCAAAAATTTTAGAATTAAGCTCTTGAAATGAAGTGCTGTTACAGCACCCAAACAGCTTTAGTTTAGTCCTTTCACATTACAATATATGCAAACAATTATGATTAACACATTTTAGGGACTGCAGTTGATTCAGATACATCTGAGCTTTTGAGTTCAGTCAGAAAGGGCTAAATTTTACTCTGGGCAGTTATTCCTTTTACATGTCCTGTGCACTCTTAAGTTTTTGAAAGTTTATTAGAGTGTAGCACAATGTGAACATGGGATCCATTTGCACCCTGTGTAGTAATGTTCCCATGCTGAAATACTGAGCATTGTAATGCAGGTAAGACTGGGTACCAGCAGGCTACAGTATGTGTCTATCAAGGCTAGCACTAGAACAGGTTGTAAGACCACCTACCGTGATAACACTGCGCTTGTGTCAGGCCTTACTACCTTGATGCACTTACCAAATTTAACCTGGTTTTGTGCATTTTTCTTGTGCTGCACCCAATGAGCTAAGCTTTCTTGAAATCTACAGGGCTTATAGTGTTCAGCTCCATGACATGAGACATTTCAGAATAGTCAGTCTTGGTCTAGTAAGGTTAACGCTGTATTCAAACTGGATCCTTTCACCCATTTTTTTTCGATATCCCTGTCCCATAATGTCCTGGATAATCAAGGGTTGTTACACTGCATTTAAAATTTAAGGAAATAATTTGTTTAAATAGTTAACATCAGTTAATAGTGAAAATAAAGTGAAATAAATTTAAATTTTTTTTCAGTCCAAATATTTGTGAGATATTACAGAGAAGTTACTCCTGGTGTGGATTTTGTTTCTCAAGTACTGAATGATCTTCTCATTTCTTTGCTCAAGAACTGTTTATTGCAGGAAGTATTTCAGATATTGAATGTAACTGCACGAATCAATACACTGGTAGGTGACCTTGTAGTATTTTTAAAAACTTTGATCCGTAGTTTCTTAGTTTTTTGAGTACTATGCCATTTGTAGTAATATGTTCATTTTTACTCTGGTACCCAAATCTGGTACAATCTGGGGTGGGGAGTGGGGGGGGAGAGCAATTAAAGTTACTATTATAAAAACTCTAAGCTTTCTAATTGAACAGAGTTGCAAAACTGATTGTGCTTTTTTGTCTAAATTAGCCAGCTGTAGATGTTCTTCTGAAAGTTTTTGAGCATGTGGCTGCTTTGAATATAAGAGATGCTGTGCCTACATTAATCAATACCTTTTGTAAGGTATGAGTTTGATTGTACTACTGCTACTTGTTGGAATTTCTGAAATACCTTGCCTGTTGTAAAACTCAAACATACCACTTTAATATCATTTCAGTACTATTTTTTAAAAGTTACATTGTAACTAGCTGAATTTGTGGAACAGGTTTCCATTTATCCGTTATTTTTTGACTGAGATTCACTCTGACATGTTTTTCCCACTGTTGATTGCCACTTGCCTCTGGAAACATGTAAGTGATCACAATTTTTTGTATGCTTACTTTTCTTCCCCCTGTTTGATATTACAGCTCATTGATGCAGGTATGTTCCTTGAGTTTGAACATTTTGACTATATTATTAAGTTCCTTCACCAATTGCAAGTTTCCAGTCAGGAAATAAATACTGTTTTGAACATAAAATCCAGGTATGTCTTTAAGGAGCTATTTTATAATTATATCTGTCTAGTTCCTTCCTCAGTTCTATTTTTATAAATTTATTTTAAAACTTTAAAAGGCAATTAGAAAATGTGAATTTAGTGTTTTGGATGAAAATACTATCATATTGTGCCTAATTGTATTTTAAAGTGTTGTCAATCTGTTGTGCTTTAAAAATCAAGGATTGTTAAGTCAAAGCTTAGATTCTGACCACAGTTATGATTAATTTTTTCCATATTGATCATCATTGTATAATCTGTTCCCAGCTGTGCTACAACTTTATATAACTGTAGTCAAATTAGAAGCATCATAGTTTAATAGATCTTTTAGGCCTGCATAAGCAAACAGTACTTCTGTAATGAACAACTCTTCTAGGCAATAAGAAGATTAGTTATAATCTGAAGTAGTTTTCTATTTTCATTTCTTGTGCAACTGTATAAACACTTGTGCCCACAGAACTAGGCAGGAGGGTCATTTTTTAAGTACTGCTGCATTATGCTGGACAAAATGTGAAATCACAGCCCAAATCTGTTCCAAAACTGCTGATGTCTCCTCCTTATCTGCATCATACTCACACATGCAAGTTGAGAAACTAAACTTTCCATTCATAAAGCAACCTGTGATACTTAGAGGAAACCAAATATGCAGCATCTATGGTGTGAAAACAAGCCATCACTGTTTCAAGTGAAAGCACTGTAGAAATTATTTGCTGCTTTTCATACTTTTCCCATAGAGTATCTTTCAGCCATGGATCTCAGTGTTTTACCAGTGCAACTTACCACACGTGTTGGAGGTAATTTTTATCAATTTTCAGATCAGGAATCTGATTCACAAAGGAATGACCCCTTCCAGGTTGCCTCAGTATGTATGCGTTTTCAGCACAAACTGAGAAACAGTCTGTATCTATGAAGACTGAGCAGCTGTGCTACTTCAACTACATGTGTTAGCACATTCATATGTAGGTTATGTATCCCTACATGATAGCATCGCACTGGGTGGATGTACCCATTGTTTCAGTGGCAGCATCAGAATAAAGTATTATGCTTCTAGCTATTTGAAGATGCATAGCACTTTCTTTTATGTAATTAACTTTTTTTTTACCTTTACGTCAGAAATACATACCATACAGTTCTGCATTTACTTAATGGATTGCAAGTCTTATTCCTACCTTTTCAGTTACATTTCTACTGAGACAAAGGAATATTTTCTGTGAAAATAGCTCTGCCCAGTTATTTGCTTAATACATGTACTGACTTCCCTTGGCATGATTGTAAATGTCTGTTTTCAGTGTCCAGTTTGCATAGTGTGTAGTAAAGAGGATCAAAAATCACATCATTTTTTAATTCATATATGATAATTTGTTGATTGCCTTCTGCTAGTGCATAGGTTAGTTCAATAGGATGTGTTAAGTATTAATATTTCTTTCTTACGGAAGATTTCAGGAAAGTCATTTTGAAAAGAACTGGCTTTTTGACTTTAACTTGGCAGTGGCTGAAATTCAGGTACAGTACGTGCATTCTTCAAGCATGTTGGAATACTGAAACCGTGACTTCTTTTAAACCTAGAAGAAATAGCAATTTCTACATAACTTAAAATTAGTGGTTATTATTATTAACCATATCGAGATTATGATAAAATATTCTTATGCAAAGCCATGTTTGGGAAAGATTAACATGCAGGGGAAAACTACCTTTGGCTTTTCTGTAATGTCAGTATTTTAATTTACATACTTGTAGTTTTTATCTTAGTTTTGCATCTAATTCAAAGATTTTATAGGTTTAAGCAATTATTTCCTATGCCTTACATTTGTTGTGCTTGTAATTGGTAGTGGTACGTCATTCCTCGCTGAAAAAATTATTTAATTATTATTTATTATATAATTATTTAAAATTATATTGTTTAGCAGATAGTATTCATATCTAGTATAAAAAGGCGCAATTGTAAAATGCTGTAATTGGCAACACTAAACAGGTATTTTAAAGAATAAGAAAATAGTATAAAAAATTCTTTAATTGGACACTTGCATTTTTCATATTCAAGGACAGATTACTTATTATGCACAATTATAATATAGTTTACATATTATCACACTTACTGCACAGTTCCTGAGACCAAAATTTAAGAAGGGAAGAACCAGGACCGATTTTTTTACTCCTTTAAAACCAAAGTCATCAAGTGATCTGGCAAGCAAAAGACTAATTCATATAGAAAATAACCATCCATTTGGCATGCATCATGTAAAAAAAAGATAGTAATATAGTGGATGAATGCCAGTTCTTAAATAGGATGAATAAGTTATGAGCCTCCCCAATTGGGGTCGTGACATAAATGGAAAAAGGATTTCAATTTCCTGAGGGACAAAAATGATTAGCAGTCCACACCAGTTAGGCAACATGTAACTGTGCCATATTGAACATGGAGTTCTTGGCAGTAGTGTTTCATCTGCATCTTTTTTCTGCTTTAAGTCTATCCTAGGTGTATCTCTTGAATTTCAAGATATATTCTGCTTGGTGTTCTGGAAGCAGGTTTGTTAATATTTATCCCTTGCCTTCTTCGCAGCATTGCAAGGAAAAAAGTGATTGGACCAAACTGGGATCTTTGTATGTTAATGCGAGAACTGGATGTGAACATTTTGATGATCTTCAGAAACTGTCTTTATGTATTGTTGAAATACTAACTAGAGATTCAGAGACAGACAGACCAGGAGTTCCTTTTTGTGATTTTGCTGATGCAGGTAAAATTAAGATTTTTGTTCATCCCTATTCTTTGTAAAGTTTTTAAAAGAAGTTAAAAAACAAATTCATATACTGTTTTCTGAATATTAGTTAATTTTACATGTTACAATATTCATGATTTCTTGAGGTGAAAATACAGTCAGCTAAAACACTCAATAGAAGCCATTTTCTAGTAGAAGTAAAATCCATAGTGCTTGTACTGAAAGAAAGTTCTGAAGGAAGAACATTTGAGCTTTGTGAAATCAAGAAGAGAAACCAGAATTGGTGGTCTTTTAATAAGAATGTCCTATTCTCAGGACAAAGGCAAATGTATTTAAGTATTGCCATGTGAAGCGTCACACTCTTAATAGCATAAATAAACTTTAGAGCTGTAAATACAGCTATATATATATATATATATACACTCATATATTTCAAAACACATTGAACAGGGTTACATCATATATATAATTTGTACTTTTTTTTTTTTTTTTAGTAATTTGGATTTTCAGAATTATTTTATTTTCTAAAGAACCAAGAATTTCTGCAAGGACTGGGTCCACAAAACACCTTCTAGTTTTTTAATAGTTCTGGCAGGTTTTCTTACCCCTTTCCTCCCTACACCCCTTCATTTACATATCTGTATCATTCTTCCTAGTAAGTTTGCAGAAAACTGAGGCTCAGTGAACTGTCAGTGGGTTATTAAAGCATTTTATAATGGATGACTCGGATCTTTTTCAACCTGTATTAACTAGTAGAACATGATGAATATATTCCAGATATGTGACATGACCTTTCTGACCACAAACTTTCATGTTATAAAACAGGTATCACAGTTTCCAGTTGTGACAGACAGAAGACTTTGGCAGGGCTTGGAACTTTGTCTTCCATAGAGCAGTGGTCTCCAAACTGATAGACATCTCTATGAGTAAAAAATTTCTAAGCACTTGCGCCCTATTTATTCATTTAATACATGTACTACTGCACTAATATATTAAGTAAATTATAAAACATACACAAAAACAGAAATTAAAAAGATGAGATAAAGATTAAATAAACACTACTTTTTATAATGTTTCAATTTTTATTTTTTTTTAATGGTACAAAAAATACTTTCTTCCCACACCTGAATGGATTGTTGTGCACACACCCCACTTTGGAGACCACAGCTCTAGAATACCAACAGTGCTTCCAAAGTGGTTTTATAATATGGTTGGAAAAACTTGTAATTACTCAGTTCTGTAATTGCCAACATTTCTTCATAGTGCCAGAAAATGCAAACCTTACTTTACAAATAAGGTTGTTACTAAATTATGCCATTACATGTTCAAGCATCTTATGGATGAACTAGACTACTATGAAACAGTGTCTGAATAAACTATTTATCCTACTTCTGATGTTAAGACCTAGGAAGTTACTACATTTAATGGCAAATATTTCAGAAAGTATATTTCATTTTTTCACAATAACTGTGTTTTTCAAGTGTGTAATTTCTTTAAAACTGCATTTACATGTAAAATTTAAAAAAAAAAAATTACTTTTTTTCTTTCCAGTAATAAAAAATTCACAACATAATGAAGCAGACAGAATTTTCATTGGAAGGAGTGGGATAAGCGTAATGTATTCTTATCACAAAGCACTACAGTGGATAAAGGTATACTGGACTATAGAAACCTGATTGGAAGAAAATGAAT